>NW_027130212.1:13000000-13530855 GCF_026122565.2 Emydura macquarii macquarii
GGAATTTTATTAACATGTTCATCTATAGAATTGCATATGTACAGTGACTTACTCCGCATCCCCCAGAAATGGAGCTGTGGGAATAATTAAGATAATGTGTTATTATCTGGTTCTTAGAGGACTAAAGTAGACCTGGGGGAAAATTGGATAATTGACTGCATCTGCTCAATTTATACCTGTTGAATATAATACAATCTGAACAACCTATCCAGTCCAAAAGCTGCCAATAGTTCCTTTTCTCCCTTCCTCAGAGAAATAACCATCTTTCCAAAACGTGGGAAAGAATCTGTGTAAGTGGACCATTATGCCTGCCCAGAACTTCATAAGTATGCAGGGTCTAAAAGAGCAAACTAGATTGTATGTTGTGGGAGTGGGGGCCTACTTAATAGAAAAAAAATCTGGATGATGTTTGCTTAAATTTTTCCTCTATTAATACTTCTATATTACATGTATTTTGACTCAATTAACATATTTAGTATTAGATCATTTATGGATAAATAAGGCACCCTGAAAATAAGGTCTATTTTGAATCTAATTGCATTTCCCAAATTCTTGACAAAATTCACTAAATGTTTCCTTGAACTTTGTTCTGTCTTTCTTATGGGAAAAAAAATTAAGTATTAAGCATTGGGATCATGGTGCAAACATTTTAATGCAAATATTTGCTAAAGATTATAATGATTTTTGCATCAGCCATTTCATGCTCTTTTTGTGTTGCTTTCTGCAAGTATTTTTGTGATTTAGTTTTACTAACACAATTGTTCATAGAAAGTGAATTTCAAAGTCACATATGTGACAATTCACAGAAACCAGTTTAAAAATAATATGCACGAATATATGCATCAGAAATATTGACACTCATCCAATGAGGGAACAGTAACAATACAGTGTGACTTAATCCATCAATCACATGTAACCTACAGAGTTCAAATACTTATAATCAGTTGCAGTTTTGTGTTTGATTTCAGTAGAATAGTATTTGTTCCATAGTGTATAGAGAATATGCCAGAATAGTGTGCACAATCAATCCAGAGTTACAATAATTCATAATGTTCAAATACTTTCTAATAAATAAATACACTAGATGAAATAATGATCTGCTCATTGACATACCAAAAGCAGGAAAAAAAGCAAAAAAACCAACACCCCCAAAAAGTTAGTCACTATTCATTATTAATTCACTCATCTCTTTAATAACTATTTAAACAGATGAAATTCTTTTCAGATGTTTTTCTTTGGCTGGTAATCATAGTACACAGCAAAGAAACCATTTATATCTTGTATCAGTACATCTGTATTCCTAGGTCAACATTTAAAGAAGAGCAAAAATGACTTTTAATAGGAATTATTTTCACTTTGTAGGTTTTATTATGCATGCAGAACAGCAAATCCTTACCACAAAGATTATGTTATTCCTTTCTGTGCTGCAGAACAGCTAGCTGTTGATGATTTGCTTTTTGTAAATGGTCCATTATATTAACGGAAAAGCCAGGCATTGTTTACTACTGAAATCACTATGCCTTTAGGATTTTTTTCCTCACAATGAAATATAGTAGCTCTTCAGATTAGCAGTTAGAAGAAAGTTTGCTTTATAGAAAAGACCCTATCATTTACATATGATTTCATGTACATGGCATCTTCATCGTGTTAGGTTTGAAAATACTCCCCCACAGCTACTACGAAGGTTCTCAGAATTTTTTAAATGCTTTTCAGTTATTCCCTTTTCATGCGAAGTATGGAATTTCATATAACAATATAATGAAGCTGCCTTTAAGGAATTTGCAGTGCTCCATCCTCACTCTAGAAAGCTAACCAAAACTGGGGCTCATCTCATCTGTTGGTTACGCAGAGCATCCAGAAAGCATCGCAGCCAACATTTTGGTGACAGATAGATATAAAGTTTCTTTGTTCATTATAAAATCTGTCTTTCTAATTATGATTCTTTGAGCCTTAAACATTAATAAAAAGGAGACACATACCACAATCAGTGGCTTACAGATTCCCTAAAGTCACCTGACTTTTTAGTGATTATTTTGCTTGGCAATCAAAGGATTCAGGTTGTGGCCCATCCAACAGGGGAACTCTTAGGGTATGTGTAACCTTCCAACTGTTAGTTCCCTGCTCGAGACATACCCACACTAGCTATTATCAAGCTAAAGTGCTAAAAATAGAAGTGTAGCTGTGGTGGAGCTAGTGGCCCTGAGTATGGGCCTACAGTCTTGAAATTAGCCCCTCACTGCTTGCACTGCTGTGGCTAAATTCTGTTTTGGTGTACTAGTTCAGAGTTAGCGCAGATATGTCTTCTTGAGCTGGAAATTACGTGTGCAGCTCAGTGTAGATGTACCAATAGCTAGACAGACACCTGAAGTGAAGAAGCATGTTTGACACCTGACTCTGCTGCAGTACAGCACGCAATGAGACTGGCCAGTATATGGGAGAGCTTCACAGAAAAAGCCAGAGATAAACGGATATTTATTATGAGGGAACATAAGAAATGTGGATTTAAGGCTGGCCAGTTACAGCTGAGGGAAAAGGGGAGGCAATATTAAAGATCAGAACTGATTTACAGCAGGCGGCCTGAAACTGAGCCCTTAACTTAGACCTTAGCTCCGCCTGTGATGCTAACGTATCAGGCAGTCCAGTTCCTCTGCTGATTATGGTCACTCGCTAGTTGTGGGCTTGCTTCCCAAGTGATACCAGTGCATTCAATATCCTCTATCCCTGTCTTCTACCGGTTCTCACACTTGGTCTTCCTCGCTTTCTCTGTCCTCCCTGCAGCCCCTTTCCATATGGTGCACAGGTCCCAGCCACTCGAGCCTTCTTTCTTTGATGATATTTTCTACCAAGTCCTCTTCTGTCAGCTCCCTTGCTTTGTCTTTCCATGAAATGTGTAGTATCTTCCTTATCCACCTATGATGGGCAGCATCCAATCCCTTTTTATTAGACGTTGTCATTGACCAAGTCTCTTCTCCATATATAGCGCACTCAGTACAGTCGCATGGTATAATCTGACCAGAAGCAGAAGCAGCAGCACAGAAGGGAGACTTCAAGCAACACCAAAGAACAGTGAAAGACCTTTCAGGGACTGTAATGGACAGATGTTGAAAATGCATGAAGAACAAGCCAGATGATGGAAAGACTATTTCCATTCCATACTAACCTGCCCAGAGCCAAAATCATGCGTGGTTTGAGAGAAACATGAATGTTAAATCAGAAATAGAAGAGGAACCAATAACACCCAATAAAATTAAGGCAGCCATCAAAGGTCTCAAAAAAAGGGAAAGTTCCTGGAGTTGACAAAATTCAGAGATATTAAAAGTGGGGGGTGAAATTCTGATGGAGAGTCCTTGTTTCTATTCAGTGGTTATTAGATCTGAAATTCCTGATGAGCAGGTTTACAGACTGAGCCTTAGACCTGGGGCGGGGACAGCGTTGCAGTGAAAAACAATGAAGAGGCAGCAACTGAGAGGTTTTCCACTACTCAGTGACATCACTAAGAGCTGGGATAAGTGGTGGACCCTCAGAATGTGGCACTGCAGAAGTAGCAGTGAGCAGCAGCAGTGAAAACAGCAGTGCTGAAGGGCAGCAGAGACAACAGTGGCAGAGGTGGCTGAGATAACAGCGGCAGCAGCACTGGTGAGAAGCAGCAGAGATAGCAGCAGCCTGCAGAGATGGCAGTAGCAACAGAGGCATTGCTCGATGCACCCTGTTCCTTTATATTTTCGGGAGTGGATGGTGAACCAGTGTAAATGCACCTCAGAATTTTGGGTCCTTGCTGACCAAAGACAACCAGTTATGAGTGGGGTGCAGCTGAGGGAAAGGGGAGTGAAGGGATATTCGTTCTTCAGACTTTCACACTGTAAGGTGGAAAATTGAGGCAAAGGACACTGCCTGACATATTGTGGGGTGGGTCTTTGTTTATGGCTACAAGCTTTCAAACTGTGGTTGTGGTGTTTTCCCAAATTAGTGCTGGGTTCCCTAGCCCTTTTAATAGAAGTTTTCTATTGTTATACACAGATTCAGTGCTTGGGAGCAGAGAAGTATTGCCTCTTAGAGGTGCCCAGGGGTGATGCTCAGTTTTCCCAGATTACTGGATGGGGGCTTGAGCTGATTCTGGTTTGTATCCTTAAGAGGAACCCCTAGGTATTGAACCTAGCCCTTCTTGTTGCCAACTCCATTTTTCAGAAGAGTTACAAGTTTATAGGATGGAAGTAGATGTGCAATAAGATCAGATACATGCCTGGGTGAGTGGTTCAATACTGTAACTGGAGTTGGACAAGGGTATGTGTTAACAACAATCCTCTTTGCATTAGCAATAGATTGGGTGATGAAGCAGGCAACAAAAGATATTGTGCATAAAATTGATCAGTGCAGAGGAGTTACATGACTTGACTTTGTTTGATGACATTGCTCTACCACATATGATGTAGAGCAGAATAGTTGCCCTTACATCAGAAGTAGATCAGGAAGCAGCAAACATTGGATTGAAAGTAAATGCAGAGAAAGCCAAGGTTATGAAAGTAGTGAACCGGACAATAGATGCAAAGTTGTACATGGATGGAAAAGAAATTGAACGGGTAGAAGAGTTCTGCTGTGCAGGGAGAGTGGTGATGATGACATTTGAAGGTGGGTGTAATAAAGATATTCATACAAGATTAGGAAAAGCAAATACTATATGTATGAAGGTTAAAAACGTCTGGTTAAACAGAGGTAGGATGGAACAGTAGCACAATAGTTCAAAAGGCCTGTAGAAAAATGGATGCCTCCTTTGCCTCCTCTGATCCACTATGACCAGTTCCCCACCCATCTTTCCCATGGCCCCATAGGCTGAGTGGAGACATATAGGATCCCACTGAATGGAGTTTAGGGAAACACATTGTATCGTGTGTGTGTATGATACAAAATGAGTGGTTAAGCATTTGTGCCAGTCTAAGCTTTTGAAGATAAGTGACATAGGATAACAGCATTCGTTATCAGTGACCCCAATTTATTTTGCAGCTCCTGGGAAGAAGTCCTTGCCAAAAAGAGGTTCATGCCTATTATTGTGACCCTGTCAAAAATCTGTTCTGGTAATGTTTGGCACTTCACCTTGAATGGTTCCTTAGAATATGTGCTAACTACTTATGCTAAACTATCTGTTCAATGTTGTCTTTAGCTGTGACGCTCTGAGTATCTATCCCACACCTGGAGAAGACCGCTGTGTAGCTTGAAAGCTTGTCTCTCTCACCAACAGACATTGGTCCAATAAAAGATATTATCTTACCCACCTTGTCTTGCGGATAGCCTAGGACCAACAGGACTACAACAACACTGTGTACAACACTGGCAATGTTTGATCAGTCCAAACTTTTCTGGGAGAGAAAGGGCACCCTTGCCCAATTCAAAACCCAAACTGGTCTGGCCTGGAATGGGCTGCCACCCCCAGGATTATGGACCATGGGGATATTCCTTGTAGTGTCACTGCTTAGCAAAGAAGGTAGAGTCTACCATGCTGTTAATACACTGCCATGCCAAAGGCTACCCAGATAGCAAGTTTGGTTTGAACTGGCAAGAAGCATGCACTGCTCACCCACGACCCATCTCATTGTGATAGCTTCTCTAATGAAGCTGAAGCCTTTTCAGTCCTTTTCTTCTGTAGACAAGCAGATCTGCCTCTGTAGTAGTTGTGTGCAAAGCAGCAAGAGGAAGTGATGGGTTAGATGATGGATGGGAAATTTAAGGCTGTCACCATAACTTAGGTTGGAGTATCCCATAGCCATAAAGCCATGAAAATCTGATCAGTTCCAGGAATTTCTGGTAACTCAGATGCTAAGATTGTAAACATAAGTGGTACAAAGTTACTGCCTCTTTTGCTTCCATGTTGTACAAGCTGTACTGTTTCTTTTGGAATCAGCAGAGAATTATAGGAGACAGGTGCTGATCTGGATGTTTTTATCCTCTTGCATATTTTTTTTTAGTTCTGTATTTATCCATCCTTTTCTTCCTCTTCTCCCCACTCCAGCCTTTATTTCTTAGCTCTGTACATATCTCTTAGATTATTTTTCATTAAACTGAATTGAGAAGGTAGGACATTCGTCAGGGTAAGGTATTGCCCAGGCTCAGGTGTGTTCCTGGGAATGAAGCTGAAGGTTGAGTGCTGCAACAACTAGGACATTTGTATTATTATAAATCTTATTGTGAGCTGTTAAGAGGCACTATTTTTGCCTTATTTAGTAAAAAGAAAATTTGAGTCATATACAATCATAATTCTATGGGTAAGTGGAATAGGAGAGAAGAAACTTTAAACAGATTATGAGAAGTTATAAACTAGAAAATATAAACTAGAAACAGTTTTCTTTTTACTCCAGACCCTGAAGCAAAGCAATTGTTAAAAATATAAGTGATTAAATAAAAACAAAATAATGAACCAAACAGTATGGACACTTGAGAGGAAATAATTAGATCCATTCTAGTTCTATGGAGACTGGTTCACCCAGCCATAGTTTTTACATAATCCTTTTGCACTTGTATAGTGTAATTTACCCATTCTTATTTCAATCATTTTCCATATTTTGGCTTTCAAATCTAGAATACTTTATGTCATAAACTCCCAGTCAAAATCTATAAAGCAACCGTTTTATCTTCCTTCAAGTCAGTCCTTGAAACTACCCCTGTGATATAATGCGTACATAAAATGGCCTTCTGAAAACACCTGTGTAGGTGGTGATTACTGCTCCTAATTGGCTAAGAAGTTGAATACATCCTATTTTTTTTGTTTCCCGGTCTCCCTCAATCCCAGTTCTAACCCACTTCTTTGTCTCATCTGTCAGGTCTCGACTTTTAGACTATAAACTCTTTGGGACAGGGGCCATCACCTATTGTATGCTTCTACAGCACCTAGCAGAGTGAAGCCCAAACTGTTTGGCCTCAAAGTGTTCCTGCAATATAAATGTTTAAGAATAATGATAAAGAACTGGCTTTCTTGTCCTTCCTTCATCTGCAATAGCACATATCCATTTTATATACTGTGAATATCTATGTATCTGAGACCTTGTCTTCACCTGCATGCTAACCTCGAGCTGGACACTGGGTTTTCCCATTAACACAGTATATATCCACATGCCATTATTAGTGCCACAAAGCAAGACAGCCATCATGCTCTGAACTATAGAGCAGGCCACAAGGTTGCTTGTATCATGTGTTGCTACCATGAGGTTAATGCAGCGAGTACATGCACCCATGGACACACACAACAATTGAAATATCATGGTCCTCCAATCTCTTCCTATAGTTCCCCTGGATATACATTCCTTTGCACTACCTTCCCATCTCCCTGTGCTGTGACCCCCAACTGAAAGTTGTCTACCTTAATATACCTCTGGTCAGCATCCAGTCTCACAGTCCCACCCTGCTTGCATTTTCTCAAGGCTTACCTACCTCTGGTGTTTGAAACTGCAGAATAATGGCCCCTGCTAGGCCTGTCTGTTGTCATTCATCCACCTGACTGTAGGAACACATCAGAATCTTGGTGCACCCTTCAACCAAAGTGAGTAAAACCCCTCGGTTTTGACAGTACAAAAGGAACATTGAGTGGTATGAAGGGCATATCTGATAAGCTGTGGAAAGACCATGGGATTGTGAAGAGCAGAGAGCAGTGCAGAGAGAAGATAAAGGGGCTGAAGATGATCTATTGGAAGGCTAGGGATAAGAATAAGAGATCTGATAGTGGCAGTTTTAGGATAAATTGGACTGTATTCTGAGCAGATATGTGAATGCAGAGCCCCATTTCAGCATGGACCCAAAGACGGGTATGGATTCAAAACCTGGATATCTGCAAAGGTATGAAAGAGGTTGCCTTGGACACCCAGCAGGGTGAGGGAAAGGTGGAAGAGGCAGAGGTGGGCGGTCCTAGCCTCAGAGAAGAGTTTGTCACTGACTCACAGGAACTATTCCCTTCTATGACCCAATCAGAGAACAACATGCTGGAGATTTCTTTGTCGTTACTATGACGGATATTACAAAATACTTGGGTGGTATAAACATGTGGCCTTTTCTTTGTGTCAGCCCTGCAAATAGTCCTCACCTCAGTTTCCTTTTTGAGTCTCTAGTAATTCCTTGGAAGCTTATCCTGTAGACCATCAATATGGCTTATTAACAAAATATAGTGCAAAAGTTCCAAAGCATAGTCCCTATCACCCTAGTATAAGTAGCCCTTAAAAATCACATATCTTCTTTGCCATTGACATAACAAATACCATATTCTGGCATCTTCCACTACACCCAGACTCTTTATCGGTCCTTCTCTGTCCCTCTGCCTGGACAGCCACCCTAGCCCTTCCTTCTGGGTGTGCAAACTTATTCTTCCCAACAGGAACTTCCTCAGCCTCTCTGCTGGGAGCATCCTTGCCAGGGAATTATCCCTCACTTCCCCAGCCCTCTCACTGTTTCTCACAGTCCAACTCTTCAGCAAGGAGATGTCAGCACGTAAGCCCTTCCCTCTTCCTTCAGCCTCGACTGGCCCTTGGCTCTGACTGTCCAGTTTAGAGCCAGCAGGCAACTCCCACTTCTGCTGCTGTTCCTGCCTTTAGCCCTCCATCCCTGGCTCTCTGGTTTGGGGACGCCAGGCAGCAAATGCCTCTTGCTGCTCTCTTGCCTTCAACTTTATCCGCGTTTTGTCTCTTGTCGCCTACCTTTCTCCTGTTGTTGTCATCGTCTTCTTCTTCTTCCTTGTATTTTATGGCATTCTGAGTCAATAGCCACCAGGTGCATGATATATAGTTACAATCGCTTTCTTTTTCCTTTCTTTTTTTTAATTATAGTGTTAATTTCTTCATGATGCCCCATTTTCCCGATGCTCTTTCCAGGTAATTAAACATTGTCATTTTTAGGTCCCCTGAGTTTGTCATACAAAATTCCCCTATTAATGTTTACACTCTCAGAGGACATCATCAACCATTTCTTTGACCTTGTATGTCTCTCACAGCCCATCTTTGTGTTTATTTATTAAGGCCAAGTTACTGTTTAAGCCTCAGAGTCTGGTAAGAATTTGGAGTAGAGCTACCTCACTCTTTCTCTCAGGTTCTTGCAGTATGACAGCATTTTCAATTCTAGGACATACTTCATGAAATAGTTTCCCCTTGTTTCTTTTGTCCATACTTCCTGCCACTCTTTGCTTACTTCATTTTTAATGAGGTTTTTAAAGTCTTGTTTACTTCGAGGGATTGCTGTCTTTTTTTTTTTTCATTTTACAGCTTTTTTTTGCTACTTTGAATGCCATCTTGTTTCCTGCTATCCCAACATGCACTAGGATCCTAGGATGCTATTCCCATCTATGCAATTCTGTTGTTAGTAACAATATTTAATTAATTTTATCACTTCTGCTATCTGATTTCCCATTTTTGATTGCCAGTAGTCCTGATAGTCAGTCTGACAGAGTGACAATAGAGGTGCCACAGGTGGTTCTGGAAATACTTAGTAGATTGGTTTTATCTTTACATTTATCTACAGTATTTCCAATGTAATCCTTCCATGTGAGCTTGCTATCAAATGTCATACCCAGGGATTTGTAACTTTTAGCTATACCTATTTACTGTCCACACAGAGACAGTTTACACTTTTATAATTTTCCTTTTAGTGAATATCATTCCTTTAATTTTCAGAATTGAAAATGTAAAGCCCCACATTTCCTCATTCTGCACTTTTCCTAAGTGCTTTATTGAGTCAGTTCTCAGCTATTTCCTAGTTTCTGTTTTTAGCCCTAACGGCAAACAAGGAAATACACATCCTTTTGGGGATATTGTTTATCGTCACATTGAATAAGCTAGGGCTGATGACACCCCCCCCATGGAGTGCCATTTGTGATTGTATATTTACTAGAGTAAATAGGCTTTCCCTATTTTAACCTGCATAGTCCTTTCACTTAAGAAGTCCTTTATCCATCTCTATGGTCTCTCATTCTCCTGTCAGATTCCTCAATGACCTTTTGTAGCCCCCAGGTGCTGTCCTGCTCTCTTTATTTGCCAGGCTGAGAGCCCTCGGAATGGAACAGGAGAGTTGAGCCCAGTTTCCCATAATGGGGCCAGCTACCCTGTTACAGATTGGTTTGTTATACTACTGTCCTAGTTTCCACTTCATTTGTCAGTGGAAGTATCACCATTGTGCTCATCTCCACTCCCCCATCCTCTATCTCAGTCCTGAGCACTCAACTCAAAATGGAGGACAAGCAGAGAAAAAAAAAATGTAAAGCAGCAGTTTACAGAAACTGCATGCGGGATCACTTTTGCTTTGGTCTTAGTCTGTAATCCTAGCCTTTCCTTCATTTGTGGGTGAAAGTATCACCATTACGCTCACGTCCCCTCTCCCTGGTTATTCCATCCCTCTCTCCTGATTCTAAATACTCAGTTTAAACTGATGGACACATGGGGAGAAAAGGAAAAAAGAAGACCAGCAGCAGCATATTACAGTGACTGACTGCAGTGAGGATTTTTTGTTTTGCTTTTTTATGAAAAAGCATTAATAGAAAAGGTCAAAGGTTCCCAGACAGATCCCAGCCAGAATATAAATGGCCATGAAGCTATGCTTAAAGACACTCACTGTCATCCTAAACCACTTGCATATTAAAACACCCTGATGCTAGTGCAGCAGCTGGTTTATTACCGTTATGATTTTTGTCTGATCTGGAGAGTAATAAAATAGAATTTTCCACTCAGTAAAAATTCTAAGTAATTTCTGGGATTCCTTGGTAGGGCAAGCATCCCTCTGTCACCAATGCAATCCCTCTCCAGTCACTTGTCAATTCATCTGTCAGAAGACACAGAAAGATTTCCTTGGTGTAGATGGAAGATCTCATCCCCAATGCCTAGAACAACTATCTTTTCTCCATTCTGGTATCTGAAGCAGCACAACTTCTTGTAAGGTTGTAGCAGCCTGCAACATAATGACCATTACTGCCATGTTTGCAGGTACCTATCCCCTCACTCCTCTGCCCACATTTCCCCTCTACCCCCACCATCCCAATCTTTTAGACAGCTGGAAGGTAGAGTTTAGTCACCATTTCTTCTTTTGAGCTAACTCCTTGACAAAAGTTCTCAACAAGCAGACGTTTGGTGGCAGAATGAGAAAACCAAGGGAACAATATTCTTTTGAGATAAAAAACTGATTTTTTTCAGTTGTGGCTGCATAGACGGAGAATAAAATTGTATAAAGTCAAGGGCAATTGCCAATTTATTTCCACCCGTCTGTTGTTAATAAGTTCATCAGTATTTGACTCGCCACTCAGAGAAGAAGCTGGGTCTCCTAAAATGAATGTTGGCACGAACACCCCATTGATGACTGTGTTGCTAGTGAGGAGCAATGTACCTACTTTCCTGAGTTGAAACAGGCCATACTTATGGGACACCTTGGCATCATGCATCCTGTCAATGAATCCAATATAGCTGTTCATGAATATGCTATAATAATCCACAAGGGCCTGCATAATGATGGAGTAGTATTCTCTCTTGTAAATATACTCGCTTATTTGAAATGGGGCACATAGGATGGATATATGTGTCCCATCCCATCAACTGCACGTTCACAGGTTGGGAAGCCCATCCACTCAAATCCTGCCGTTATTTACAATACTGAGGAGCTTGGGGAACAGCACAGCCTTAACAGCTTTGCAAGCTTCAGTGACACCCACCAACTTCAATAACCACTGGGGTAGACTTTCCAATCCTAAACTGATTGACAACAGATCTGTAGCAGACCTGGTTTCCACACGGCAATAGCAAAATGCTTCCGGACCATTCTTGGCTCTCTCCTCTTGGTGCTCTGCTGCTCAAGTGTTCTGGGCCTGTTGCTGGTCATCCTATATTTCAATTGCAATGTGGTCCCACCAATGTGTGCTTGTATTCCTTGCCCAAAAGTGCACAGGTGTCATCTGCCTTTAAAAACAACATCAGCTGAGTCCATGCCTCCATGTCTACCCGGTCCCATTCAGTTGCTATTTTGTACTACTACCAACTGCAAGCTGCCACCTTCATCTTCTCTGGATCCAAAATAGCTTCTGAAACCCCTGCCAATATCACCTGGCAGCAGCTTGTGCAGAAGAATGAAAAAGAAACTCTGCCTCTGTAAAAAGCAACACTTCTCAGACCTGGTAATTAGGGAGAGGAGGATCCATATCTTCAACATGGAAGAGCTGGGTAACTGTATTCGTGGGCTTGGACCATTTCCTCCCATGGTTCCAAGAGTAACCAGACAAGTTGCCCCACATCTTGCGAATGTGAGTATAGAGTGACCCATTGAACTGTGGTGCTCGGAATCTTGGGATAAGCTCCCAGATAGCTGCATTGTTTGTCACAGACACGTACAATGCCAGTGCAGACACGGGGCATGACAGCAGCATGCACACATCAACAGTGCAGTAGTGCATTAGCGGAATAAGCAACCAGGCACTGACAAGCATGCAATTATTTACCCTGTCGTTAGCGTGCAGTGAAGACAAGGCCTACTTTCATCTTCTGCATCCACTTCTGTGGTGTGAGAGCATTAATGTAGTTTTATCTGAAGACTATTGAGTTATGTTGTTTATGATTAACTGTTTGGATCACATGGATCTGCACATGGATCACTCAGGCACCATATAAACCATATAAACAGAGTCCCAAACGGCAACCCCCAATAACTGAACCTTTGGTCCTGAAACATTCAGAAAGGAAGTCAGTGACAGGAACACTGCATGCTGTCCCCACATCCAAGTATCTTATGAGGACTTGGATGATATGGGTCATCCGAGGCGTTTGCTACTGACAAAGAAATGGATGGGCTAAAGTCATGAAAAGAAAAAGTAGTTTATAGTAGTGCTCCAGTCAACAACCCTGCTGCTTACTTTTCTTTCTAAGTCTCTCCTAACCCTGTTTGAAATTTCAAATAGGGTCCATTCATGGCCTTGTTACTACTTAATGGACCCATGAACTGCAACCTGAAAGGAAAACAGAAACAGCTATTATGCTGTGTAACCCTGCTTTTTTACAAATCGGATTGGTATTGCACAACTTTGGTTGCACAGTAAAATCAGTACCTTTTTATTCCACAGATGATGCAATGTCTTCCAGACATCTGCTTAGAGAAAGCTCTCATCCTCTTGAGAGAAATTTTTCCCTCGTTATGCCAGATTCTTGAGGCCTTATTTGATTCCAACCTAGGTTTTGCTTCTCCGATTGGTTCTGTTGTTAAATCACGTGGCCCAGGTTTGGTTCAATGGAACTCTTTCCCTCAGAATATTTATGTGCCTGGTATGGTGATAATATAACTGAAAACGTCTTAATAGTCTTCTTTACTATAATAATTCTAATAATAGCATCTGAAAAACGTAATAGGATTTTTAATCAGTGCAAGTCCGATCTGTACACAGAAACACTACACCTTTGAAGGGAACAAAAAACTCATTACATTTTCAATATCTGTCATAAAATACAGTTATAAAACTATTTGGAATTCTTTATTCTGAGATGAAGGATGGTTTTGTGGCTGAAACGCTGGACTGAGACTCAGAAGATTTGTGTTTGACCCCAGCTATATCGCAGATTCCCTTTGTGACTTTGGGTAACTCTGTGCCTTGTTTCCCCATCTATAAAATGGGTATGAGGCTTCCTTCCCCTTACTCTTTATCTGAGTTGTCGATTTAGACTGTAAGTGCTTTGGGGCAGGAACTGCCTCTTACTATGTGTAAGGGATCTGCTCGCTAAGAGGTTCTCCTTTCAACTTTGGTTCCCATGTTAGTTTTGTAACACATAGCGATGAAAAATACCTAAATGAAACCCATATGTCTGTGATGAGGAGCACTAGGAATGGATTGCCTTCTTGATCATTAAAAAGTTTATCTAAAGAAAGTCAGAGACCCCAGCTGAGATCAGGGCACCATTGTTCTAGGGGTTGTACATACACATAGTAAGGGATGGCCCCTAGCCTGAAAAGCTTAGAATCTTAGTAGACAGGACAGATCAAGTGAAAAGACTATCTAATGAAGTACTCCTTAAACTGTGGTCCATGGACTAGCTTCTGGTGGAGAGCTGTCTGGCCTTACAGTGCTAGTTGTTCCTTTGGTTTCCAGCTGCTATAGTGAATTAAAATAAGTTAAATGCATTTAAAATATATTCCTGACTGTTTTTTTGTTTCGGTTTTTTTGTTTTTGTTTTTGTTTTTTTCATTTCAGAAGTAGCTGTAGTTACCCTGGGTATGTTAATTGTTACTTGAACAAGTTATATTATCTGCAATTTTTAAGTGAGGGTGATTAATCATTGGAACAGATTACCAAGGGCTGTGGCAGATTCTCCATCTCTTGAGGACTTAAAATCAAGATTGGATGTCTTTCTAAAATATATATGATAGCTTATCTGGAAGTTATGGGCTTGATGCAGGAATCACTGAGTGAAATTCTATAGCCTGTGATATGCAAGAGATCAAACTAGATTATAATGGTTCTTTCTCGTATTTAAATCTGTGGATCTATGTTATTCAATTATATATGAGAGAGCATTTGATCTGCATGATAACGAATCAGAGGGGAGAGGGTCCATGCTGTGAAACCATTTGAGAACCTTTGATCTAGAGAATCAGTGCTCATTTTTCACAAGGTAATGGCAAGTACTAGAAAATCACTGTTTCTGGATCCAACAGAATTATGTTATTGAACAGAAATATTTTTAAAATATTTCATAAAGCTCTTTGTTAAGGTATTAATAAAAACCCTTCATAGTGTAGGAATAGCATAGTGCTTTTCTGACAAATTCTAGTGTTGAATCCATAGCATCTGACATTCAGCACTGTGTAAACCTCATGGAGAATGTGCTTTCCATGAGCTACCACCAAGTAAGCAGAGTTTTTCCCCCCTATAAAAATTAATTGTTTATAATCTATAATGAGGGAAGCCCATTATATTATAAAATAACAGGATCAACAAGAAGGAATTCACATTAAATAGTGTTTGTTTATTTGTATGTAATAAGAACATAGAAGTGGCCATATTGGGTCAGCACAATGGCCCATCTAGTCCAATATCATGTCTTCCAATAGTGGTCGGTGCCAGATGCTTCAGAAGGAATGATCAGAACAGGGCAATTATTGAGTGATCCAATCCAGTCATCCAGTCCCATCTTCTGCTAGTCAAAGGTTTAGGAACATGCAGAGGATAGGGTTGTGTCTTTGACCTTCATAACTAATAGCCATTGATAGACCTGTCCTCCATGAATTTATCTCGTTCTTTTTTTAAGCCAGTTTAATTTTTGGCCTTCACAATATCCCCTGGCAATGAGTTCCACACATTGACTGTGTGTGTTGTGTGAGGAAGTATTTCCTTATGTTTGTTTTAAACCTGCTACCTATTAATTTCATTGGATGACACCTGCTTCTTACGTTATATGAAAGGGTAAATAACACTTCCTCATTTACTTTCTCCACACCATTAATAATTGTATAGATATCTATCATATCCCCCTTTAGTTGTCTCTTTTCCAAGCTGAACTGTGCCAGTCTTATTCATCTCTCCTCATACCCCTGATTATTTTTGTGGACTGTCTCTGTACTTTTTCCAATTCTAACATATCCTTTTTGAGATGGGGCGACCAGAACTGCACACAGTAGTCAAGGTATGGGCGTACCATGGCTTTATATAGTGGCAGTATGATATTTTCTGTCTTATTACCTATCCCTTTCCTAATGGTACCTAACATTCTGTTTGCTTTTTTGACCTCTGCTGCTCATTGAGCAGGTGTATCCACGGTGACTCCGAGATGTCTTTCTGGAGTGGTAACAGCTAATTTAGACCCCATAATTTTGTATGTATCATTTTGATTCTGTTTTCCAGTGTGCACTGTTTTGCATTTATCAACATTGAATTTCATCTGCTATTTTGTTGCCCAGTCATCCAGTTTTGTGAGATCCCTTTGTAGCTGTTTGCAGCTAGCTTTGGACTTAACTATCATGAATAATTTTGTATTGCCTGCAAACTTTGCCACCTCTCTGTTTACCCCTTTTTTCAGATCAATTATGAATATGTTGAACAGCACAGGTCCCAGTATAGATCTTTGGGACCCTGTTATTTACCTCTCTCCACTTTGAAAACTGACCATTTATTCCTACCCTTTGTTTTCTATCTTTTAACCAGTTAAGGATCCATAACAGGACCTTCCCCCTTACGCACTATGTTTTTTCTGACGTGCTTTGATTTCAGAAAGTGGAACATCATAGACAATGCCAGAAACAAAATATGCCCCATAAAAGTGTTTACTAATGTTCAGCATGCTCAAGAGGGCTAGATCAATGTAGCTTTTCAGCATGGACAAAAAGATTTGTTTTTCTTCTTCCATCCCACTTCAACAACCATAGTTCAAACAATGTGGTCAGATTTAAAAGCAAAGCTTCCCAACTCTAAGTGTGTTTGAATGTTACGTACTATAAGGCATAAATTTGTAGTGATAACCATTATACTAACTAAGTAGCCATTATAGGGATCAATGTAAAGTCTGCCTTTCCACAACATCCTTTACTTGTATCAGGGTAATTAGTTGTTTTAATGCAAAAAGAGCTCATTTTAAGAGGATCTCTAAGCCTAAGTATCAATACATCTGAGAAGATGTATTAGTTTTAAAGGTATACAGGTTATATATTCAAGACCTATATGAAATTCAGAGCCCTGTAATATACATGAAAGACAGTGTTTTCTCATTTAGATTCACAGATATACTGAATCATGGATCCTTGTGCATATAGTATTCTTATCTTCATACTATTAGTATAATTTAATTTTACTGTAAATACTCTTAGGTCTTTTGTTGTCTTGATGTGGGAGACCCTGACTTAAAAAACACCAATTTACGCAGTTTCTAGCAAAATGTGAAGTTTGCATTTTGTAAGACATGAAGGGAGGCAAAAAAGACCTTGAGACTGTCCAAATGATATTTGGTGGATGGTTTACTTCCTCAGTTTTTGTTTTTATGACAAAACTAATATTTCACAAAGCATTAGAGACCACGAGATGTGTCTGAGAATGGAATACATGTTTGAATAGTTTCCCAGTAGAGAAAAGGTCTGTTATAATGGTTTCCACTAGGTGGCAGATTGAGCCTACTAAAAGGTATGTTGGCCTTTGACTTGATAAATAAAAGGTGGGTGCTAATGCTGGACCAGATTCTGCCACCCTTACTCACACAGAGTAGGTTGTTGATTCACAAGTAGTGCCACTGAGGTCATGGGACTACTCTCCATGAGTAAGGGTGGCAGAAACTGACCCAAGGGAGGCTACTTGAAAAAGAATAAAACATCTACTTAGATGCACATATTTACTACATTACATTTATGTTAAAGTGGGGAGGGGGTGGAAGACAGAGAGAGATCAAGGCTCTGAATCCAAATTAAAAGTGATCATCTGATTTTTTTTTTAAATTGATGGATAACAATATATGCTTGAGCAAGTGAATAAAATAATCCGATTTACAGCAGTGTTCCATTGTAACAATAACATGGGTTAGTGTTCAATTGCACATATGAAAAAAAAACCGTTGTCTTCATGTTAATTTCAGCTTGATGCCATGTAAGGAAAAAAATGCTAAATGGTATGTTTCTGTTAAATCATTTTCAGTGATTCAGTGATATCAATGACCCTGCTCCTTCAGTCATTCCTCAAAACTCCCAACACACTGTTGTGCCTGCGTTTTGTAGCAAGAGCATTATAATCCACACTCTACAGCTGAGCCCTTTACAACTTGGAGAGTGTTGTTATGTATTATTTGAATTGTATTAACAGCTAGAATCCCTAACCCCATTGTGCTAGGATCTGTACAAACAAATGACATAAAGATGCTCTCTGCCCTAAAGTGCTTGCACTCTAATTTTAGTTAAAGTAATTACTTCATAAGCAATACTAAGAATGAATTATGAAGTTACAGCTTTATGTCTACATTTCTTGGCACTGGTACTTTTTCATACCCTTTCACATTATCTGAAACATAAATTTCTGTTGTTTGGTTTTCTGTTTGTCCCTGTATACAGTGGTAATGAAAGGAAGGAGAGAAATCTGCCTCGCTTGGAAGTTGGACAGATAACACAATAGTCATTGGATGCTTAGTTAAAATGAACGGAAGATGTCGGGCTTCCTTGTAATTGTTAAGCAGAGTTCCACCCTAATATCTTGGAGTATATAAAATTAATCCTTGGTATGTAACTGTTGACGTGTAAATGTAGCTATACTGCCAGACATGAGAAAAAGTGATTGGGCAAACAAATAAGTTTCAGACAACCGTAGTTGTCCCAGGGCCAGAGTGGCAAGCACTTTTACTTAGAAATGTTAATAAATCATAGAATCATAGAAGATTAGGGTTGGAAGGGACCTCAGAAGGTCATCTAGTCCAAACCCCAGCTCAAAACAGACCAACCCCGAATAAATCATCCCAGCCAGGGATTTGTCAAGCCGGACATTACAACCTCTAAGGATGGAGATTTCAACACCTCCCTAGGTAACCCATTCCAGTGCTTCACCACCCTCCTAGTAAAAAACTGTTTCCTAATATCCAGCCTAGACCTCCCCCACTGCAACTTGAAACCATTGTTCCATGTTCTGTCATCTGCCACCACTGAGAACAGCCTAGCTCCATTCTCTTTGGAACCCTCCTTCAGGTAGCTGAAGGCCACTATCAAATCCCCCCTCACTCTTCTCCTCTGCAGACTAAATAAGCCCAGTACCCTCAGCCTCTCTGCATAAGTCATGTGCTCTAGCTCCCTAATAATTTTTGTTGCCTTCTGCTGGACTCTCTCCAATTTGTCCACATCCTTTCTGTAGTGGGAGGTCCAAAACTAGACACAATACTCCAAATGAGGCCTCACTAGTGCCAAATAGAGGGGAATAATCACTTCCCTCAATCTGCTGGCAATGCTCCTAGTAATGCAGCCCAATATGACATTAGCCTTCTTGGCACTAAGGACACACTGTTGACTCATGTCCAGCTTTTTGTCCACTGTAACCCCCAGGTCCTTTTCTGCAGAACTGCTGCTTAGTCAGTTGGTCTCTAGTCTGTAGCAGTGCATGGGATTCTTCCATCCTAAGTGCAGGACTCTGCACTTGTCCTTGCTGAACCTCATCAGATTTCTGTTGGTCCAATCCTCCAATTTGTCTAGGTCACTCTGTATCCTGTCCCTACCTTCCAGCATATCTACCACTCCCCCCATTTTAGTATTATCAGTGAACTTGCTGAGGGTGCAATCCAACCCATTATCCAATTAATGTTAATTAATGAAGATGTTGAACAAAACCAGTCCCAGGACTGACCCCTTGGGCACTCCATTGGTACCCATTGAGCCCAATGATCCAGCCAGCTTTCTATCCACCTTCCAGTCCATTCATCCAACCCATACTTCTTTAACTTGCTGGCAAGAATGCAGTGGGTGATCATATCAAAAGCTTTGCTAAAGTCAAGTTATATCATGTCCACTGCTTTCCCCACATCCACAGAGCCAGTCATTTCATCATAGAAGGCAATCAGGTTGGTCAGGCATGACTTGCCCTTGGGAATCCATGCTGACTGTTCCTAATCACCTTCCTCTCCTACTAGGGCTTCAAAATGGATTTCTTGAGGACTTACTCCATGATTGTTCAGGGACTGAGGTGATGTTGACTGATCTGTAGTTCTCCAGATCCTCCTTCCCTTTTTAAAAGATAGGCACTATAATTGCCTTTTTCTAATCATCCAGGACCTCCTCCAATTGCCAAAAGTTTTCAGAGATAATGGCCAATGGCTCTGCAATCACATCAGCCAACTCCCTCAGCACCCTCGGGTGCATTGCATTCTGCCTGATGGACTTGTGTATATCCAGCTTTTCTAAATAGTCCTGAACATGTTCTTTCACCACTGAGGGCTTCTCATTTCCTCCCCATACTGTGCTGCCCAGTGCAGTAGTCTGGGAGCTAACCTTGTCTGTGAAAACAAAGGTAAAAAAAGCAATGAGTACTTCAGCTTTTTCCATATCATCTGTCACTAGATTGCCTCCCTCATTCAGTAAGGGGCCTACATGTTCCCTGCCTTCTTGTTGCTAACATACCTGTAAGAATCTTTCTTGTTACCCTTCATGCCCTTGCTAGCTGCACCTCCAATTGTACTTTGGCCTTCCTGATTTCATCCCTGCACATTTGAGCAATATTTTTATACTCCTCCCTTGTCATCTCTCCAAGCTTCCTCTTCTTATAATCTTTCTTTTTGTGTTTAAGCTCACCAAAGATTTCTCGGTTAAGCCTGCCATATTTGCTATTTTTTCTGCACATTGGGATGGTTTGTTCCTACACCCTCAAGAAGGTTTTTTTAAAATACAACCATTCATCCTGGACAACTTTCCCCCTCATATTAGCCTCCCAGGAGATCCTGCCTATGAGTTCTCTGAGAGTCAAAGTCTGCTTTTCTGAAGTCCCGGGTCCATATTCTGCTGCTCTCCTTTCTTCCTTTTATCAGGATCTTGAACTCGACTATCTCATGGTCACTGCTGCCCAGGTTGCCATCTACTTCCATTTCGCCTACCAATTCTTACCTGTTTGTGACAGCAGGTGAAGAGGAGCACACTCCTAGTTGGTTCCTTGAGAACCTGTACCAGGAAGTTGTCCCCAACACTCTCCAAAAACTTCCTCGATTGTCTGCACACTGCTGTATTGCTCTCCTAGCAGATGTCAGGGTGATTGAAGTCCCCCACAAGAACCAAGGCCTGTGATATGGAAACTTCCTTTAGTTGTCTGAAGAAAGCCTCATCTACCTCATCCTGGTCTAGTACCTACCACAACATCACCCATGTTGCTCTTGCCTTTAAACTTAACCCAGAGTCTCTCAAGAGGCTTTTCTCCAATTTCATACTGGAGCTCTGAGCAATCATACTGCTGTCTTACATACAGTGCAACTCCTTCACCTTTTTTCCCCTGCCTGTCCATCCTGAACAGCTTATACCTAACAGTCCTCCAGTCATGTGAGTTATCCCACCTAACGTAACTAACCAATTGCCCTACTTTCTCAGTACGAATCAGGAGGCCTCCCCTGTTGCACCTTCCTCCTTGTGCTTTCTCCTGGTATTTACCTCCAGGATTAGGTCTCCATTCCCCGGTGAACCTGGTTTAAAGCCCTAGGTTAACTTAGGTTAGCAAGCCCGTCTGAAAGATGTTCTTCCCTCTCTTCATTGTGTGGATCCCATCTCTTCCTAGCAATTCTTCTTGGAACAACATCCCATGGTCAAAGAATCCAAATCCTCTCTCTGACATCACCTACGTAACCACGCACTCACTTCCACAATTTGATGGTATCTACCTGAGCCTTTTCCTTCAACAGGAAGAATGGATGAAAACACCACTTGCGCCTCAGACTCTTTTATCCTTCCCAGAGCCATATGGTCTGCAGTGATCTGCTCAATGTCATTCTTGGCAGTATCATTGGTGTCCATGTGCAGAAGTAGGAAGGGGTAGCGGTCCGAGGGCTTGATGAGTCTTAGCAGACTCTCCGACACATGCTGAATTCTAGCTCCAGGCAAGCAGCACACTTCTCAAGTCTACTGGTCCGGATGGCAGATGGATGACTATTTTTAAATGTTTTTAAAAAGAGACTGTTTAGCTGTGAAAATGAAATCTGCAGCTGATATCTGAACTAAAACAAGTTTTCATTAGCAGCATGTTGCATAGACATTGATTGCGCAACACACACTAAAAATATTTATAAGACTGAAAGCTTCTCAGGTGTTAGGGTTTAGGGCTACCAGGCTGACACACCAGAATCATCCACCACAGGATCCTGTGACAGATTAATGGCAGACTCTACTAAAAGTGATGCTGTGGCTAGTTCTGAGGCAGGATCTTAGCTCAGTCACTTGTAAGTATCCAGGGGTAAATGTCTATGCAATTGCAATGGTGAAATGAGGCCAGTGACCCTTCACCGTGGTTTCATTCCTAGTAGACCTTTTTCCTCTTATTTCTCTTCAGTCTCAAGAATTCAAGGTAAGACCTTCTCTGGAGCAGCCCCAGGACTTTTGGGAAGGACTGTGCTCTAAAGCAAGTCAAAGTTTGGAATTTCCACTCCACTAGAAATTCTGAGATTTTGAAAATGTTTCTATTCTGTTTTGAAATGAAAACTGGAAACTTCTAAATTTCTTGCTGAAAGGAAATTCCAAACAAAAAAATAATTTTGGAAAAATTGAATAGCTTTGGCTTGATGTTCCCAAAATGAAATGGAACAGCTGGCTGCCCTGGCTCCTGGGAACTTCTTGCTGGGGCTCTTGACATCAGGAAAGCTAGCCAGTCCTGCACTGTGGAGCAGATACTGTATTCTATAAGCCCTGAGAGCTCCATTTTCAGTCAGGGCACCCAAAGCTACCAGGCTCCCAACTGTGCAGAAGGGAGCAAAGAAACCTTGAGAGTCCTGACTCAAGCTGGGGCTTCCAGCCGTTTACTATTCCATTATGATGTATAAAATCAAAATCAAACTTTTCATTCTGCTGTGGGTTACATTCAAAATATCAGGACTTGGCAAGATCCTTGGGAGAGCTGAATGTCACACAAGCTTGAAACCTGAGCTGCAGCTTTCCTTCTTTGCCAAGGATCCCTGGTAAAGTTATGGAAGCGAGGACCTGAGATTTTATATAAAGAAACAAGCCATTTTTGTAGCATTTATGAGGCTGCACATTCAGAAAGAGCAGTAAAGGGCAAACACATGTATTTGTTTTTGTTTTGCTGATCATCTTCAGACCTTTCTATTTTAACACTGACTAGGAGCATTTTCAATAATAGCAATAATAAGGATTTTAAGCTTGTGTGATTAGAGGCAGAGTGCAAAGTGCTGAGATAAAAAGTGCTGGTGGGTTTATAAGCATCATTTGGATTTGTTTTGGAGGGAAACAGAGTTTCCAGAAGACATTTGTTAGAGAGATGATTTGAGATGATTTTTGCCCAGTGAGGTCTTCACAGCTATTTAATATTTTAGCAGTCATTTGTACCAGAACAAAGAGGGTGTAATACATTGCTCTGATTTGACTGCATTTTCTACCCACTTTGAACTGATGCAAATGATCGTGCGAGCTGCAAGACAATGGAGAATCAGGCCCTAAGTCTGAGGTGAATACAGAAAAGTGGCTACTAGGGAGAACTCTGAAAGGATACCAAAGTATTCTTGCAGCTAGGAAATAGATGGATTGTGTGTACTTCTGCTGGGTTGGAGAGAAGTTAGAAGTGTTTGAGGAAGCATTATGAATTGCTTTAATTTGGGTAAGAACAAGAGAATGTGAATTTCTGTGTAAAGCTGGGCAACTCGGTATTGAGGTGGACGGGACTCATCTGAATGAATCCAAGTTGTATAGGTTTTAGTTTGCTTTGGTTGTTCGGTGAATTTTCTGGTCAGGGTTGGGAGAGAGGGGTTGCTTTTGTATTTTTGCAGATTTGATTTGTCTATTTGAAACTGCATGTGTCAGTATGTAGCATGTGGAAACAGATTGCTTCTGCAGCCTAGGACGAAAGAATTGACTAACACAGGTTACTCATGCACATGCTTCAAAACTGGTCCTGACATTTTTACTGCTTTAAAAGGATTGGGCAGCTTATATTTTTAATGCTGTGTCACTCTCAAAGACTGGGTTTGGAGGCATATTTGGTATCTACGCTGTCATGAGGAGAATCAACTTTCAGCTCTAAAAGAAAAAGAATTAGTGATGCAACAAGAAACTAAAAACATCTTCTTGTAACCCAGAGAGGAGATAATAAAATAAATTGTGTGTAACAAGATCCTGCACACTCTCACTACCCTGCACTGCAGCATGATTTACATTGAAAATCTCCAATGTAAATTAACAGTGATGGTTGGTTTTGTTTGGTTGGTTGGTTGGTTTTGGTTTATTGGACTGGTTGATTGGTTGGTTAGTTTTGTTGGTTTGTTCATATTTTTAAAAAAGTTGTAAACCCTGGAAATTATATGGGGCTTTGCAGGATTCATTATTCATCTTCAAATTCATACTGCAAGTCTGTCATTCATTAGTTGCTACTCATTTCTCATCTTTCTATTTAGCACTTTGCCATCCAGTCAAGAATTTAAAACAACACCATATGACTTGGGTAATCAGTCCTGCATCAGGAATATGCAATAGTCAACGTGAATAGTTCACATGCAACCCACAGGCTAAAATTTGTTTACACAACCTGCTTGGAAGATATTCACAACTAATTTATTTGTAGAAATCAAGATCAGTTTGTTATGCTTCATTTACAAGAATTCAAAAGCTCTCAGTGATAACAATAACAACCATAGTTTATTATTATTATTTATTATTATTATTATTATTATTTTATTTTTTATTATGTATTTGTATAGTGGTAGCACCTGGAGCCTTATTCATGGATCAGGACCCCCATTGTGCTAGGTACTGTAGAAACCCAGAAGAAAAATACTATCATAAGATATAGTTATCCATTTGTGAAAATCTCAGTGATGAATGCTGTCATGTACAGCCATGCAAGCTGAACATGTCAAGGGACTACCCTAATCCATCCTTAACAGAGCACACAGATCCTGTATTTGTGTAGAAATTCACCATTATTCATCAGCTTTGGTTTTATTGGCAACTCAGAAACACTGACAGAAGATAAACCTCAGGGTGAGCTTCCTCCCTGAGCATCACTTTCCATAGCATTTCCGCCAAAACCTCCATTTTCCTAGTTTCCTAATTCCCTCTCTCAAGGGTCCCTGCCCACCTCCTTCTTTCTGTCTTCACTGGAGGACTTGATGAACAGCACCTGTCTGGATGAATCAGCAGAACTCTTGGCACATGCTTTGTTGTGCGCGAGTTGGCGCTATGTTCATGGATGTGCTCTGATATTCGTAAAACCTTTCTGCTTAGTGCATAAATAAAAATGTTTTAGAACCAATATTTTTTAGGAACTGGGGGGGCCAGGAGGAGACCCAAATCCTGCTTGCCTTTATGTGAGTTAAAATGGAACAAACCCCTTGCACAGCCCACATAAGGGCTAAATAATATGACAATCCTTATTCTCTGGAAGTGCAGGGATTTCTCCCTCCCTGCTCTCTCAAGGAAATCTGGCTTCACAAAAGGGGCAGGGCAGAAATGGGGCCATGTCCCTGTAACTCCTCATCACCCCTCTACCTGCTCACACCGGCTCACACAGAGTTGCCCCTCTCAAAGGGATATAGCAGCATGCATGCTCCCCTGAATGCAGGGTTGCTCCTGGAGCAGTGTGGCTCTGCATTGCCCTTTGCTATGGCTTGTGCTGTAAAGGCTTGAGAAAGTGCTAAATGTTTTGTAGGCAGAGAAATGTTCTGCATTCACAGACATTGACATGGTTTTTTTACCCCTTCTTTACATGTTAAGACACTTAAAAGCGTTCATGAGTTGCATAAACCAAACATGAAAAGCCACTGTAGTCTCCTTACAAAAATCCACTGAATGTTTGCGTAAGAATGCTGGAAAGGCCCTGGAAACTGGACAAGATGTCCCTGCCCTGTTTCCTCTGTGTATGTGTGTGTGTGTGTGTTTAATATAACTTTTCAAAATAACGTCAGGCAGAGAAGGTTTTGTTATATTAAAGCTAGAATACATGTGGTTATTTGCCTCAAGCTGAGATCCAGATAATTGCAGGTTAAAAATAGCTCACCTCAGGATTGGGACATAATATTGAATTGCTTTTTGGCCAAACAGTAAACCGGCTTATTTCTGAGTTTGCCTAAGCAACATGGTGGTAGCTCTTCCATGCCTTGAGTCTCCTCTGCAGATTGAAGCAGGTGTGGAGTCTCCAGGAAATTTTAAATTTTTGTGACCTACACCCCTTTATACTCTATTTTCCCCCTTCCCACATAAATAAATAAATAAATTTATAATGACTTTGATTGTAACCTGTTATTTGAAGGGCCCAATTATATTACATCACCACCACATTGTTTTCATGAGCAATACATTAAACACTTTGAAAAAGCAATGCACTTGAGGCATTGGACAATGGATCACCAAAGAAAATTTTATGAGATAGCTGGGATTCTTTCTTTGCAGGGTTTAATTGATTCACTAAGCCATTTTTTCCTGTTGTTGTTAAATAACTGGCATGTTCCACCCCTAAACGGTGGCTACATTTTAGTGGTGGGCAAAAAATTTGCAAAATATTTTGGTATCCTTGTAGATGAAAGACACTAAAAATAGAAAGATATCATTGTTATTGTTTAATAAAAGGCTTCCGGTTTTTTAAACATAGGGAAATTAGGACCATTGTAGGTGAATGTTCAAGTTAAATAACAATGATATTGTTTCTACTAGTGGGAGTATTTTTATAGCTTGGGGTATGTAAACGCTGATGGTGGAAAATTCACCGCCATCAGATCCATCTATCTGGATTGATTGAGCAGCAGTGAAGAACCACTCAATCAATCCAGAAGTCGATTCAATTAAACCATTTCCCATCAGCGCTGCACAGTGGAGACGGCACGCTAAAGGGAAGTTAGGAAGTCAACTGGAGTTACACAAGATACTCTATGCAGTTTGCTTAACTCTCATTGACTGCAGCCGAATTTCCCGGTAAGTGTGTACTAAGCCCTGGTCTCAACATTGAATTTTCAATCAGTTATCAGTTTAAACTCACGTTAATGTTGTTTGTTTCAATTAATTTCTTTATTTACAATAGAGATAAAACCATAAAAATTGTCAGATTATCATTAAAGGCCAAGAATTTCAAGAATGACTCAGGATTTGGGGTTCTTTAATTTTTGAAATGCTAGATTTCCAGATGGAAAATACTCAGCAGTTTCTGACAATGAGGTCCCTGTAAGGTATGTCACATTGGGCATCCATGAATGAAGGCACTCAGAATTACTCATCATTTTTGAAAACCTTGGTCATTAATATTAATGGAACATAAACATTCATATTAATGGGGAAATAGATCCCCTCTTATATTCATTTGCAAATCATTACCCAGAATATTTTTCCTACTTAAAGCTACAGTTTAGGCTCCAGTCCTTCCCCCACTGACTTATATGAGATCAGGACTAGACCCATAGTACAATCTGATTACTAGGTTCTGAAAAATTACAAATATGTTTTGGACATATTCTTCTCAGATTTACTATCTACTGATCTTGCATAAATGAAGTGGTGATCTGGAGGCAGCAAAACTGACAGACAAGGAAGCACTGGCTGAAGGGATCCTCATGACAAATGCCTAGATCAGGTTGCTCTGTCTCCAAGCAGGAAAAACAAAGGAATAGAGAGCTCTTTGTCTTCCATCAGCCCAAAGGAAACTTTATTTTCTCAAACTTTTTTTTAAATTAATTTCTTCTCCTAATCTCCTTCTCTTTACTTCTGACATTTCTGACTCTCTCCTCTTCTCACAATTCAAGGTGCCCTGTGGGAGATGCCTAGATGTTACTTCACAAAATGGCTGACATGAAAAAGCAGAAGTGAGCCTGCTTTTGTGTGAAATGCAATGTCACCTCTCTGTGGAGTATCAAAAGGGACAGTGTCTATTTTGTCTTTTGGGGCAGATTGTTCAACAAAGGAAAGAGTTCTTAGTGAGCCAGAATTGGAAATGTTAGCATCTGGTTCTCAAAAGAGGCTTTTTCCTTCTGTTGCCATGACACTATGTCTAGATGGGTCTATGTGTGTAGGAATGACTATATTTTGTGCTAGGTCTAGAATTAAATATGCTGATTGTATGGTGAGATGATGAGTTGCCACAGGTTTACTTCCAGAAGTTTACTTCCAGAAGTAAAAATGTAGCTTGGCTTCTTTCTCAGTTCAGCTTTACAGGAATTGATCAGATTCAAAAGAAAAAAATCAACCAAAAGCCCGTTCCTTCATGTAAAGATCTGAAGCGTTAATGATCTCAAAAGAAGGCTCAATTGTTGCTTCAGGTACCCAAAAGCAACGTGACTGTTGGTAGAGAGGCCAAGGAAACAATGATCCGAGCCAAGAGCAATTTTTGATTTAAGGAAGTCATAACAATTGAATCCTTTCAAAGGTGGAATTATGAATCTATGGCCAGTTCTCTTCAAGTTTCATCCTCATTTTATTTTGCAAGGACAATTCTTGCATGGTGCAAAGAACTAAAAAGCAGCTCCTTTTGCTCACAGGCATAAGTCATAAGTGCTTCTGAATGAGATTTCCATTACTTCTCTCTTTGTTGCTGATGCCACCTTGGATAACATTCACATTTTGTCTAGAACTATGGCAACCAGTGTAGTTCCCAGAAGGTACCTATGGTTGACCCCATGGAAAGTTGATTCTCAGGCAAAATAATTAGTGGCAACTGTTCTCTTCCAGGGAGACAGAGTTTTTGGCAAATCCCACAGCTAAAGAGTGACCCAGAACTCAGACAATGCAAAATCCCTACTTTCTTTGTCTCATGCAAACCTCAGAGGAGTGAACAGAGGTCTCCATATCATGAAGAACAAAATTGCTTAGTACACTCACCATAGCTCTGAACATCAGACATACCTACTGCACCTTCACCCAAGGGAGATTTAGATTCAAGGCTGCATAAATAATGCATACTGTGATGGGACAGAATTAAGGTTGCATGGGAAAGCTTAAATCTGGCCTTTCCTAACTTCTGAGTGTTTGGTTTTGCAATCTTTTAACATAGGTGCTTTATCGGATACCTGTCATTCATACCCCCAAAATTTGGGTCATTACCACTGAAAAATTACGACAGAATGCTGGAAGCTTTCTTTTCTTTCATCTCGTACCTATTTGGTGAGATGAGTAGTCTCAGTAAATTCAGTGGAACTGCTCACATGAGAAAAAAATACATTGATGTGAATAAGGCTAGCACATTCAGGTCTTTAGCCCACATATCAATTATGTAAGTATCTGTTTTATCAAACTGAGTTTTTATTCAGTGGTTGCCTTTTGGAATCTTTAAAATCTGTTGAATAGTTATTTTTAATTTGTGGTTTACTGACATATTTTAAGACTGTATTCTCTCTGCTGTTAATTTTGTTGGTTTGCTTATACAATGCGCACGCAATAGCCATCTCAGTAGCTATACAGCACCGACATGTACAAAGATGCAATCCCTAAGGAGTCTGCCATCTAATTCAGACACAGACCTCATTGGTGTAATTCTAATGGTCACAAATACAATGGTCTTTAATACACACTCAAAAATATACAGCAGAAGTTTGCAGGTATAAATCATCATTCATCCAAACTACCTCATTTTTGGAAACAAGTCAAGTCAAACTTCCATTTCTCTTCTTATTTTAATTCAGTGGTTTGAATAATGTTGTTGCCTTAATACACAGTTACAGAATAGCTAATACTATTATTTGGTTTACATTTGTTTTTGTTTCCCACTGTTGAATGAACAATCAAGTGTTTTACAGATTAGCAGCAGTTGTAAAGTGTTCTGACTTTCTCTTCCTTTCAAACTAAGGAGTGAGAAGCAAATTATATTGGTTGTTCTGGCATTTTTGGCGTGGCTGAGGCATTCACAGTGCAAACCACTGTTATTCATACTGTTATAATTCCTTTGCAGTTAAGTCATTACTAGCAATCAGAGCAGGCTTGTAGTACAATACCTTATTTGGGAATGTCATGTGAGATGCCCAGAGCAATATGAAAAAATAAAGGCCAAGTTGTCTGGCTGTAGAAGGATTTATAACAAGCCCACTGGCAGAGATCTGTTGGGAAGTATTACGAGCTCCTGCTCAGTTGATCATATAAACACCAAAACCAGCAGGTGCATTGCATTTGTACACTCTTTTCCCTTCAGGTGTGGTATTAAAAATCCTGTCATCATAGCGTGTTTACAGAAAGCTGAATTATAATGTCCTCTTCCTGCAGATGGCGAAGCTAAAGTTTTTCTTCAGATGAACATGCAAAACATATAAAACCATTTAAAATGCTCTTTATTTTTGCTTTTTTACAAACAGAAATACATTACTAAAAAACCATTTATGCTTTAGATAACAGTTTTCACCAAGTATAATAGGAAATCTATCTTTGATTACATGCATAATAGAAATATTTACTAATCAGGTATTTAAGCTTACAATTGAGGGTGTTTGTTTTTAAATAGCTGGACCCAGCTAGCGCACCCTAGATATGAGCTCCTCACCCAAATTTGAGAATGGTTGGATACAAATCTTAACTTGTAACTCAAGCCCGTCACTCTTTTTCTTTTTCTTTTTAAAAGAACTGTTTCACATGAAAGGTCCATTTAGTTACATGAAAACTTCCTATTTACAAGGTGGTAATAATAATCATACCATGGGGTAAGCAGATTTTTACATCAATGGATGAAATGTTGCTAGCCCAGCAAATAGTTCTAATTAAGTTATCAGGAATTCTCTTCAACATGTTATTACTATATGCAAAAATCTGTGTTGATGCAATAGTATGTTTGAGACAGTTGAGCACTCAGGTCAGGAAATGGCAATACTAACTTTTTGTTTCAAATGCATTACTTGTACCATCTTTAATTACATGATCATATTGTTTCCAAACAGTAGAATATGAAATGTTTATTGATTAATTATTTTAAGATATTCTGTGTGTGTGTGTGTGAGAGAGAGAGAGAGAGAGAATAATATGACTGAATAAAGTATAAGGCCTATTTGGTCTTCCTGCATTCTGCTGTTATGGGATTTGAGAGAGAGACACAGTGAATAGGGTGCTAGCCTGGGGCACAGGGGACCTGGGTTCACTTCATTGCTCTGCCACACACTTCCTGTGTGACCTTGGGCAGGTTACTTAATCTCTCTGTGACTCAGTTCCACATCTGTGAAATGTGGATAATAGCACTTCCCTATCTCATGGAGAAAGCAGGGAATGAGGATAGATATATTATCACTCATAAATATTATCATTCATTAAAGAGTGTGAAATACTCAGTTAATATGGTAATTGAGGGGCATGAAATAAGAAAAAAATCCTATACAGTTCATATCCCTTCATTATAATAATGGCAATTTTCTTTTTTAAATTGGCCTTATTCTTTAAGAGAGACTATGTAAAATGACACATTAAAGTTGAACCTGCTCCTATTTTTTCCTAAAATATTATATTAAAATAGTTTGATTTTTATCTTCATATATGTTCTGTTGGGAAGATCTACAAGAGTTACGGAGCTTAATACATTTATGGGTTGCACAAGTATTTCAGTACACTGATTACATGTAGGACCTAATTTTCAGAGGTACTGTGCATCCACAACTCCAAGGAAAGTCAGTGGGTGGTACAAAAGCTCAGTACCTCTGAAAACCAGTTCCTTAATAGGCCAATAGGTATTGAGTGCATATAGTGATCTGAGTTGTAAAGCGGAATTATGCACAGAGCAGCCAATGACCATCAGAATTTTGCATCTGGCACAGCTGCAGATTAGTTGCAAACAGACTCCGTGATTGCAGAACAACATTTAGTGACCGTGTATGGCTTAACCAAGAGATTTGAGATGGTGGTCATGATGGTGCTTATGTGAAGGGATCCTAGAATTGGGGATGGGATCAAAAGGAACAGTGAATGATTACATGGGAGGGAGGCCTCCCTGTGAAAGCTGATACTGCCTCCCCTAGCTATTTTCTGGTGCTATGGTAGCATTGTATACTCCCAGTCTGCTCCTCTTTTAAATGCTCTGTGTGATGGGCCAATAGCAGTTAGTGATCTGACCTGGAGCTTCAATCAGCTCTGTGCTGCAATGCCTCTCAGAAATGTCACAACTAGAGTGAGTAATTGGAAGGGAACAGGAAATGGAGCGGGAGATTTTGCTGTGGAAGAATGGCTGCTTTGGCAGAGGGAGGATCTGACTTGTAGGTTTGGAAGGAATTAGGTCTCAGAGGGCTGAGAACTAAACCTTGTCCAGAAGAGAGAGGAGGAGTGGCAGGGCTTTCTAGAGGGGAAAGGAAGCTCAAGCTCCCAACAGTTTATCAATTCAGTCAATTTGAAAGCTGTCCAGGTCTCCCTGAGGTGAGGTAAGCTAAAGGCTTGAGACCAGCTATTCATGGTGGCTTTCTCTCAGTTCCTGTGAGTTCATAACTGTTTGCATCCAGTGAATGGAAGGGACTCCCCTTGTGTCCCTGGTGGAAAGAGAAAGCCTAAGAACAGATGGGAGGGATTTTCTCCTTCTTTTGTTCTTTTTGTCCTTTTGTCCCCCAGTTAGTGCCCTGCACAGTGTCATCCTTCTGTTGCCTCTTTGAATTATTATTATGCTTCAAGAGCAATTTCCCCCTACATTTCAGATATCCTCAATTATCATCATTTCATGTTCGGCCTGGAACACACATGACATTTGCTCTAGCTGTTTTAGCATAGGAGTCTGCTTATTTGAGAAATGGCTTAACATTTTCTCTTAAGGAACGCATTGAATGTATCTGATATAAAATTAAGACTGCCAGTGCTTTGCCCATCTCTGACTTTTTTCCTTTTTCCCCTTGTACAGCCAAAAGTGCAGTTTCAGCCCAGACAGTTTGAAATCTAATGATAAAGGTAAAAATGTTTAGAGTAATAAAATTATAGCACCTCTTGCTTCTCCCCCATACGTAAAGTGTGGAAAATGAATTCAATGGATTGGGCCTTACTGTAATCTTCTATGCTTTTCGCTTGATCCTATGAAGAGTCTTACAAATGCATAGAACTTGCTCTGTGCCTGGTGTAGGTGTCATTACCAATTAACTGTTAACAGGAATCCAGAAGAAATCAGGTCACCTAGTAAATGAGTTGTGAGGGAATTGTTCCAAACTGGAAGCTTTTCACAGTTCTTTTGGAGTTAGTCCTGTAAAAAGCACAGAAATATTGTTTATTGTGTTCTGTTGTGTTGAATTTAACCTATAACCTGTAAACTTTCATTAGTTGTTTTTAATTTTAAGGTGAAATTATGAGACTGATTTTAGTGGCTACGGGTGGTCAGATGCTGTTTACATTTCTTCACAGAGCTCAGGGGAGGTTCATCATTCCTGACTTATATATGTCTTGGTAACTGGGTCTCTCCTGAGGAAAAATTGTTAACCGTGCCAAATTGTATAATGTATAATTGTTATGTGGGAAAATCCTAATTAGGTGTTAGAGTGAGACCATCAGTCTAATTAAATTTATGAGGTCAAATTTATTCAAACTCCATCTCCAGGCTAGAGCTGGCCAAACTATTTGTCACGAACAACTCATTCAACTAAGTAATCATTTTTTTTCCTTCCTATTCATAAACTGTTAGGAAATGGATTATTACTTTTACAAATATGTTCACATATGTTCCGTGATCCATTTTTGTGAACATTTATGAGCTGTGGACTGTCTGTGAACTGTTCATAGTAAGTATTCAGTCTAGAATAGTGAATTCAGAAAGCAATAGTTCAGTCAATAAAACATAAATTTCAAAACCAAAACAAAAGCCAACAAAAATTTTTCCCCTGGGGTCAGAAATGGAGACAGATGATAACCATGTTGTTCTCTCTGTGCAGTACTAAAAGGCTATCCGAGTTTAGTGACAGGCATGGAATAAGAACCTGAGGAGAAGAGATTTTTTCAAAATTCAACAATCAAGCTTTAGGATTGGTTGCCTAAGTCACATGGTATTGTTTCTGTTTCTTGAATGAAAGACTGAACCTTTATAAGCTTGCTAATTTTGTTTCGTCATCAAAAAAAAAAAATCTCTGCTAGAAATTTGATTCGTGTGAACATTTGTCCAGATAGTATTTCAGTTGTATAAACATTCTCAAGCAGTGTCTAACCCATTTCATTCTTTCTAGTCCCTGGCATATTCCACTTCCATGCACAGGTCCCCAACTCTGCAGAGCAGCTACTGTGGGACAAAGATGAAATGGTGTCACAGGGCTCTCACTCTTTTCTTACACACTCCTGATCAGGGATTGACTAGGTCTTTGTGCCTTCTGCTCGCCAAGAGGAAGAGGATGTTCTGGGTCAGTTTGTATGTTATTGGATCATGTTTCCATGCAGATCATAGTTGAAATATTTTTATAGCATCAAAAATGTTGAAAGGAAATATTCTGAATATCTTACACAAAGAATTCACAACACTCAATCAATCAGTTTCCTTGTGAAGATAGTACGACAGAAAAAACAGTATTCCAAGGTTATGGGGAATAGGCCACGAACTAATGTAGTTATTCTAGTTATCAAGAAGGCCATGTTATAACTAATATGAAATCTGTATTACAGCGGATCCTAAATAGATGGTACTAGCTTACAGCCAATACCACACAATGGGAACAATTGTGGACATTTCTTTTTCTAAATACTTTTTTTTTTCCACCTGAAATATTTATTCTCCATGGATTAATTAGCAATTATAGTTAAGTACAATATGGTCAGCATGACCTTTGCAATGCTAAAAACATGACATTGGAATCTGAGATGGATATAAAAAAATATCAGTGAACTGAAATTTCCTTCTGAAAGTATGGTATAGAATAGTGAGAATTTCCTGAAAACATCATACCCTTAGATCAGGGGTGGGGAACCTTTTCCCTGCCAAGGGCCATTTTGATATTGGTACCTCCATTCGCGGGCCATGTCGCCGATTCCGCCGCCGAATTCCCCCCGCCGCCGCCGAAAAGGCGCAAACGGCAGCAGGGTTTCGGCGGCGGGAACGTCTCGACCCCCCACGGAACCACGCCGCTGCCGACTCCACCCCCGCCGCCGAAATGCCGCCGCCATTTCCGTCTTTTCGGCGGCGCGGTTTTACAGTGTCCGCGGGGTGCCGTGGGTCAGTAACCACCTCCAAGCTCCCGCCGCCTCCGAAAATGGGCAGACGGCGGCAGGGTTTCGGCGGCGCGCACTTCCCGCCCGCCCGCGGGCCGGATCAAATTCTTTCGCGGGCCGGATCCGGCCCACGGGCCGGAGGTTCCCCACCCCTGCCTTAGACAGTAAATAGTAACTGTTAAGAACTTGTTTTATAATTATACCCTGTTTTAACCCTGAGTCTGCTAGTTTTAGTGTTTAATACTTACAGGGAGTAATGTTCATTAGACTTTTTAATTAAGATGAGAGTATTTAATAACTTTGCAGTTTGATGATTGCTTTCTCTAAAAGATCTAGGGCCAAATATTCTAAAAGCTGTAGGAGGGGAGAAAGTGCCGCAAAAGATTTCTTCAGGTAACCTCCTAGAAGAACCTATCTTTCCTGAGATTGAAATGTTAACTCCAATGTGTGTGTAACCCCCTTCTTTTTCTGGGTTACTTGGGAGCAGGCAACACTCACCGGTATGCAAGGGAGCCTAAGGTTGTTAGCAACAAAGGAGATCCTGAGTATCCCAGTGATGATGTAGGATAGGTGGCAATCCTCTATCCACCTCTCTGCTGCAGTCCTGTTACTTCTAAAGGAATTTAAAATTGGCGTTGCCTCCACCTGGCTGGCTCCTGCACATGCTCAATAGCGGACCTTGGGAGCTTCCAGAACTAAACCTTGTCTAAAAATTATAATAATCTGAGACATAGGTCTAACTCAACAATTACAATTATGCAAACTAATCATCCAATATACTTAAATTAGAGTTAACACACCTTTACTTAACAAATTAAAGAAATATGGCATAACAGACTGAAATTAAACATCAATTATTTTAAATCCACGGGGGCAGTTGAATGAATCAATTAATAAAAATAGTATACAGTAATAAATGAAACTTGTTTAACTGGCATCTACACTGCCACTATTTACCCCACCTCTGGAGTGTACACTCCCCTAGAGTTCAGAGCCCTAACCCCTTGCTTGCATGGGCGTGATTGAAGATCTGAAGAAGGAGACAGCACTCTGTTGTTTCGGTGTACCAGTTCAGCCCAGGTATCAAGCTGGAGATTTGGAGTTGGCCCAACCGAATGTCTGCAGTTCTGGTCCTGCTTGAAGGAACTCTCTCTCTGCCTCTTCTCAGGCCCAGTCAAAGTCTCTCTGCTGTGCCCCTTCCTTAACAAGCCCTGCCCCAAACAACGGGATGGGGGGGACGACACTCACACCACTTTCACTGCAGGCCCACTTCAGTCAGCTCCAGGCTCAGTCCGTGCCCCGGCTTCGGCAATGCCACCAATCTCCAAAGCTCCCTGCTCAATCAAAACTCCAGCAGACCCTCAGCAGCAGTTTTGGACCCACGCAGCAGGCAGCCACAGCTTTGGGACTCCAACAGCAGGCAGCAGCCGCAGCTTCGAGACCAGGCAGCAGCCAACCAGCAGCTTCCAGCCTTGGCTGCACTCCACCCCAGCACCAAAATGGAGTCCACCACATGTTCTTTTTTTGACTCCCTGGAAGGGAAAGAATCTCTCTCCTTTTTCCCCAAGGCATCATGGGAGTTGTAATCTCACAGGATCTTCCCAGCTGTAAAACTCCCAATTAAGTTCCAAGGCCCCTGAAGTAGAGGGTGCCTACATGAGGTATCCTGAGAAGTTGGGCTATCATGAACTGAGGTTCCTACAATCTGGCAAAAGATGTTTGATCTCATCGCTGCAGATTCTAGGAAATCCACATGTAAGGGTAGCCACTCTATTGTTGTCAGGATTCCTTGCCCTTGACAGTGCAGTCAACTTGGTAGTCATGTTTTCACTGCCTCCAGGGGAGAATCTGTGCCACTCTTACCCCTTCAATGGGATTTGGTTGAGGCGACAGATGAGAGGTTAATACCACAAGAGGCAGCATTAACTTTCAATGGAACATCCTCACCAAATAGCGAGTATTCTCAAGGGATTGCCCTGTGTATCTTCATTCCCCTCAACTTTCTGAAAATTGTGCAGACCTTCAAACACAAAGTGATGGTGTTAAAGGGGCTTATGCAGGGTTGGGTTTCAGAGAAGCATGTGATGTAAGTTTCTCTTTCCTCATTTCTTAGCTGCTGTGTTAAAATCATTCTGTGTGGATTTGCAGTCACTGGTGCAGAGCACAACATATGGGCCTTTTATTAACTCGGGGGAGCAGATTATGACACACACCTGTGTGAGTGTACAAGGTGAGCATGCAGGTAATCTCTTCACCCACTAACTTGGTCTGCAAAAGGGTTGGTCAAAGTTGCAGTCCTTGAGCTCTGTGGAATGCAGGGACTACTGCCTTTGTTTACCCCAAAAGGGGCAGGGAAGAAGTTATGCAATGACCCCATCTATCCTCTACACTGGCCCCTAGTGTATAACACACCCTCTATTTGTAAGAGAAGGTAGAGCAGTGACTGAACGTGTGAGATGTATCACGACATTAGCCTTGTAATGGCTGAGGGTTACACACACCCCAACATGCAGATCTATCATCCAATAGTGGTTTCATCCTCAGTACTTAGGCCCTGTCTGTCCTAGATTAGCTACATCAGTACAAATCTCCAGTGCAGATGCTGCTGTGCTGACGTAAGATTAAGCATGGTTCCCATGCCCTTCCCCTCGTCATTCTTCCTTCCTGTTCCTTCAGCTGGCCAATGCTCATACTCCACCCCACACACTCTAGCAGCAGAGGGATTTTAAATGGCTGTGACACTATTTATGCTTCCATTTTGAAATGAAATATTTGAATTTTAAAACCCATAAATTTCAAAAATGGAAATGTTTTGTTTTCAAATTGGATAATTCCAACATTTACATTTTTGGTCTTCAAAAACACTGGAAAAAACTCAAATTTTCAATTTGTTGAAATTTACACTTCCGTTTTAGTATACTGTTCACTCAGATGTAATTATCACCTTCTGTTCACTAGAGGGACTGGATGTGTTCCTCAGAGGGAACATAAGATTTGCCTGGTGACATCAACAACTCTGCAGCAAAGAACCAAAAAAGAAAAAAGTATTTACCACCTTAGAGTTGTAATAAAAAAATGATGGAAATTTACAGTTCAAGTTAGCATGGGAAACATGTTATGGAATATACTTTGCATAGTGTTAAAATACTTCATGCCAAACACTAATTCATGATATATTTTTTTAAAAAAAGACATATCTAATTTATTCTTGATTTTGCAGCTTGTAGTGGGGCCATACTATGTCGCTGAGTGTGTTCTTCACTTTCAGAAACAGCCGTACATATGGCTACAAAAACAATGGAGTTGGTCAGAAAATGGGCTGTTGTTTTTACCTGTTGAATATTTCTATGAAGATGAAAAAAAATAATTTTCATAAAAAAATCTGCAGAAAATTTTTACCTTTTTGTTGAGAAACAGAAAAGATTTTAAGTTTTTTGCAGCACTTTCCATGAAAATTTTTGTTTAGCTGAAACATCAATTTTCTGTCAAAAAACAGGTCAGAAAAAAGTTTATAATAATGCAGAAACAAAATAAGTTTATTATTATAAGATCTCTTTGATTCAGAAAGTCTGTTCCAACATAACAACTCTTAAAGGTAACCAGGCATTTTTAGTAAGACTGTATCCTTCTGACTTGTAACTGATGTCCAGCTACTGTACACCATATTTTACATTGCTTAGGTTTACCAGGTCTCCATACACCACTACTCTTGGCCAATGCAGAGGAGAATGTCAGTTATGCAGGGCATTCACAAATGTATGTAATGACACTAGCTGTCTTCTACAAAGGGCCTATTTTTTAAACTGTCAAAGAAACAGTTGTGGCATTGCGGAAACCAGAGAAAAGCTGTCAATTCCTTTATTAAATTGACATTCCGCACATGCTACTTTTGGATGAGGGTACATAATAAAGTTGGTCTCTTTTTTCCCTCCTATTCATGTTGGTATCTAATGTTTTCTCTCTTATCTCTCACTCAGACAGACACCAGATGATAAAGTGTTGGACATGCAAGACGTACAAGAGGTCATCATTCTGGTGCTGTGACAATTGTTTGGAACACCTGAAAAACAAAAAACAAAAAGGTCCCAAGGCAGCCTCCATGCACTGCGCTGCTACAATGAAGCTTACAGGGATAGTGACATCTCTCAGGGTATTGTCAATCAAGACGTACTGAACTAAAGCCAGACAACAGAGACCATTGTAATCCCATCTGAGAAAAAGAGAGATAACAAAGCTTTGTTTTGGCTTCACGACACAACACGTCTCTGGGTTTCTATAACTGCTGCAAGCTAAAAGGATAACTTAGGTCAGTCTGAACCTAATGGGAATTTATACAAACTGGATGCTAATTCAATTGTGATTCACATTTTGCTGCTGTCCAATGAAGCTATGCATGCCAAGTGGACTTTTCAGGAAAAGGATCTTCCACTCTCTCTGCTTGTTTGTTTTTGGACAGATCTAAACGAAGTAGGTCTCAGAAGCCTGGATTTTCCAGGTAGCCTGTCCCACCAGGCTTCCTGCTGTGAAACCTCTATGAGGATAACAAGGCAACTGAGTAGCTAGCTCTTGCCCTCAGGGGTGTCTTGTTTAGTATGTGGCTGTGATTGACAGCTGTTAGGAAGAATGACAAGAAGATATTTTACATCTGTTTAGTGTCTTGACTGTCATCCATTCCTTCCCACACTGGCTATTGTCATTCTTGGTATATCCAGGAATCCTACTGTTGCCAATTCAAATGCCAGACCACTGTGGAGCTATAGTGTTATGTAGCATACATTATATGAGAAATGAAAAGTGGATCAGGGTCATTGCATAGTGGAATGCAATGATTCTGAAACATTTCCATTGTTCCTATCCTAAGATTTCAGTTTGATATCAAACATAATTGACCAATGGGCCAATCTACTGCATATACCAAAGGTACTTTGGTACAAGTCAATCACAAAGCTTTTGGAATTTTTTTCATTGCCGTTTTTAATTTTTGCTGCAAGCCTAAGGAAAATCTCTAGTAAAGCTGAGTGAAAAATGTAGCACTTTTGCAGCGGTAATGATGGAGAGAAACCTAACATTTCTATATTCTCAGAATATGATATTCGTTGAAGAATCCTAGGAGCCATTGCTTTTCATAGTTCCTTCTGTGTCAGATTTTCTGACAGTTGAATGGTTCTTTTAGTAGTTCTTTCATTGAAACAAAGCATAAACTAACACAGGATGTAAAATATACAGTATTTCCAGAGATGGAGAATAAATTCAATATATAACATGTAGTGTCAGATAGGGCAAACCTATCTGAAGTTCAATCCTTTATAATGCACCTATTTGCATATGTCTATGTTATTTTTCTCCTGCTGGTGTACTGAAGCATTTATAAGAATGTCACTGTAGGAAGATTACTTTTTCAGTTAATAAGGGCACTGTTTATAGTTCAGGTACTGCCCAACACTTGAAAATATATGTATAAAAAAGCATAAAATCCACTTTACAACAACAGAAATGACCTACCCTTCTAAAACTGTCCAAACTAAAAAAGAGGTAAAATTGCCTAAGGTAAACAATAACCATAATGAATCCATTCAACCAGCATCTCTACTCAACCCATCTCCAAGGCAAAAGACTGGGCAAAATTATAAACTTTGCAGCATGCCAGGAAGGTTAACAAATCTGGGCTCTAGGACAATGGAGGAAAGTGAATTCAGAATTAAGGATGGTTCACAGAATCTTAGCCAGCTGCAGAAATGTTGCTGGCTCATTCAGCTCCAAGCTATTTAGGGCTTTTATAAGTCAAAACTAGAACCTAGTATGCCAACTGGTAGAATTTTAACAACGAGGGCAGAGCACCAGAGTAATATGCACTCTATGCAAAATCCCACTTTATAAGGGGTGCAGCATTCTGCACTAACTTCAGCTTCTTACTTCTTAGCTAGCCTGCGTTCAAGTCTACTAATCTCAAGGTGACAAAGGCCAGGAAATCAGCACCAAAGTCTGCATGATGTTTTTTTAAACCTGAGGCAGCTTGTTAGCCTCTATAAATATAAGAAGCTGACTTCAGAATTACAAGTGACAAGCCCATCCAGTTTCTATACCCACTTTAACTTGCTGAATCTAACAAAATAAAGTAAAGCTGGCTAGCCAAGAAATCCTAAAGGTGTGCACACATAGCAGTTCCCTTTGCTCATAGACTGTATCTCCAGTATAGATGAGGCTTCGCTGGATAGAATGATCATGAGCAAGATCTTCCCAAAACTCTGGGTTAGTACTGAAATGCCCCAAGGGTAACTTGAGGGAGTCCTTGAAACATTTCTTCTGGCCTCCCTGAGAGCGCTTTCCAACCTTTAGTTCACTGTAAAGTATCTTCTTTGGCAGTCGCTCATCTGACATTCTGGTGCGATGACCTGCCCATCTCATCTGTGATTTCATCAACAGAGTATAGATGCTTGGAATTTTGGACTTCATTGATAATATTTTTTGTGTACTACATGACTTATGTATGCCCTACCAGCATGTGCATTCCATCCACCGACCAAACTCCAAAGTAAGAATGTCAGACAAATTAGGATTTCCACAAACACTGACAGAAACAGGGTTGACGAGATGGGGCCGAAGGGAGGAAAATTGTACCAGGGGCCCCTACCCCAAAATAAAGTCTGTAATATCTGTGTAAATAGAGTGAAATGGGAGGGGGCAGGGCCCCCCAGCAAGCATTATGTACCAGGGCCCCAAATTTACTCTCAATGGGCCTGGACAGACACTTCTGACCCTATTCCACACCCTTTCTATTTGTGTGAGAAAGAGAGACATATGGGTGGGGGGAAATGAGCAGAGGGACATGAGGAGCAAGAGGTCCAGTGTTGACAAGACAAGGGAGACCTTGTTGCAGCCCCGCCTCTCTGGGCCTGTGGCACAGGAAGAAGCTGGTGTAAGGTAGAGCCCTGAATCCCCTTTGTCTCCCTTCACTAGCCAATGTCACCAGAAGTAGCCAGTGAAAAGAGGGGCCTGAGAGTGTACTCACACAGGTGGCTTAGGAGGAAGCCTTGGGCTCCTGTCCTTTAGGAATAGGAATGAAGCCAACAACCCATTTCATATACACTATTGAACAGCAATCATGTGTTTAGATTTTTAAATGGAACTATTCAAAGCTCCTCTCCTCACAATAAGCAAAAATGACATTCTGCTACTGAAATCTACAGTAGGCTGTTCATGCAGTGGTAGTCCAATCTGACTCCACTGTAGAAATTAGACCATGTTACCAAATAACTTTCATCCGGTGCTCATCACCTTCCCTCCCAAAAAACCTGAGGAAAGAAGATGAGCTTTGTAGTATATCTAGAACAATTATTAATTGAATGCACACAAAGAAAGATGTCTCCCTTCTCTCTAGTCAGCAGGTGACTGCACTTTCAATTTTTTTAGCGGATTTGGGGGTATAATTACAGGAAAACTAGGTCAGAGAAATCAGAGTTGGATAGTGCTGAGAAGCTGCTGAGCTTGATTCTTGTCCTGATCTCTTCCAGTGGTGAGCTCCCAACTCACACAGCAGTTGCTGATAAAATTCTGGCTCCTACACACACTGGTTTCTCTCCAGAGGTTGGCATTTCTAATGTTCCACTAGAATGTGGCTGTTGGCACAAGAAAGAAGCAGCATGATGGCAGCAAACAACTAGGCTAGATCTATGTCCAAATTATCCCTGCTGCTGTTATGTAACAGAGAGTCTTATAAAATGCACTTGTACATGCACACATCTTGCAGATGCTCAAGAACGCTATACATTTAGATTAATAAACTTACCCTTCTAGGGCACCAGTTCAAGTGCTGTCAATCTTGACCTGCCAAGCCAACATCTAATTTCAAAAATAAAGTGGTTTTCGGATGACAATGACAACAAAAATGCTATTTTCCCCATTTTGAAAATGACTTGAGAAGAAGGAACAAGATGCCTACAATCTGCTAGTTCCTGAGAGAGAGAAGAAACATGCAGATCTGGACAGTGGTATGTTTCCTTTAAGCACTTGATGGTACTTACTATTGCTTAATAAGATATTTAGAATTCCAACATGAAAGGTCTGTTTCATATTTTAGGCCCAATAAATCTCAATCACAGCTCTCAATTGAAACAGCCTCTGGCAAACTATGTGGACAGCAGAAACTTTACTGTGGCTCTTCCCCCTCTCACCCTCCACCCCCTGAATTGAAGTTTGTTGTTGCCAGAAAAAACAGGCAGCAGCATATCTGAAATTTAATCTTCCTTAAATTTATAGAGCAAAGTCTACAGGGAAGATCAACCATATTAGCCAGATATATTTTATTATTCCTCCCAGTAGGCACGTCATGCCTCTTCCCCCACCCTGGTGTATTCTGTTGTTGATTGTTGAGTTTCATTCCTTGGTGAGTGGCAAACTTAGCAATGGTAGCATTAGTGATTTTTTTAACATACCTTTGTCATAAAAATGACATGAGCTTAATTTTTTCCCTACTGTATGTGCAGCTGCTTCTCTGGAGGTACTGTTGACAGATTAATATGTTGGGAACAAATGGCAGAGTATTAAAGGCCTAATTAAAGCAATTTAGTATATAACAATCAACAAAGAAACTAAAAAATACATCTGTCACGTTTGTTTAAAAATATAATCATACTGTAGCTTTTAAAGTTGTTGCCAAGAAGTGGATAAATATAATGTGCATCTTGTTCTCTGCCCAATTACTCATCTGACAAAATTTATGCAAAAGCCTGTTATATGGTATAATTCTTACTAAATAATCTTAGCCTGATTCTTCTGTAACTATGTTCATGATCTAGGCCTGATCTAAAGCCCACTGAAGTCAATGGGTGTCTTTCCATTGGCTTCAGAAAGCTTTGGATGATGCCCAATATGTATAGATTTAGGTTTAATGACCGTTTAATCTATACTTTGTGTTCAGCCTGGAATAAATTATTTAGGACTCAATCCTACAGGAACTAAAAGTATCCCATGAAGCACTGGCCATCCGTATCTCTCACTGGTATGGGTTTCTGTCAACTGGTTTTTGCATCTAATGATGTAATCTGTCAGATATGGAAAGAGTAATAAAGGAGCTTAGTTTGTAACAATGTAAACTATTAACAGAAGTAAGAAGTATTTTGTCCTAGAAAAGATTTCTCTTTTAGAATACAAAGATTCTTCAGATATACTATACAGGAATTTTATTTTTTTCCATATTTACTTTTCTCTTTTTTTTTTTTTTTTTTTAATGAAATGAAAGCTAAACAGATACATTGCAAATGTGAGGTATTGATAGCATCATAGTACTGCAGTTGCTTATGTCTCCACTTGCCTTTTTCTAAAATTGTTCTGCTCTTTCTTCCTTCTACTTTTATGGTCACTTCCTTTCAGGTCTGATTACTGATTTTAAAATTGTAGCTTAAAATAAAATCTCTAGGACCATCCATATTTTTCTAAGCTGTAAAAGTTTAAGTGTGATGTTAAGGGAGAAGGCAGCATATCCTAGAGTCCTTTCCGAAGTAAGACTTCCATTGAAGTCACTGGGAGATTTATATGAGTAGTAACTACAGAACTCACTTCTGGATGAGGTGAATGATTCTGGAAAATAAGTAACATCACATTTTAAATTCCAAAACACTGACATTGGAAATGAGGGAAAAAACAATTTAGGATCAGATTTTCAGGCCTACATTTTGTGGGTGCAGTTATTTATGCCTGTACATTTGGTTACCTAGATGTCTAAATCTATGTATGGACACAGCCAGGAATTTAGACATCTAAGAAACCTAAATTGAAGGTGAAAATAAGGTGGTGTGAATGTGCTCCTTCAGTTATTTTTGCATGCAGAAGTGGAGGTCCTGATAAGGCCAGACTGAAGACTTGGCTCCTAAAATTATAGATTCATAGATTTTTGGGCTAGAGAGGACCATTATGATAATCTAGTTTTGCTTCCATAGAATTTCATCCTGTGATTCCTGCACCAAACCTATACCTTCTGGTTGAGCTGCTGCATCTCTTCTTAGAGATGAAATCTTGGACATGAAATCTTGATTTAAAGACTTTACACAATGGAGAATCCAGCACATCTGAAGCTTTAAGACTGCAGGCCCTCAAAACAGGTAGATTGCCCATCTCTTAGCAGTTTTATGCCTTGAACAGGTTTAGCTTTTACAGAAAAATAGCAGTACCACTACCACTTGAATTTTTGGCCATCCTTTGCAATACACCTTTGGCACATGCTGGGACATGTGTGAGTCCCCAAAGAGTGGGAGAAAAGGAAGATCTAAATACAAATAAATAAGCTCATCAAATTTGCAAAATAAAACTTAAAAAAAAAAAACCCACAAATTTGCACGCAGAACTTGGCTTTAACTTGCAAGATTGACTCATATAGTTCTGTAAGTAGCAAAAAACTCAAGATATCCCTGAGTTTTGCAGCATCATAAAGCCATCTTTAGTTGTGGCTAGATAATAATTATTATGATTATAAGTCTAGTTAGAAAGATTACTACAATGTTTATTGAGGCCCTGATTCAGGAAAGCATTCAATACAGGACAGCACTTAAATACGTGCTTAACTTTAAGCATGTGAGTAAGTTCTATTGATGTCAATGTGCTTAAATACAGTCCTGAATAGGATGAATTTAAAGCACAAGATTAAATTATTTCCAGAAACAGGCTCTGAGAGATTGATATGATTACACAAGCAGTAAAGCTGGAAGGATCTTTAAGCAGGAGGGCCTAGTTGAGACCAAGATCCTGGCCCCAGCTATGTTCCCCTGGCACAGTTCCAATGGCACAAATGGACTGTATAAATGGCTCAACTAGCCACCTGAGGATTATCCCAACTAGCCATATAACCCCACCCTCCAGTCAATGGAGCAACTCTGAATGAGACCAGCTAGAGATCAGGTCCACATCACTGCCTGGTGTGATATTTTAAAAATTCCATATCAAGCAAAACCAATACTCATTCAAATGTCCAGGAAAAGGAATAGGAAAAAAATTAAACAGAAAATTGTCTCACTAGCAGAATATAGAACTTTACTTTCAGGTTTCAATTACCTGCATTGTTTTTCACAGCTTTATAAGTCCACAAATATGAAACAAAGTAGTATGAAATTTAAGATTTGGCACTTTCTAAATGGTAAACACCTAAGAGTATCAGTTCCAGGGCAAAACATTTTTTTTCGCTATATTTCCTGCTCTGTCATCATTCCAGCTGTATAAGTAGAGCTGGTCAAAAACAATCAGTTGAAACTGTTTTCCAATGGAACATTAGGGTTTTTAGATTAAACAAATTTTTTTGTGGAAAGTGTTTGCTTTCCTTTAATTGTTTTAACTAAAAAACCAAACCCCATTAATTTTTCAATTTTCAGTTGAATTTTTTTCATTTAAAAATAAAAGTAAAAAATGTTGACAAAAATGAAAAAAAATCAATCTCGTTGAAATTTTTTGCAGAAAGAAAATCTCATTTAGTGACTAGTTCTTCTTTTAAATTCATTAAAGGTCCTTTTCTATAGAGCTATTCTTGAATCTCATTCCAGATTAAAATCAGTTTAAAAAAGTAGATCTCAGTCCCAGTTTAGAACTAAGTCTGCTTCTAGATGACCTTTCTTTAAATAAAAATCAAGATCATGCTCCAGATCCTTTTATATATGATTGCTTGGTGTGTCACAAGTGACTGAAATGGAACACATATTGGAACTGTCTTTTTTTTTTTTTTACTGCTCTGTTGTTATTCCTGTAAGTGATAAATACATTGCTCTACTTTTGTAAAGCTTCCTGTGAAAGGCTCATCAAGTCTTTTGATGTCCTATATAAAAATTCCCTTATAAAGTGCATGGTATTTTGTGGTGTCATAACACTTGTTTCTTTAGGAAGGGATTAATCTTTCAGACATACAAAGAAGGGGGGGAAAGCAGATGTTAAAGAATTAAAAGATAGGAAAACAGTTCTTTTCTATAGAGACCGTTACATTTGATTTAATTTGGCTAAAACCTGTTTTCATTACTACTGTTTTTATCCAAGATTCTGCTGACATTAGTGTCTTGTCCTCTGAGTCTGACTATCAAGTAAGCAAAGCTTAGTGAAAGGTGGTGTTCAGATATGCCAAATCTGGAATGCTATGCTATTTTACTGTTTCCAGTATCTGGAAGGGATTTGGTAGATTTGTTTCCAGTGTCTAGTCCTCTTATGCTGAAAATCCTTGCGAAGGAAAAGTTTGTATTTTTAGTGCCATACTCCATCACATTTCTGACTCTGCAGCACCAAAGTGGGAGTTTCAAGAAAGCTAGTATAAACAAGACTTAAAAGAACAAGTCCAGTTCTAAGCAGAATTGGGGATATGTTTGTCTTTGAAGTTCAGCCTTTCAGAAGTACATGGTTTAAAGATTGCATTACTACTATTATTTTAAAGTCTGCTCCAGCAACCTGGCAGCATAGAATAAAAGTTTCCTCTGTGGACACAGGGACTGACCCATATCACAATAAAGTCAGTGAAAAGGATCCCATTGGCTTTAACGGGAGTTGGATCAGACCCATAGTGACTGCTGAAAAACATGGCTTAGCAAATTAGTTTGACTTTTTTATGCCTAATAATTTAACATTTATATATATTTAGTCAAGGGCTAGCATAAAGATTTTACTGGAGTGAAAAACATTTATATTAATATACTAATATCCCTGGAACCTCCATACTGTACTAAAATGATTTGATACAATATGATACAGTAAATTCCAGGTTGCCCTCAGAACAGAATGATGCTAGCTACAAATGTGTGGAAATGGTTGCTGCAGTGCAGTTCCAGGGTGGTTTCCTAGATTACCTGAATCAATGGGAGTTAGATACCAACGTACCTTTGTGAATCCCACCCTTACTCTACAAGCATGATTTGGCCACACTATTGAAAAAAGTTCTTGTCCTCACTGAACAGGAAAGCCAAGTTAGAACTTTTCAAGCAATAACCATCCTTAAATTTGGATTTAGCTACAGCATAGTTCTGATTTCAGAATGGACAGTCCTAAAATGTCTTAGTATGTTATGTAGAAAAAGATTTTTTGCTTTGAGTTGGAAAACCCATCCAAGGAAATATTTCAAATATGATTTTATATATTTTAAGCAAAACAGGCAATAAATAAATGCCTGGTGCTTAGATTATATGTAATTTGTGAGTAAGTGTTTCCATTCAAGATGAAATTTAATATTGCCATGTACATTATTGCTGACATAAAGGAGAATACTGGTATGTCTGCAGTCAGTTGTTTAAGAAAAAGAATAAAATGCACATTATACAAAGGGAAAATTAAGACATTGATTAATAAAGATATTAAAGGCACAACTACAAACTATCCCAATGCAAAGAAAACATAGAAAGAATAGTAACAGGCCAATAGGGCTCCATCAGGAGCTCTTTAAAGACCTGAAAATTTAAATGGAATCCTACAAAAAGTAGAAACATGGACAAATCGCTAAGGAGGAGTACAAAAGAATAGCAGAAGCATGTACGAACATAATCAGAAAGGCTAAGGCACAAAACAAATTACACTGAGCAAAGGATATAAAAGTTAGAAGAGGTTTTTTTAAATACTTAAGGAGCAAGAGAAAGATAAAAGAAAGTGTAGGCCCTTTATTTAGCAGGGAAGGAGTGCTAATAACTGATGACATCATTAAGCTGAGGTGTTTAATGATTATTTTGCTTCAGTCTTCATTAAAAAGGTTAATGGGGACCAGATACTCAACACAATTAATATTAACAATAAGACAGAAGGAATATAAGCCAAAATAAGGAAAGGACAGGTTAAAGAATATTTAGGTAAGTTACATATATTTAAGTTGGATGGGTCTGATGAAATTCATTCTAGGGTGCATAAGGAACTAGCTGAAGCAACATGTTGGCAATTATCTCTGAGAACTCATGGAGGACAGGTGAAGTCCCAGAAGATTGGAGAAGGGCAAACATAGTACCTATCTTTAAAAAGGGAAACAAAAAGGATCCAGATAATACTAGATCAGTCAGCCTAACTTCAATATCTGAAAAGATTCTGGAACAAATGATCAAACAAGCAATTTGTAAGCACTTTGAGGATAATAGGATTATAACAAATTGCCAATATGAATTTGTCAAGATCAAATCATGCCAAACCAACCTAATTTCTTTCTTTGACAGGGTTACTGGCCTACTGGATGTGGGGAAGAGATATATCTTGATTTTAGTAAGGCTTGTGACACAGTCCCACATGACTTTCTCATAAACAAAGTAGGGAAATGTGGTCTACATAAAATTACTATAAATTGGGTGCACAACTAGATGAAAGAGTGTATTCAAAGAGTAGTTATCATTGTTTGCTGTCAAACTGGAAGGAAATATCTAGTGGAATCTTACAGGAGTCAGTCCTGGCTCTGGTATTATTCAATATTTTCATTAATTGATTGGATAATGGAGTAGAGAGTATGATTATAAAATTTGGAGATTGCACCAAGGGAGGGATTGCAAGCACTTTGGAGGACAGGATAAAGAACCTTGATAAATTGGAGAATTGGTCTGAATTCAACAAGATGAAATTCATTAAAGACAAGCACAAAGTACTAGCTTAGGAGGGAAAAATCAAATAACCACTACAAAATGGGGATTAACTGGCTAGATAGTAGCACTGCTGAAAAGGATCTGGGGTTTATAGTTGATAACAAACTGGATATGGGTCAACAATGTGATGCAGTTGGAAAAAAAGGCTAATATCACTCTGGAGTGTATTAAAAGGAGTGTTGTACATAAGAAACAAGAGGTAATTGTCCCACTCTACTCAACACTGGTCAGGCCTCAGCTGGAGTACTTTATCCAATTCTAAGCACCACACTTTAAGAAAGATGTGAATAAATTAGAGAGGGACCAGAGGAAAGGTGTTAAAAGATTTAGAAAACCTGACCTATGAGAAAAGGTTAAAAAAAACTGGGCATGTTTAGTCTTGAGAAAAGAAGACTGAGGAAGGACTGTTAGGTGTTCTTATTGCAATCGACATTTTGTTTATAAGTTGTTAGGGATCCATCTGGAGTATCTTTCTTTATGGACTTGGTGCTCTTTTTACAAAGTGGTAGGAAAAACATTGACTTCTATTCTGCCCAACAAGACTCTATATAAGGACTGTGTAAGGCAGCATCCAGTGCTGTCCATCCTGGTGACAGTCATGCCCACACATGAATAAGACGTTGGACCAAGACAAAGGCATAGTACCTACCTGTTCATCTGTTCCTGTTTCATCTGTTTCACATCTGTTTCATATCCAGCTTCATCAAGAAGAATAAGAGCACACTGTTGACTCATATCCAGCTTCATCAAAAAACTGGATATGAGTCAACAGTGTGCTCTTATTGCCAAGAAGGCTAACGGCATATTGGGTTGCACTGGTAGGAGCATTGCCAGCAGATCGAGGGAAGTGATTATTCCCCTCTATTCGGCACTGGTGAAGCCACATTTGAAGTACTGTGTCCAGTTTTGGGCCTCCCACTACAGAAAGTGGACAAATTGGAATCCAGTGGAGGGCAACAAAAATGATTAAAGGGCTGGAGCACATGACTTATAAGGAGAGGCTGAGGTAACTAGTCTTGTTTAGTCTGCAGAGGAGAAAAGTGAGGGGGGATTTGATAGCAGCACTCAATTACCTGGAGGGGGATTCCAGGGAGGATGGAGCTAGGCTGTTCTATATGGTGGCAGATGAAAGAACAAGGAGCAATGGTCTCAAGTTGTAGTGGAGGTGGTCTAGGTTGGATATTAGGAAAAACTTTTTCACTAGGAGGGTGGTAAAGAACTGGTATAGGTTACCTAGGAAGGTGGTGGAATCTCCATCCTTAGCGGTCTTTAAGGCCCGGCTTGGTAAAGCCCTAGCTGAGATGAATTAGTTGGGGTTGGTCTTGCTTTGAGCAGAGGGTTGGACCAGATGACCTTGTGAGGTCCCTTCCAACCCTAACATTCTATGTTCCTGATTGCATCTTTGATTGTGTTCCTGTTCCCATCCATCCAGTGTCCTACCTCCCACTGGTGATCCCGAGCTTACCTGTATACCTGATCCTTACCTTGTGAAGTCATCTGATGGTGACGTATTCATTCATTTTTTATTGTGTTTCCACAAGTATTATTATATGGGGCCTAGGCTTTAAGCTTCATTTTATTTAAACCACCAAGCTATTTTACTGTTTTCCTCGTTCCTTCGCCAATAAATGTTATCTTGTTTAACCTTGTTAATTGTAATCTTATTCTTAAGAGTAGTTGCACCCAATGATAGATATGGGTTAGAGTAAAGAACATGAGGGTAGAGGGGTCATTAAGACATTGATTCCTTGTAAAACCTTTTGGGCATCATAAAAGTGCTGACAGGACCTGATAACAGTTTTCAAATATGTTAAGGACTTTTATAAAGAGAAAGGTGATCACTTATTCTTCATGTCCACTGAAGATTGGACAAGATTAATGGGCTTAATCTGCAGCAAGTAAGATTTAGTTTCAAGATTAGAAAAAAACTTTGGAATTATAAGGGTAGTTAAACACAGGAATAGGCTTCTAAGGGAGGTTGTGGACTCCCCATCATTAGAGGTTTTTAAAAACAGGTAGGATAAAGACCTATCAGGGATGGTCTAGATTTACTTGGTCCTGCCGCAGTGCAGAAGGCTGGACTTGATGACTTCTCTAGGTCCCTTCCAGCCCTATATTTCTATGATTCTATGAAAAACAAGTGTGTTACTGATTGCAAAAACTCCGTGACCTGACCTTCAGAGTCAAATGTACAGCCTATGACACTATAATTATGCTTGGAGCAGGTAGCAGCTGTGCCTAAACAACTGCAATTTGCTACAACACTGGGAGAGAAAAATATTAAAAGCTCTTCAGAAAACATCCTCGGTACCAACTCATTAAAACTATTTATATCAGTTAGCGAGTCAAGAAATTAGGGCAGTAAAAACATGACAGTGGTATATGAGCAAAGAACACAAGGGTGTCTATTGCTGAACTCGCTTTCCTTTAAACATGTGACCTAATTATGAATCACTTCCTTTTTACCTGTAACTTACTTTCAAAGTGGAGAGTGGTCTGGCTGGACAGAAGATTCAACTTTTGTCACAGTATTTGCCATTGCTCTTCTTCCCCTATCTGTTCCATCCCTCCCTGTTCTCTTTACCTTAAAATTGACCTGCCTCTGACTGCTGTCTGAATGAAGAGCTATGTTTATTTGGAGGGGAAAAAATCTAAAATGGAGGATAATCATGCCTAGAGTTAACCCCTCCACTAGGGGAATAATGGCAGAGCCAGGGTTCTGTATACTTAGCACCATAACTACAGCTAGTCAAAATTTTTGCCATTTTCTGACCAGCTCCAATTTTAATAGCTGTAGCTCTGGGTCTGGGAGTCTGAGTACATTTTGGATGTACAGAGAGGTAACAAGCCTAGCTGCATCCTTAAGAATAGTCAAAGCCCTTATTTTTGTATGTACACTGCATTGTTTTAAACACAGTTTCCATCAAGGCAGGGATGGCAAATTAGAGCTCTTTTGCCTCTGTAGTGTGAATCTGTATCGTATATTATGGACTGGTTTATGGCAGTCAGCCATCCAGATTGTTTTAAAGAACTGCTTAAATACTGTGGGTTGCTAAAATAATCCAAGGTTTTCTAGTTGTTAAACTTTTCTCCTTCATTTGTTGACTGTCAAATTTGGAAACCTTGTCCTTCTTTCTTGTAGGCTGTATCTGGCATAAATCTACAACAGACACAAGAAAAGTGCAGCAGGTTCTGTGGCCTTCATGAAAGGAGAGCAACTTAGCAGCTGCCAGTTCATTATCCAGACAATGCAAAAAATTCTTCAAGAACAGAGTCCCATCTAATATGCAAATAGTAAGTCAAGGCTCAGAAACATTTTAGCTTTTCACCCTCTTTTTGGTCCAGGGTGTCCTGAAATAGTTAAAATTAGGCAATAAGAACTTCTCTCCCCTTTTTAATCTTTGTAATGACCCAGACTGATAAATGTAGAGTAAGCAGAAGCTTATTAGCTATTTGTGGTGTACAATTTGGTCAATGACCTTTGCACTCTCATTAGGAGTTTTTTGTGAGCTAGCTTTGATTTCTGCAGATTTGTTTATTTGTAGTTGTTTGAATGCAAATACATTTCATTTTATGGATTGCTCACAAACTATGTTCTCAGTGACTATTTTTTGAATTATTACTGCTGTGTGATTAGACGAATTAGTCACTCAGTATTGTTTCTGTTTTCTGATTGGATGAGTATATTATTAGTTTTATTCATGTAGTACCTAAAGGCCTCATTGTGCAGGCATTGTCAATATGTATAACTGGAAAAAATACCTGTTCTGAACAATTACAATTTAAGTAGACAAGACAAATAAAGGAACTGAGGTTTATAGAGTTTAAGTACAGCCATACCGGACCCCTGCAAAGAGTGACTTGTAGTGGTGTGGCTTAGTTGCACCAGTGCAAATCAGAGTTTATATCAGTGTAGAGGATCTATGTTAGGGCATGCCCAAAAACAAGAATGCCGTTTTGTGACAAATGGGGGGGATTCAACAATTGTTTTCATTCTGCATTGGCATAATTGAATCAGGAAGGTTTCTAAGGTTCAGGATGGAGTTTCTGCTCATAACCAGAGAGAGAGACCCCAGAATAGTCACACTCTCTCTCTCTCTCTCTGACTCACTCACTCATATTCTGACCAGAAGTTCCATTCTGGGCCTCAGAAAACTTATTGATGAAATTGTTGTCAAAATTGATATTTCTTGGGTGAAAAGTTTCTATGAATTGGCTTTTTCCTATGAAAAAAAATGTTTACTCAAAAAATTCCTGATCAGCTATAGTGTAGGTTCGCACTGAAAAGTTACGTGAGTGCAACCCTCTCACCATCCAAGGGGTAAACAGGCCTAAGCTTCAGTTAGACTCACTGTAAATTTGCCTTAACTAGAAATATCAATTGACTTTAGCTTGGTCTTAACTAACGTATGAGAGCTAAGCCTGACTTTCACTTGACTTTTTTCCTAGTGCAGATGCAGGGTAATGCCCTAGAGCTCAGCTTTTCTGATCTAGTTTCAGAAGTGTAAGCCAGTCTCTCAACTGGAAAAAAGTTGAGTTTAGGTCAGATTTATCTAGCATGTTATCCTAGTCCAACCTAAGCTTCACCACTTCTCCCAGTCAAGACAAATTCAGATTCTCTTAGACTCACCCTGGCTCTGTTGCCTCCTCACCCCTCCCTACTCTCTTTAGAATGCATATGGTACACAGAAGGAACAGTTCTTGCACTCACTTCAACTGTGCCCAGCTGCTGCCCTGGGCATAAGGACAGGGAGAATTTGGTGACCTCTTCCCTTTGCATACCCATGGAGCAGCTGGACACAATCTGATTCTAAATTAGTGTAATTTACACCCTGGAGTTGCTGGGAAAATGTGTGAATTATATACTTAGATTCCCTGAATTAGATTTACTGTCTTGAGAGGATTTTGGTCTCAGAAGCTTTTCATGTGGCTGTTTTGTTTTTCAGAGGAAAATACCCAAGTTTCTACCCTACTGTAAATCCGGATAATCTTGCAATCATCTGTAATTTTCAGTGCTATTCCAGCAACGCCATCCACATTATTTATCTAGGTGTGAGTGTTTGACTATTTTTCGGCTATGGCTTTTACTCTATTTCTGTAAACTTTCCAATTAAAAAGTTATTTGGTTTTTAAAACAAATACAGAATAGTTTATAAAACTGCACAATGGCCCCAAATTTTAGCAATAATCTGAACATGCCACATATATTGGTTTTACCATTTCTGCATCTAAATTCTGGCCAATGAAACATTATTAAGCCCAACTGTTCTATAAATGATGGGTGACTGTCTTCAAAAATATTCCTCTGCCACAGCACTGACAAGCCCATTGGTCTAGGGAATTAATGTACACTTGAGAATTGTACGGGTGCATTGGGTCTTGTGTGACTCCTGATAAACATATTAATTTCTCTCTTTCTCCACTGAAGTAGATTATCCAGGGATAAATTCAGTACAGAGTTTCCCTTTTTCCCCCACATAAGCTTTGTGTGCTTAGTCCTATAGAACCTGCCTCATGCTATTAGGAGCACTGAGTACTTTGATTTAAAAGTAGCTAATTAGAGTTTGTAATTTCCTTAGCACTATGCATAAACAGCATTAAGATGCTAAATCTCTCTCGGTCTGTGTGATAAAGCTGTTCATGAACAGCCCTGGTTTAAAGCTAAATTTTATGTTAAAAACACTATGCAGCTGGAACAAAAAAGAGTCTTCATACACAGTGAAATACAGTTTAAAGGAAGGATTAAGAAAGAAATGTCTGAAGGTCTTTTTTTAAAGCAAGGATTGTAATCCAATGTGCAAAACGCATCTCTTCCCCAACAACAGGCAGGCTTCTTTAAAAAAAAAAAAAAAAAAAAAGTAAACAAAGCATATTTCTTGTTGATGGGTCAGTTACAGTTTTATGTAGGCTGAAAAGTGGATTGTAATCCTGTGAAACTGCAGTATACTTTTGTTCCTCCCTCCCCACCCCCATCCTGAAAACACACATGGCTTGACAAAATGCCATCCGAACGTGCTTGAATACAGTGATCTCATTGTGGAGACTGAAGACTGGGGCTCAGCATAGCTGGATGATTGAGAGGCACAACATGCTCAACAGATGTAAAAACTGTGTAATTCACGACTTTCTCAAGTGGGGAATGAGCTTCCACAGCCAGTTACTAAACTGCTGCAAGAGGTGTAAAATACCCAGTGATTTCCTATTCAAGTGCACCAACTATTTCAGATATGCACGTACTATTTGTGAGTTTTGGCTAGTTGTCACCAGGATTATTTCTCTCTGCTCTACACTTTACTTGTTTTAGGCTATTTTAATAAGAGAGGGGAGAATTAACATATTACACTTGGTTTTCCAATTAAAAAGGGGGGAAAAAATCAAGTCCACAGAAAACTCAGAGGAAGTTTGTGAACCTTGAACTTCTCATGTATTTCAGAAAGCTGGCAGAAAAGCCAGATTAAGCCAACTAGATTTGCTGAGCCCTGGAATTTCAGTTCTAGATAAACCTCCCAAGGAGAACCTGAAATTTGGGGACACTAAATAGAGGCCCACATAATCCCCTTTCTTCTCTTCAAAGAGTTTCAATCTCTCTCTCTTACTGAAGCTTAAAATCAAATTATTTTATTTCTGAAACTTTACCGAACATTCTCAGGTTTTACTCCTTAAAAATTAAGGAGCTCAGTCCTCCACTGGGCATAATGTCTGGGCACAATAAAGATAGGGGAGCTCCAAAGGTAGGGGCTCTCCAGTTCTGAATAGGAACTATTTTGCTTCCTTGCTGTATAGTGTAGAAAAGCCTTGGGGTTGTGCTAAACTATGCCTACCTGCTACAGCTCCCTAGGGGCTACCTGCCAGCTGCCCTACAGTTCCTGCCATAATGCCCAACACTCTGGCCACAACTCCTCTGGCCCCATCTATGCTCCCTGCATTGGGGATAATTCCTGCTGTCTTTTAAGCCAGTGTTATGACCCCAATGCACCACTGATGTGAATGGGGACAAACAAACTTGCATTCCAAATTGCTGCCGTAAATTAGGTGAATATTTTTGAATGTGCTGGAGGAGGGTCCAAGTGGGAGGGTGAGGAGGTTGGTGGCAGGGGATAGGGGGAGGGGAAGCCTGTGTTGGACCCAAATGGCCATAGCTTTACTGTGGCTGGATGGGGGTCAGATTAAGGTTCAAGTGTCACCCCAAAAGTGAGCAGTGCTTGGTTGAAAAGTGGCATCACCAGGGTAGCTGAGAACTCCGCTTGTTCAGCTGCTCTCTGGAAGGGCTCTTGCCCATGGCTCATATGGCATCCCAGTAGGAACTGAAGCTACCCTCGCTGATATAAGGCCAAAGGAGAAACTGCTTCGCCTACAAAGGACTGAGCCCTCTAGACTGCAATGGGCTTGCTTCACAGAGGAGAAGGATATGTGCACCTCTCTCCACCAGTTTTTTGTGGCTTAAGTTTTGTAAATGAAACATAACAAACTGGACATCACATCAGCTACTTCACTGGGAAATTTAAGTGTACAGGAAAACAACAGGCCAAAATCCATGGTGGAGCTTTGATCTTCTGGCCCTGGGTGAGAAAATTGAATAATGTATTTTTCATTTCTTGTGGTTATTTAGGTCTTGATCCCTATATCTTTTTAACATTGTGGACCAGTTTTGCATTCCCGCTCCTTTGCATGCTGATTTTGTGGTGCAAAGAGGCCAGAAAGCAGCTAGATGTGGCTAAGTGAAAATTCCCATGGCATGTGGAAGCTCTTAGCTAGCACAGAGGTGGTGTTACCCAGCATCCTGTCTTTCTACTGGCTGGATTTCTACATTTCCTGGGCCAGACGGGCTGTGCAGCCAAAGTGCACTGTGCTTTCCCTGTTCCCAGATGGTGTACAGTCCTAGGGGAGCATTGCTATAGATATAAGATGAAGCAGCCTCTAAGAGTGTAGATTCATCCTGAGATTCAGGAACCCACAACCAGTCACTTGACAGCCCCCATTTTCTGCTGTGCGGAGTGGAAACTCAGTGCACTACCTCTAGGCAAATAGGTACATTAGTTATATATGTCATCGGTTATATATGGTACCATGTCCACCTCTGAGAAAATTCCTAAGGGGCATTTATCACAAAGGGTGTGAACGAGGCAAAAGAACTAACATATTAAGAAAGTGAGACAAGGGGCTGAAGTCTAGCACATCTAAAATACCTCTTTAATTTAGGTTTACCAGAGTCTTCCTGGCAGCCATCCATACTTAACAGCTGTTTTCCAAGTGGAAATGGGTGACCTGGGTTATACAGGAAGTAATGAGGGCAGCAGAGAGCATAACCCTCCCTATGACAACATGCAGTCACTGAAGGAGACATAGGTAATGCCTTTCATCTGCCATCAGTCAGAGGTCGTTGTGTTCATAATCGCTGTTCCAGTGTTGTTCTGCCACTGCTGCGATGCAGTCATGGATTGTGACAGCATTTTCATGCAAACCCTTATTTGCAGTCACAGCTAACTTCCTCCTCTATTGACACTTGGGGGGAAAGTTCTCATCACGGTTACAGAATTACTATTTTTGGACACTTTTGAAAGCGTCTGTGTGTAAAAATAAGAGGTTGCTCAGCTCTTACATGTTGTCAACTTCTTTACTGAGCTGGAATAATTCAGACCGCCTTTTTTTTGCTTTAGATTTCAGACTTGGCATAAACAGAGTCCTGAATCATAGAATCATAGAGTTGGAAGGGACCTCAGGAGGTCATCTAGTCCAACCCCCTGCTCAGAGCAGGACTAACCTCAGCAAAATAATCCCAGCCAGGGCTTTGTCAAGCTGCAGCTTAAAAACCTCTAAAGATGGAGATTCCACCACCTCCCTAGGCAACCCATTCCAGTGCTTCACCACCCTCCTAGTGAATGATGAATGCACACTTTGCTTTATTTGAAGACATTTTATCTCACAGAACAAAGTTCAGGTAATATGAAAATAATGTAAAAGGATTTGTTTGTCTTGTCCCTAAACCTTAGACAAATACAGCAAGGTGCACGTCTCCACATGTTTGCAGCTGTGTCCAGAGGTAAAATAAAGGAGTGGATCTCCCTCAAACCAAAGGAAGGTCTCCCACTCCTCTCCCTAGCTTGGGGGGAGCACTGATCCCGCACGGATGACCTTGCTCCTTCCTTGGTGCAGTGTAAACTTCTCTTTCCGGTTTTGATCTCCTTGAACCACTGCCTGTGTCTCTTTGAATGATTTCACACTCATATACAGGAGAGAGAGAAAGAAAGGTTTGAGGAGAGACCTAAGACCTTAGCACTACACTGTCTAACAAAAAATTATGTACATATTGTATGTACCACATTCCTGTAGGTGATATCCATATGACAAATTGCAGAGCCACGTGATAAGTTGTAGAACCCTGGTTTTTCTCTGGACTTTGCAAGTCAGGGCAGCTTATTTCCCACTTGGAGAGATACTGACAGGAATTCAGTCCAAGTTTTGTGTGTTTCAACCATACTTAACTGTTTATAAAGAAGCACTCATTTTAGCCTCACCTGCCCTATGTCTGTGAATCCATCTTCTGCATTCCAAACTCATAAACTTGCTTCAGACATGCTTCAGACAACCACCATTAAATACAAACTAGTAACAGTAATTCGTTAAGTCGTGTGAGTAAAAAAGATAAAAATGGGTGAGAACTTAAAAATTGGATGGTAACAGACATCCCACTCATAATTGAATCTGTTGATATTCTGAACAAAAAGAGCTTTCAGGCCATGCTTGTAGCTGTTTCTATCCGTTCACACAGATGCTGACATTTTAGGCTTCAGAGTGACACTCTGTGGAAACTCAAAAGCTTATCTGTCTCACCAACAGAAGTTGGTCCAATAAAAAATATTACTTCACCCACCTTCTCTCTCTAATATCTTGGGACCAACATGGCTACACAAACACCGCAAGCACTGATAGAGTGACATTCCTGGAATCTTCATAGATAGATGATTCAGATTTAGGCCCCAGTATTTCTATGGAGCCATGAGGGTGGATAATTCTGCCCATCCAGAGTCCAGCTGACTTCATAGTAACCACGGCACCAAGATTTCACAGGCTGAGGGATACAAAAATATAGTCTTCATATTTTTAAAACTCTCGAAAACACAGGTTTTCAAATTGTGGGATACATCCTTGGGGGAGGCACAACAAGGTCATTGGAGGGGTGTGAGGACCTGAGGTGAAACAGACTTTTCCCACATTCTTTCTACTTTCTGAGGAGTCAGAGCTTCTCTGCAGCACCTCTCTGAAGGTAGGAGCAGCGGCAGCCACTGATGCCTGAAAGGAAGAGTCAGCTGGAGATGTTGATGAGCAAGCCTGCCTCCACACTGCCTTTTACTGCCCTGGCCCTTCTCCCCACTTCACACCCTACCCCACATTTGCCCCAGGTGCTGGAAAGGGTCGTTCAGGCACCAGTAACACCATAGAGGAAGTGGCTGGAGCCAGCAATTGGAGTCAGCAGGTGCAGGCTGGTAAGGACATCAGGCCAGCCATAGGGAGAGAGAGGCTGGAGGGGGCAGCAGACTGGGAAAATGAGAACAAGGAGGCTGTGGAGAGCCAAGCAGGAGGTTTGGGGGCAGGGTTGGGCTAGAGAGGGGAAGGAGAAAAGAGGGAGCACATATGGGGCATGGATCTTTGAAGGGGGACACAGCAAAAAATGTTTGGGAACCACTGCTCTAAAAGGTTCCTCAAAGAGTTTAGTCTGTCGCACACATGGCATATACCAAACTAAGAATAAATGTTTCAGTGGCATTTGTGTGGGTTGATCTGCATAACTCACCACAGCTTTATCACTCATGTGAGTGTTATGCCCATCCCAATCTCATCCTCATAAAACCTTTTATTTCTAAAACCATTTATTTATACTGCAATAATGGCTTGATTTCTCAATCCAGGATGAGGGTCTGAATGTGTTAGGTATTATACATGCATAAAATGAAAAGAAGGTCTCTGTTCCAAAGAACTTACAGTCTAAGTAGCTATCAGACCATACGAGAGGCCTCAATTGGGTGGTGCTGAACTGATTCAAGGGTGGTTCAAACCTATTCCAGAAAAAATAAAAAGGACTTTCGCTTCTCTTGTGCTTAGAAATTGGCAAAATCAGAACCTAATACTGATGGCTCAAAACTAAGCTTCAGAAGAAGGTTAACAGGCTGGCTTGACTCCACTGTCAAAATATGCCATTAAAATATGCTTCCCAAATGAATCACTCAATTTACTTTAGATGTTGCCTTAACCCCTTGTATCATGGTCCATGGCTGTGATTTCTGATCAGAATCTTTGCACTATTGATACTGACAACCTTACCTAAGAGGTCATTGAAGCATTTTGGTACTTCACTTTTGTACCAATGATACCAATGCAGTGTAGATCCAGGACCATTTGTAAGAATTACAGATAAAAGAATAAGATCTTTCTAACAGCCCTTTTTGTTTGTCTCCAGCTGTATTAATTTTGCATACCCCTTAGTGATAATTGCAACTGCCAAAAGTGGACTAATCAAAAAATGAGAATTGTTTTCCAGGAAAAATTTTGAAAAAAATGTTCACTTTGGTTGGAATTGTTGCGGATTTTTTTTTTCAAAATGATTTGAAATTTTAAAAAAATTATTCTAAATCAATTAATTTGGAACAAAAAGTTTTTCCTTTTCATTTAAGTTGGATGGAATCAAAAATATTATTTTATTTATTGGTTTTGGGGATAATTTATTCCTTTCTTTTCCTTATTTCCTCTGCTCCCCCATATTCCTCTCAGAAAAAGGGGGGAAATACTGAGAGCTGAAAATTTTTCATTTTGATTCTATTTGATTCAAATTGAATTTTTTTTCTTGTTTTATATTGATTTGAAGCAAAATTGTTTTGAAGAACACCATCAAAGATGGAATATTTTGAATATGATTTTTTTTTAAATTTGTATTATTCAAAAAAACTATTTTTGTCAAAACTTTGACAAAAATATTCTAGTCAAGATTATGTGTTAAATGAAAAATACCAGGAAACGTATTTATTCATTGACCAGTATTAGCTGAAGTTCTCCAGACACCCTCTTCGTACTACCAAAACTGCCCATCTTAAGGAAAAACCGAAGGGGAAATATTGTGGTAATGAGAACGGAGAAATAAAAGATTTATTCTAGTAATAGCATGGTTGGCCATGTCTGCACACACTAGACTGAACTGTGTTGTATAGCTTCATTCAGGAACAACCACTGTTCAGAGCCTTGGTCAGATCAATCAATGCAGTAGTATAAACAGGACTAAGGGCCTGATTAAATTCCCACTGAAGTCAGAGGAGTCTTTCCCTTGGCTTCAGCAGGAAGTTGGGTCAGACTGTCTGTTGGCAGATGAGCTTTCAGAATTTGTCCTTGATTTACATGGCTTAACTTGGTCTAAAGCAGTTTGATTAAACTCATTTGAAATGTAACAAATACTGTGGAAATTACGTTTCCATCAATGTGGCTATTATGAAAGATCCATCCCCATCACAGAATGAATTCTATGGGTGAAATCCTGGCCCCATTGAAGTCAATGAGAGTTTTGCCATTGATTTCAGTAGAGGCAGAATTTCATCCTATAGCTTTTACTTCTCTCTGAAATAAGCCTATGCCACAAACTTAAAATGGTGGTCAATACATTTTGTCACAATTAATTTTATAGCCAGGTGTGATCTTCTGATGTGGTCTCACGTAAAGTAGAAATTTACAAAGTAAAATTGTACTTGATACATATTCTCATTATTTTTCTTGGAAGCTGCTTTCTCGTCAGAAGATTTGTAGTTACAACTATCAGATCAGATCACGGATTCCCATTGAAACCTGGGAAGCCGGGGGAGAAAGACAACGCTGGAGAGGCACTTCACAGATCTTCTGTCTGATCATTCTTTTGGGTGGTCAGTATGTTGCCTTCACCATGTGGAATGAGGATTTTGGAATGAGGGATTCAGCCCCTAGCACCTGGGATGTCCCCCTGTGTGGCAAAGTGATTCATTCCCAGATAAGAAACTATTCAGATTCCAAATTAGGTTATCTACAATGAAACTTTTTTTTAACATTATTTGATAAATAATCACGTGTGTATTTTTATGATCAATTACAACATAGAAATGCTTTTTCTGTGATTGAACAAATCTTTATCATGGAAGAGTCCCCTAAACCTTAATCATACTTGTTCCTCTGATTTCTTTCTAGTAACCTTTCACTTGAAGTTTGTTGCCATTCATATGACATTTATTTTGCAGACCCAAGTCCACATAAAATCAATTTGGTAGTAAGATTAGATTGTGAGCCTTTGCTAGTCCTGATTGAATGTCCTTTACAATTTTGTGTTCTATAGCCTGGCTATTCACAATAGAAAAAGGCTGCAGATGTTTTACTCCCTGTAAGCATCTGATCTACCCATATCTAGAAATGAACCTAAATCGCAAAGGTTGGATTTCAAACACCCAAACATTTAAGTGTGTTTGAATCCAAGGCTTTGGTTCAGTGCCATCTCTACCAGTAACATGTATGTATCTATGTGCAAGTTATTTAGGAACATAGGTCCATTTAGTCCAGTAGCTTATCTCTAGATGTTTCAGAGGGAGGTTCAAGGAACCCGGAAGTAAGTAAGTATGGAAAACTTGCTGCTACAGGGAGTTTCTAATTCCCATTGTTAAAGGTTGGACTGTGCCCTTGAGCATGAGGAATCATAACCATTCCAAACTTTTGGTGGTGAGCTTTTCAAAAGCATTCAGCATTAGCCTAACTCTTCTCCCATCCCAGTTGATGGGAGTTTTACTTTTGATTTCAATGGGAGCAAAGTTGTGTCAATGCTGAGCACTTTTAAAAATCTCACTGTGTAATAAATGTCCTATTTCAGTCCTGTTCAGCTTTTGGGCTCAATGATGTTTAATGGCAATGGGCTTCACGTGCTCATTTTGCATTGTATAACATAAAAGTATTTCCTCTTTATCAATTTTACATTTGTTGCCTCTGCTTTCACTGAATGTCTCCCGAGTCTTGAATTCTAAGAAAGTTAAACACCCTTGGTTTTCTGTCTCTATACTATTCATTAATTTGCATAAGTCTAGCATGTCCCATATTAATTGTTTCACTTCAAATAGATGCTTTTTTTACCAAAGCGTCCTTGTCTGCTTGTTACAGTATGGACAATTGATGTTGTCAACTGATTGTTTTCACACTTCACTGCCCATCAGACCTGAAATCATATAAACACAAAACAAGCCACCTTGATTTGAAAAAAATGTTTATTTTTAATTCCTCTCACCTAATGTGAATAATTGGAAGTGACTGAGTTGCTGGACTTACTGTACATTTGAGTACACATTCATAAATGCAACCGTAAAAAAGAGTGAAGAAATGCAACTTAATCACACGGAAATTCTCAATAATCACAGGACATAATGTGATCATCTCCAGTGTGTAGGCAAAGATAAATAATCCATGTAGCAATAGATCTTGATAAGTGCAGAGACCCACCAGCTCCCATTGACTTCACTGGGAATTCATACCATTTACCGTCACCACCCTGCAGGACTGAGGCCTTAAGTCCTGATCAAGCAACAAGTTTAATTCAGGCTTTGTTGAAGTAAGTGTGGCTCCATCTGGTTCAGGCCTTCACCCATGCAGAGCGCATAATTAATTATTATTATTATTTTATTTTATTTTATTTTATTAAATTTCTGCAGCAACTAGGAGGCCTAATCACGGACCAAGACCCCTTTGTGGCAGGTGCTGTACAGATGGTCCCCGCCCCAAAGAGCTTACATTCTAAGGATTAGGACCTTAATTTGTTGAAGGAATCCTCCAAACTTGCTTTTGCAGTGCTGACATCTCTGTGAGAACACTGAACAGACATTAGTTAAGAAACTTCATTTAGCCAATGTAACCCTTCTGCTGACTGGAGTCGACAGCAACAGGGGCCATGTTCAATATCTAGGGGTTCCTTTCAACAATACAACACAAAACCGGCTCGAACCCCCACCCAGTAACCTGGGACAATTACACACCACCCCTTGGGCACGTCTGGAGGCAATACTTCCCCTCTTGCAAGCACAGAGACTGAGTGTAGGAAAGAAACTTTTAATAAAATGGAGGAAAGTAACCAGGCCTTGACTTGGGAAAATGCCACAAGCAGGATTCATAAGCATAAATCCATGAGCAAAATACCCACGCCAGAGTACATTGGGCAGTGTCCCTTTCCTCAGGTTCTTAAATCCAGCAATCAGAAGTTCCTTTGATGTGCCCTTCACTTCCCTTCACAGCACCCCACTCACAGTTATCATTCTTAGTCCATGCAGACCCAGAGGTCAGAGAAGCAGCTGCAAAGTTCACCTCCCACTCTAGTTGCAAGAGAGGGGAAGGAGGCACCTTGCTCACGCCAGTCACTCTACTCTGCTTGCCACTCCTCTGACACCTGCTTCTCTCCGGTGACCTCTGCTGGTCATCCTCTTGAGGTTCCTCCCAGCTCTTGGTGATTTCAGCTCTCAGTGACTCTTAGTGAGTGAACCTCAGTACTGAAGCTAGGCAAAAGCGCTGTCCCACAACAAGTGATTTCAACTCTAACAATCACTTAACAAAACAAAAGACTCCTGATGGAGACTTAATTAGTTCTATCTTTGAACAGCAGGGAGGGACAGGTTAAACCATGCCTGGGATGCTTAGGCCGAGCCCCACCACCCAGCAGGGACACCTGTCCCCACTCCTTCTGTTTTTCACAGGGGTGTCCGATCCTCCTACTTATCCAGTTCAGTTCAGCTACTGGTGACCCACTCAATCAGGATAGACTGAGCATAATTCTGCTGCCCTTTGCTCATACAAAAAAGATAAAAACATTTCATTACTCCTGATTTTAAGTGAAATGGATTTGCAAAGTGACTTGTAACTCAACACCAACCAAAGGCCATCACTTTGACAACACAGATCTGTCTGCTGGGTACCTGTGCATCATGGGTGTGTTCATGTAACTACAGTTTGGATCTGAAGCCTTCCAGCAGCTCACTCAGCAGGGGGAGCTCATTCAGACCCTGCTTACATCAATTTCACATAACTATGTTTCTCATGAATTCATTGCATTTTAGATAGCTTAGCCAAAGTTCAGCTCCAAGAAATGTTAATCATAATAAAATGTAAAGTTAAATAAGAAATCCATAGACAGCAAATTAAGTTTTTTATATATTTATAAACTTTATAAACTAAGTGTTTATTTGATTTATCACATCTTGATAAGTGACATCTTACTATCATCATTTATCCAAACTTTATAAACACTTAGTTTATAAACACTTAGTTTATAAAGTTTGGATAAATGATGATAGTAAGATGTCACTTATCAAGATGTGATAAATCAAATCACAATACATCAAGATCTTATAACAGTGTTTTATCATGTGTTGGTAAATTCATTATAATTCTGTAATGTTCTGGTAGGTAATTTTGGTGCCATTATGGAACTATGAATTAAATCTATAGTTTAGGTCCTTATTAATTTGTCAGTTGAGTTTCATAGCAATCGAAAGTCATAGGCATGTCTGTGACAGTGACAGGTCAACTAAAACTAATCCCAGGGTTAGAAAGTTAGAAATGTAAACCATTACTTAACTACCAAAACATCAAATTGATTGAAAATTGCCTCCCAAATATGGATTCATAGTTGCACCATTTCATTCTGCACACTCCACACTAACAAAAAATACATTTAACTCCAAGTATACATTTATTGATTCAAAACTACTTTCACAAATTCTTGAAATTCACTGGTAGGTACTGTATAAGCACAAGTAATCTTTAATCCTTATTTTAGTCCACTATGAAGTTTTATGATGCTTTACTATTTGATTAAAGTAATAGGAAACTCTTTGTCTTGACTTTATAATTCATTAATTTAAGTATTTTTCCTTTTTCCAATAAGGTGTCATTTCATGTAGTCTCAGAAATCATTCGTTTCCTGGAAAATCTCTAATCTCTTATTATGTAAACATTTTCTTAGGTAAAAACATGTTATGCTGAACAGGTGTCATGATGCTTCCAGTCTCAGCTCTCTCTTATTAACCCAATTTTATTTCTAGGCATCTAAAACAGAACTTGTTAGTGAAACACATTATATTCTGAAGTAATTTACAGGCTTTTATAACTTGGATATATACGCTGAGAAGTGTTTAATTTAGAATAACTTAAGTCATCATAAAAGGAAATGCATGTACAAAAGTTGTTTTTTCACTTATCCGGTGGAATTGGTGCATAGATACATTCTTCAGATCGTTTTGGAAGGTTGCAATATCTGGTTTCTCAAGCTACATAGACACTTAGTGCAGTTAAAGGCAGTTTTAGTTCAAGTGGTGTGTTGTATTAGTATCTCTGTGATCTTTTCTTAGGGAGAAAGAAGCACCCATCGCTGTGGGATCTGAGTGCTTTTTAAGGTGCATTAAGCAACAGGACTAGCGTCTGACATACATGAGTTATGTTAACTTTAATCCATCTTTCCATGCTTCAAAGTATACCAGATCATGAAAAAGAGAAAAGAGACATTCCTCTGTCACAAATTACCAGGAGTTTATTGTCAGTAGTTACTTCTGTAAAGCATTAAAAACAGCTTTTGCTTGCAGTGGCAGGGTTGAGGCCTATTCTGGTATGCCTAACATCAATTATTATTAATAACATCCACCTATTATGGGTGTTATCAAGATATACCTGAATTACTAATAGAGACAGTGTTGTCTGATGCTATAAGTGTGATACTGAGATTGAAGAACTCTCACGGTCTAATGCCAGCTCTGTTACTCACTATGCGGCAACGGTGACATTGTCTGGAATGTAAGTGATCATTTATAATATTCTTGATATCAATATTGCAAAAAATACAATGAATCTTACAAGATATGCTATGTCAGGTACCACTGGAAAGGTTACAATTTGCTAAGATGATAATATCGTTTATGTGTATGTAACGTCTTTGTACTATAAGTTATGGATAAGTGAGATATATCTGTATCCGAAAACGTGTGCTGTGCTACTGGGTTACACTCCCCAGGCAGATGAGTGTCATTACTGATGACTCATCAAGGGCCATAACCTTTACAATGAGCCCAGGGAGAGAAGCCAGGACCTATGAGTCATCAGGACATTTAGGGACATGCCTATGGTCGGGGGACTGCAAGTGCCTTTTCCTGTCCATGTGCCGTGAGCCATATGGCAGACCAGAGACTATCAAATGCAGCTTCACCATCTCTATATTGTTTTCATTCCTGCTTCCTACTTCTGGATCAACTCCTTTACAATTGAAGCTGTGAATAAAAGGACTTAGACCCATCCAGGTACAGGATGTACACCAGAAGAACTGTACAAGCCTGCAAACTCCACATTTCTGCTAAGAATCTGATATATATGGACTTTGAAGTCATTTATATGTATCTGATTGCTTTAATCATTTAACATCTCTCTTCTTATTCGTTTCTTTCCTTTTATAATAAACCTTTAGTTTTAGTTACTAAAGGATTGACTGGCAGCGTGGTATTTTGGGTAAGATCCAAACTTATATTGATCTGGTAATGTGGCTGACCCTTTGGGGATCAGGAGAACATTTTGGTAAAGGAAATAGAGTTTCAATAACTTATTTCTTTACTGGGCCTAGTTGCTAATTGGGGGCCAGAGACTGAAATGCAATAAAGGGGGCTGTGTAACTTCTTGTTTTTAATTTCTTGATAACCAGTGTGGGGGATCAGAAACACTGTTTGTGACTGGCTGGTGAATCTAACTTCAATGTTACCCACCAGTTTGAGAGAATCTGCTCTCTTTTTGCAGCCTGCCCTGACCTTGACATTTTCAGGTAGGCTACCCTACGCATAGAAGGGTCACAGCAACCTCCTGATATTTTTTTACCATTTTCTGGCTGTGGTTTTCATGGTTCTCAAAAGACCAGTCTTGGCTAGCCATAGGGGGACCTGCTAATCTGTTACTTCTGGGAAAAATCAGTGACAAGCTTTAAAGCACAGTGATTGGTATATTACAATGATGTTTTCAAGGTTATCTTCATTGAGGAAAACACCTAGAAACTTGCTTTTCTTAATTTAATGAAAGCTGGAATCTCCTTTACATTTCTAGAGCTTTGTGGGCCCCAAAAAGCAGGTCTGTATCTGGGTTGCTACAAACCTAAGGCCAGGCAGTTTTTTGATTCCCTTAGTTATACTGAATACTACCCAGCTGTAATCAAGAGGACCACTAAAAGAGTAAAATATGAATCCACATGAGTAAAGGTATCAGAATCAGGCCCTTAGGGCTTCAAGAAATCTCTGCACATTTTTAACCATGAGGATAATTAACCAGCGGAACCATTTAGCAGAAGAGAATTCTCCATCACTGGAAACTTTAAAACAACTTTGCATGTTTTTTTGTTTTTTTCTAAAAAATAAGGTCTAGTTCAAACCAGAGTGATTTTGGGAAGTCTTATGGCCCGGGTTATGCGGGAGGTCAAACCAGATGATCACAATGGTCCCTTCTGGCTTTATAATTTTTGAATCTATAAAGAGAAGGAGCAGGATCTACCAAAGATAGCTTGGTGAGGGAGGGGCAGGAAAGTTATTACGACCCTGACTGAGTAAAACATCCTTATTCAGCAAAGTGCTTAAGTCAACCTGGGTTAAAGCTAAGCATGTGCTTAAGTGTTCTTTGAATCAGTGCCTGTATAATTTTCTGTCCTCTGGCATATGCCCCATATGCCTGGAACACAAGTCTTGATCAGCTCTGACACCCTTGTACACTTCTCTGAGGATCATTAGCCCTGGCACAGAACTGGCATACATGGAGATTTATTTGCCCTCTAAGACTGCAGGCCAGGTTCTGCCTCATTTACTCACACTGAGTTTTACCTTCTTCCTAAACTAAGACTGTGAAAGGAGAAAGATACTACTCAGCATGAGGAAAGGTGGCAGAAATTGTCTCTGTGTCAACTTAGACCCAGGACTTGGTCCTCTGGGTGAGGGCAGATGTGGATAGTGGTTATCACTACTTAGGAAGAGAGCATGTATAGTGTTAAAAGTGCAAACATTTAGCTTCTTGTGCTGTTTAATTAAATTTTAAAGTATTGGGGCATTGTTAACAGTACAAATAACTTGCACCTCCACATCTTACTCCATAACATAAAAATCTGCTTTGTGCCATTTTTCAGTCGGTCTCTTTTTCTTAACATCCTCCTTGTAATGTAAGCATGGGAAAGAGATAGAGGTAACAAAACAAAGAGCTAAATGTACAAAACAGTACCCCCTATCTCTCTGTAGAATCATATACTAAGGAAGCAGTACCACACTGAGTTTTTGGAAACAGAATGATAATAGTGTTTTCATCTCTACCCTAGTAGGGAACCACTGTACTTTTTGCCTTTTAAGTCAACTCCACATTCATTCAGAAACCTTACAAAAGGAAAGACTATTATACTGCTTCAGAAAAAAATGAAGACATAGCACCAACTGAACTGGCAGCTCTAATGGGAACATATGTAAATTATTCTATAAGACAAACACATTTGAATGTTGTGTTCTAATGAAGATTGTGTATGCAAACCTCAAAATGGTGTTAAATTAATAAGATTGGTTTAGGAGATCACATTTCCCCTAATTAGTCAATCAATATGTCACTTCATTAACTCAGCTTTTGATGTTGATTATAAAACAATCATGTTTTTAATAAAACTTTTTATACCTACCTAACTGCAGAGGAGGAAGTTTTTCTTAAGGGGTAGACCTTGGAGAGTCCTTTTCTTTTATTGTTTCCTTAGCAACAGGATTTGAGAAAAGAGCCCACTGGGAACTCATGGAACTTTCAAGTTTACAAGTGCAGTTTCTTATCACGAGGAAGTATTTTTCCAGAGGTATCTATAGTACCATAATAACATGCTTTCTTACCTTCCTGAGGTCCATAATTAAAAAAAAACTCTGTTAAAATATACTGATCTAGTATTTCATATGCATTATTAAAGTGTAACTTCATCTTTACTGAACACAACCCTCATAATTTTAATTGGCATTGTTAACTGAAAGACTTGACTTTTCTTAACAATTCCTTCAGTTTCCTACATCTTAGAAAGTGAATAGGGTGCCATCTTAGGTAGAGGAGTCCTAAACACTTGCTCTGAGGAGAAAATGAAAGGAGGGACATCCATTGTGTTATATGCAAAAGCCCTAAGATTAGATTCTCACAGCTGAGTTCACCTGAAGTTGGTAAAAGGTTCTGTTCTATTCAGTTTCTTATATTGCATCTATCATGATAATATCTGAATGCCTTCCATAGTTAAAAATGCACAAGATAACTAACATCAGTCAACTAAAGTTTCCTCTTCATCCCTTCACAGGGGAAAAGTTATGCGGAAAGATATGGGGAAGATGGGAACGGAGGAGGGGTGTTGGTTGCTGGAGTTTTTTGGTATTGTTTTATTTTTTAGGTGTTGCTACGTGGAAAAGCCAGGTTCAAGAAATACATTTTTCATTTGGACCAGTAAGTACTGAGGTTTGTTATTATGCTTAGTGCTTTTGGGAATGAATGCTACACTCTTGGGTCAGCACCCAAGAACTCCCTGTCTCCTAACACATGAGCACTTTACCCTTGTTCCTTAGGAGCTGAGGTGCCCAGGGCAGCTAAGAAGCTGGTGGTGGAACTGGTCCTATAGACAATCCTGGCTTCTTGCAATAAGAGCCAATATTCTATAGTGAGCAAATGCATTTAGTGAATACATGGTGATGTGATCTTGGTAATCTGTTTTGCACAGCTACACGAGTTCCAGTTTTTTCAAGGTTGATTCTTTCACATCCAGGGTACGTTCCAATGCAATAATTCAGTCAGGAAGTGATGAAGATCTGTGTTATCACAGCCAGGTCCTCATGAGCAAGGAAGAGATGGAATGATCCAGCCAACTAGAGTTGGTAGAATGTATTTCTTGCAGATAGTGCTTATGTGTGGGTTCACAAGGAATGTAGGATTACAAAGTTTGTGGTCTTTCTTGAGGATCTGTTGGCATATGTCTTAGACTAGTGGCATGTGGCAGCAAACTCCCTGAAATGTTGCTTGTCTGCTGATTAGCATAACCTTTACCCTACCATGATTTTAGCCTTGATTCTTCATTGCTGATCTCAGCCAAATTCTGGGTGAAAGTGACTAGATTTTTACTTTATTTGCACAAGAATTCCCTTTAAACTCTTATATGCCCATTTGCTTCCTCTCCAGGCAGGGAATGGGTAAGGAGAGACATGAAGCGTTCAGTCTGCCACCCCTTCTCTCTGTATCAGATTAGCTGGACTAGTCCAAGCTGTGTATACTATAGTAAATACTAAACAGGAGGAAGGAGAGGACGAATTCTGACTCAGAAATATATCTCTGAGTCAACATGTCTCATGGGTAGAGCTGATCAAAAGTTGGAATTTCCCAGTTAGTTTCCCAGGACTTCTCCTAAGACAGTGTAGCCTGTGCACCATCACTTGCTCAGGGGTTTGCCTGAAGTCATCACCTAGCTTATAAAAGCAATATTACAAGTGAGCTAAGGAGAACAACGAATTGAAAGATAAAAAAAGACTGTAAAGTGAAATTGCTGTAGGTGCACTAATTAAAACATTGAAGATAACTTCACTGCTTTTGATTGGCCAGTTAAAATCACCCATATATTTAAAGGTCTGAGCTTGAGTCCTACACCTGTGGGGGTGGATGTTTGTGTATGCTTATGCAGAATGCCACTCAAGTCAAGTCAGAATCAACCTTCGTGAGTCCCCATTGCACAGCCGGGGCCCAGGACAGCTTGTGTAGAGGGGCAGACTGGGGGATACTATGGCAGCTGCCGTGTTTTGATGTATTTCACTTCCCCTGAAACTCCATAATGAGGGGAAAAAAACTAGTTATTGTCCCACACAACACCACTGTTCACTACAGAACATCAGGCTGCACAGAGGTCTTCAAAAACCCATCTGGCTAGCAAGCCAAAGGAAAGATCTGCTTCTCAAGAGCAGCCAGCAGTTGCTCCAAACTTCATGAATCAATCATGCAAAATCACTAACATGTTTGTATACTGTACATCCCACAAGAATCAGCCACACGCTTGCCAGAGTATATGTATAGACCCCCTGAGTCTTAAGTTTAATGCGAAACATGCTTTCATTATCAATATGCATATTTATCATGATTTTAAAGAAAAAATAGAAAAGTTGCCTACCCCTTACTCCTTAAAACAAACTGAATCATTCCATATTTTCAGTATCTCAGATATTTAGTTATTTTACAGCAATTCTGTATTACAGTGCTGAATGTTTACAATAAAACACCAAAGCAATATAGCTCTTAAATGTAGTCTTATAAAAATTTCACATTCAGTCTCAGCCAAATTGCAACTGAGGCAAAAGGGGCCTGATTCTCATTTACACGGGGGGTTTGTCTACACAGTGGGATATAGCGCACTAGGGAACATATAGTGCACACTAGCAGGGTCTATGCCAACCAATTAATACACAACACATTCGTGCACTTAAAAATCTTACCTCCCCATAATGTGCATTACCCCACTATGTAGACAAGCCCTAAAATTATTTTACACCACTCTGGGAGGGCAAATGAGTATTAAAGTGGGAGTCCATTTAATTTACACTCACTTTAAGGCCTCTTTACCATGCAAAGTGACCTAAGTAGAAATGAAATTCAGATCCCAGGAATTTTTCCACAGATTTCAGTGGACTTTGAATCATGCTCCTATTGCTCTATAAAAAATGGTCTTGTCTACACACACAAGTTGTAACACTTCAACTATACAAGTATAATTATAGCAGTACAATCCCCCTAGGTGGACACAGTTATATGAGTTATATGAATATGTATGGGAAGGGGAATAAGTTTTAGTGGTACCTTTATACCAGTAGAACTGCATCCAGACTGGGGAGGGGCGGGGGAGGATCCTATTGCTTTAACTGTATTGGTAAAAAAAAATACAGCCTACCTGAAAGTGTGTGTGTGTGTGTGTGTGTGTGTGTGTGTGATCTATATTATAAGGCCATAGTAAACCATATTTGTACATCTTAAGAAAAATTGAATCCTGCTTCCCCACTGCCTTATACCTTCATTCTGATTTTCACTTACTGTAAGATTGCTTTACACTTGTCTGGCAGTTCAAAGGGGATTTAAAGTGCATATAATATCAACAACATTCATATCAAGGCCCCATTTCACTGCCACAATGGTGTAAGGTGACCTTAGTTTAATGGGAATCAAACCCATTGTGTAGCGGTTTAAACCTGTGCAAAATGAGTGTAAATTACATTTGCACCCCTTTGCAGAGATGTAAATGGCTACTAAGAGAGCAGGGCAAAAGAGAATCACTCCAGTTTAGGTTTGGTGTGCTCACCTTACTCACATGAGTAGTCCCATTTACTCCCATTGAGCCTTCCAGAATCTGCACAGGCACACCTCACACAATCTACATTGCTCTATTTGGATTTTATTAAGAGGAATTGTTTTCAGATGTGACTTCATTTTTGGTAGGAATAATAAGCATAACAAATATAGGATGAGTTGCTTAAATATTTACTGACATCGATGCATGGAAATAGTAGTGCTGCTACACCTGTTGGTAACTGAACAGAGGAATAGTATGGAAAAGATAGGAGGGATACCGCTGCTCTTCTTTGTCAAGAAGAGTGTTCCTGAGTTTTAGTCTGTGATACAGTCTAAGAGGTAGAATAAGCAATTCACAATGTTCAGTGTTCACCTTTACAGCTACTGTCTGGATGTCTTAACCCCCTGCTTTCCATCCAGTAGATGTCACTAAAGTCAATAGAAATTGTTACTGATGGGTCTGGGAAGGATTTAGAAGCCAAAAGGACATGGGAAAAAATGGAGTAGAAAAGCTGTATAGTCCCTGTTATACTTTGATCGTTATTGATTAATCCTAGTATTTTAGGAAATTTTAGTAAAGAATTTTCAGTGGGTGTGTACTGTGATTTTTTCAATGTGAAGAAAGTTGATATGTGGCCCTAACAATGATGTCATCATTTTCTTAAAATTAAAAGTTGCCTAGTATAAGCTTCTGAATGGACTCTTTTGAAGAAGCACTCAAGAAATGTACAATTTTTGTGCACAATCCTACACAGCCTGCATAAAAGCCAGTGGGAGTTTAGGTTGTGCAAGAGATGTTGAATCAACTCCTGTCTTGCACTCTACAAAATGTTAGTGATTTAGCATAAATGGTCTTTTTTCCCTTGCCCTTTTATGAGTTGGCCTCATGCTAAGAGGCACAGAGAAGGCAAACCATATCGGTCTTTTACATATATATTTTGTAGGGCTGTCAAACGATCAAAAAATTAATCATGATTAATCATGAGATTAAAAAAATTATTTTTGATTAATTGCAGTTTTAATCATACTGTTAAACAATAATATAATACCATTTATTTAAAATATTTTGGCTGTTTTCAAATTTTCAAATATATTGATATCAATTACAATACAGAATACAAACTTTATTATTATTTTTATTACAAATATTTGCACTGTAAAAAAAGATAAAAGAAATAGCATTTTTCAATTCACTTCCTACAAGCACTGTAATGCAATCTCTTTATCATGAAAGTGCAACTTACAAATGTAGACTATTTTTTTGTTCGTAACTGCTCTCAAAAACAAAAACTGTAAAACTTTAGAACCTACAAGTTCACTGAATCCTATGTTTTGTTCAGGCAATCACTAAGACAAACAAGTTTGTTAACATTTATGGGAGATAGTATGGGCGCTGCCTGCATCTTTTTTACAATGTCACCTGAAAGTGAAAACAGGCGTTCACATGGCACTTTTGTAGCCAGCATTCCAAGGTATGTGCCAGATTTGATAACATTTGTATGCCCCTTCATGCTTCGACCACTATTCCAGAGGACATGCTTCCATGCTGATGATGCTTGTTAAAAAAATAATAACTTAATTAAATTTGTGACTGAACTCCTTGGAGGGAGAATTGTATGTCTCCTACCCTGTGGTTTTACCTGAATTCTGTCATATATTTCATGTTATGGCAGTCTCAAATGACCACCCAGCACATGTTGTTCAATTTAAGAACATTTTCACTGCAGATTTGACAAAACACAAAGAAGGTACTAATGTGAGATTTCTAGAGATAGCTACAACACTCAACCAAAAGTTTAAGAATCTGAAGTGCCTTCCAAAATCTGAGGGGGACGAGGTGTGGAACATGCTGTAAGAAGTCTTAAAAGAGCAACACTCCAGTGAAGAAACTACAGAACCCAAACCATCAAAAAAGAAAATTAACATTCCGTTGGTGGCATCTGACTCAGATGATGAAAGTAAACATGCGTCAGTCCGCACTGTTTTGGATCATTATTGAGCAGAACCCATCATCAGCATGGAAGCATGTCCTGTGGAATGGTGGTCAAAACATAAAGGGGCATATGAATGTTTAGCAAATGGCTATAAAAGTGCCATGCAAATTTTGTTCTGACTTTCAGGTGATATTGTAAATAAGAAACGGGCAGCATTACCTCCTGTAAATATAAACAAATTTGTTTGTTTTAACGATTGGCTGAACAAGAAGTAGGATTGAGTAGACTTGTAGGCTCTAAGTTTTACATTGTTTTGTTTTTGAGTGTAGTTGTGTAACAAAAGAATCTACATTTGTAAATTGCACTTTAACAATAAAGAGATTGAACTACAGTACTTGTATGAGGTGAATTGAAAAATACTATTTCTTGTATTTATCTTTTTTACAGTGCAAATATGTGTAATAAAAATAATGTAAAGTGAACATTGTACACTTTGTATTCTATGTAGTAATTGAAATTAATATATTTTAAAATGTAGAAAAACATCCAAAAATATTTATAATAAATTTAAATTGGTATTCTATTATTAACAGTGCGATTAAAATGCTGATTAATTGTGATTAATTTTTTAATTGAGTTAATTTGTTTTGAGTTAATCACTTGTGTTAACTGTGATTGACAGCTCTAATATTTTGTATAATTGAGGTTATTCCACAGAAACTTTGAAATAACTGAGTTTAAACACACTAACATTGTTATTCTCCCTAAGCAACTCTATAATGACATTTAAATTAATAAAATATATTTAAAATAAATAGCTTAGCTTATTTTATATTACATTCTATGGATCAAATCTTGTGGTTCTAATTCAATTTTTACTCCATCCTTATTCAGCCAAAATTCTTTTTGATATCAAATTGCTGTACTAAAATTGCCTAGGATTGTTGGATTCATTGATAAAGATTGAGGTTATAATGTAAAGAATAGAAGGCATTTCTACTTCATTGTCAGAAAAATGATAACATTATTAGGAGTTTTACCTAGCAAGCGTTAAAGGCCAGATTTTGCTGTGGTATACCAGTGTAAATCTGGAGTAACTCCACTGAAGTCTTGATTCCCTAACAAGCATGGACCCTAGGAATTTTCTCTTCTTCCTCTCTTTCCTTTCATCTTATTGCATTTTAAGGGACAAGGGAGAGCTGGAGTGTATATCCACAGTAATATTATTCATAGCAACATTTAACCACTGGCTTTGCAATTGCTGAGCCCTCATAGAGCCCCATTGGACTGAAGACTTATCAACTGCAGAACTGAGGAATTATTCAGTGCTCACACTGACAGGGCTAACCCTGTCCTAATCCCAAACCCTGTTTATGTGAAGAATGTCTGTTCTCCACTCCTCTGTCCTCTTTAGGGAAGCAAAAGACTCTTCCACTTCTCTGTTCCTGTGTTTATCTTCTTTCCTTTGTAGACTTTTTTCCACATTTTCTGGCCTCTTATTAAGTGTAATCCCACTTTTTGTTTTGTTTTATGAAAAAATAACATTTTGTTTCAGCCTTGAAGAGCTGTATTTCTGGGTGTAAAAGGGTTTCATATTTACAGTATAAATCAAATGAGCTAATAATAAAGGCATCATATGTTAAAGGAACAATGCCAGGTCAAATTTAGCCCAAAATTTGCAACCCAAGCATTGTTAGAACTTAAGAACTAGACTATGAAATTGACTGAAAACTGACCAGAAGAAAAAAGGGAAACTGAGGAGTCTATTTTCATTGCTGCCACTGACCGAAATGTTACAGTGAACAAATTGCACAGTGGAAAAATTCAAATTTTAAAAAGCTTTCAATTTTGCAACATAGGTAAGCACATATTTCTTCTATTAAATATTCCTGTTCTTGCTCCCATTGAAATTAATGGTACAAGCTTCCATTCACATTCCATTCATTTTTAATTTAACAACAACCCTTTAGCTACATATCAACCTGAGAATGCACCTGATAAACAGAAATTCCACACACTTAAAAGCCCAGGTTGTCATTTTGCACCGTTGAAGTCAATGGGAGTTTTGTCATTGGCGTCAATGGGAGCAGGATCACGTCCCAAAATAGAACAGCATCCATGAAAGGGTAAAAGAAATGACCAGCTAAAGCCCTGATGTTTTCTAAGGTTGGCAACAGTTTAGCAGTATACACCAAATAATATATTTTTAAAAAAACATATACTCAGTGGACAAATCTTTAGTTTGTGCACCTAGCACTATGGGGTCCTGGTCCATGATTACATCTGTGCTAAGTTACACCATGTACATATCTGACCCAGTATTTTTCATTTGAAAATACTTATGACTTACACAAGAAATTGATTGTTTTCCAATTTAAGATGGAGAAAAATGAATCACTTTAATATAAGAAATTTCCATCATGAAAGCAACATGAATGCTTCCAAATATCCAGTTATTTTCCACGAGGTTATCTCTGTCATCTAAATGTAAATAGATTTCAGACGGGTGTAAAAATCGCTTCTCTATAATAATAAATCTTGTTGGAAAATACATTTTCTATGAGGCTTATCATGCAATAATCTACCCACTTTATCAGTGCTTTGTGTATTGGGCTATCCCCATAAGCCCCATCACAGGGAGTCACCTGATTTTCTTAATTAAAAGAATTTCACAAATCATATTGACTGGTGTTTCTGCATTGACACCTTACCTTCCTACATTCACTTTTAGCATTCAAAGAATACAGTTGATTTTTTCACCACATTTCAGACTCCATGGTGCTGGAATGCATCCCCAGGAGGTGGGTAACAGGAAGAGTAAATAGACTGCTTATTTCTGAATACTTATATTACCAACTCGAAACATTTTGCTTCGTGGACTTGTGCTTTGTTGTATTCATCTCTCAGTAAATGGGTTGGAAGTTAAAAATCACCCATAAGTACTGGATCCTGTGATTTCTCCCGCCCACCCCCCTCAAACCTTTATAACAGCAAAAGCCCAGAGACAATGGAGTATTTAATGTAAATAAGCCATTCTGAAATTAATACAGTTCAGCTTTAGAATCATATTGAAATAACTGGAGTGCTCTGACATTTGAAGCCATTTCTGGCTTTCTCAAGATAAACATAATCAGATGGAGTTTTTGTCTTTTTTTCCCTTGATTTTTAGATACTGTTTTATGTACCAGACAGATGTGAAACGTTTATGTAGAGCTATTGTTTTCCTTATGCTATAATGAGTCGTATGCTCATTTCTGAGCCAGCCAACTGGGTTTAAAGCACCACAGGATGGTATGATCTAGTGCTGATGTTGCAGTACAGTACTGGGGGGAACTACTGCACTGAATCTCAGAGATGCCATTCTTTAGATAAGATGTTAAACCAATGTTCCTCCTATGTATCCATTCTCTGTCCTCATGGGACTCAGAGAATCTGTGCTATTTCTTGTAAGCAAAAAGGAAGAGGGATAAGCTCTGTGTTCTTTCCAACATTCTCTCAAGGAGAATATTTTTCATTGTTTAAAGCTATGTGTGAGTTATCGCTAAGCACACAATGGCGGCTTTGTTTGCCTAGATGCTCTCAATGCAGTACCAGTAGTGTGTAGTTCTTGGGATACGTTAAGAGTGAAAGGCATTACATACACACACACACACACACCCAAAGCCCAATACTATATATTGTTGTAAACTCTCAGGTCCCAGTCCTTTGGTGCATTGGGATAGCTAGTGCTGCTCTGATCTGGCCACAAGAGGATGCCACAAGAAGGGGGGGATGCTTGGATAGAGACACCAGAGTGATTCCTACACCAACCGTCTTCTGGGAACTGATATAGGAGTCATCACCAGAGGAAAGGGCGCATGATCCCTTCTTTTATACCATGTTGATCACTGGCTGCCAGAATAGCCCCTTAGCAGCCGTCGAAGATTAGAGCAGCCCTCAGGCACTTCTAATTTATGTCAGGAACTAAACTGACCCCAGAAAAGGAGGAGCATGAAGGTGGCTTAAGGTCAAAATTCAGGATCTGGGACATATTGTCCATTCCTGTATTCTCCATTTTTATAATGATACTTTCATTAGTGCAATATACGTTTTCTCACACTGCCCTTGCAGTAACCTCGGTACTGGTGGAACACCCCTCAATCACATTTGGTCTTCTACAAGTGTAAGTGAAGCCAGAATTTGATTCTTTGAAGGTTTAGCAACTCAGTTTGCTACCAGTTCAGCGTAGGAAAGGCTCAGTCTGTTGGAAAGGATCAATTTCCAAAACAAAACCTGTAGAAAAATAAACTATTTAAGATGATTAGACAAAGGACCAATGTCACAGCAGTTCAGATGTTTTTAATACAACTCTCCAGACATATACTACAAATATCTATTGTCAAACTTCAGCTAGAAATACATTTCTTCTGCCTCGCTTAGTTACAGTTCTCTCTCTTTTACAGTTTTTAAAACTTTGTAACTGTATTCTTAAACTCCATAAAACATTTGGTGATATAGTTATTGTTTATAATTTATAAAAAAAAATTGATAAATCTTCCGGTGGGGGGGGAAATACCTTAATGCATAATTTTGACCAGGTCTCTCTCAAAACAATAGTGTGGTAGTTTTAAAGATACTGTAAATGTGTGAATAGTAGTATATTTCATGCTTCCTTTTCATCCCAAATCTAACAGGTGTAGTAAGAAGTGAGAGCTTAAGGCCTGTAAAACAGGCTAAGGCCTAAATGGAAAAAGCCGAGTGAACAGAAGTATAAGGGGTCACTCAAGTTAACTGAGACTGGTATAGGAAAGTGCTGATTCCGCAAGGTTGTAAGATTGCCAAAATATTACTAAAATATGTAGTAGGTATAAGAGGTACCAAGATACTAACTCTCTGAAATCACACTTTTATGGGTAGAAATGATACATGGAGTGGTGGTGCCCAAATCAGCCAATCAACGGAAAAAGGTGGTATTAGACTACGTCAGGAGGGTGGCAACTATCTACGTGAAAGGGGGCAGACCGAAAGTGTATGTAACAGTGTATAAAAGAGGGTGTTAGAGGGAACACCAGTGTCCGGTCTAGGGGATAATGGAAAGTCCCGCCGTTGGGCCGAGACCATTGTAACGCCGCCTATGCGAAACAGACCCAGAGATATTCTGTAAGTCATTTCTCATTGTGCCACACGCAATAAACCTGGCCTGGGCGCCTTCGTTGCTCAGCTAATCTGTTGTCGTGTCGACTCATTTGATCGTGAGAGCCGTCTCAGTTTCCTGGCCAGAGCTGGGAGAGCATCTACACAGGGACACACGCACGCAGCCTACACTGATAAACACCGGTGACCAGACACACCGAGTACCACAACAGGAAATAGCAATCTTTTTAAAGTTTAGCACAGTAAAGTTTAGCGCTTGCTCACCAACATTTTAACCTCTGATGCAAACAAACTGTACATTATTTTGGAAACTGCACAAGATGCATTGGTGACATGAGGGAACTGCACCTGTCACAAGAGCTCACAGTGGAGCAGCACAACAGAACCATCCACAGCAAGGAAAAAACGCTTTTTTGTTTGGGAGGCAACGCTTTCTCAGGGGACCGTTCAAGTTGGAGCACAAACCCCACACAAAAACTTAGATCTAGCATGGACCTCACTGTTTTCCACTCAAAGAGCAAAGAGCATTTTTTGACCTTGTCTTAACTATTAAGAACACATGGCACGTCATATACAAAAATAAATAAAATCCACATGCAATTTCCCCCTGGGAAGAGGCTCAGTGAGAGAGAGTAAGAATCACACATGACAGATGCTCATCACATTGCTTATTAAAATACTGGAAGGTGTTGTGGTGATGAGCACAGTATAAGAACCTGACCAGGATAGAATACCACAAGCCATTATTTTGCTTTGGCTCATGTTGGCTCAAGTGATTAAAAGTCTATTAAAAAGCCTCATATAAATGGTTAGCACAAAAACATTAATGACGTTACTATGTAAGGGTCCTTGTTGAAGTTACTAATGACACAGAGCCTGGTTCTCAGCTATATTAAGGCCTGCTCTGGTACTGTAAGGGTGTGTTGACTGCAGACCCCTCCTCTGATCTTTTAGGGTCTGTAGTTTGGGGTAAATAATTATTATAGAAATAATAATGGAAGTTATTGAAACTGTAGCTGCAAGTAGAAGAACCAAAATATATGTATTAAAATAGGCTTGGCTATAGGTTTTAAACATTAATGGTTAAGGCCTTAGAAAAAGGTCTAGTAAAAGCTGATATTTTGTGCTTTACCAAAGATTATGGAATGATACATGCTTGACCGAAGAGTATAAAATTTAGCAGTAGGTATCTTACGATAGTTTAGCAATGCATTTTGTGATAAACAAGTTGACCAGAAAAGAACAGGTACATCAACTTGCACAAGTTATCTCAAAACAGGGGACAGTTTGCTGTTTTTGCAATATGGTAACTATAGAAACAACTTTGTTCACGCATAGCATTTATTAAGAAATTGATTCAAATGGCTCATGGCAGTGGTTGGAAGTCTAAGTACTGTCACCTGGAAGACCACACATGGACAAAGGGCAGGCCGAAGGTTTATTATTGTCCTGGAAGGAGTCAAATATGGCCACATATCTGAATGGTTACATAAAAGAAGGGTATAAAAGATCCGATTATTTGCACTGAAAATTGGGTTCATGAAATCCCTTCTATACTATAAATTGAATCAGGACCAACTCCCTGATGTGCTCCTCTGGCTGTTCATACTGTCTTTGTTTCTAAGAGTCTCCATAAGAATGTGAGTATGCACAATGTAAGATTGTAAGTATGAATAATACAGGAAACCACTTTACGGTTCTGGTCATATCTTACGCTTATGTATATTCGTTTTCTTATCATTTAAATTATAGCTAATTGAAGCTCATAAAGTTTCTGTATGTTTCACCAATCTCATCTTCTTGATTAACTAAGTAGCCATCAGAGTAATGCACCTGTTATTTGTAACTAGTCTATGTTACACCCCAATAAATAATTTTATAATTATAATAACTGATCAAGCTACAGGGATCTCAGCGTGTATCTAAGCCTCCTTTACACTGCCAAAGAGATGTAAAGGAGACAATGTAACTGAGGACACAAGCCATAGCATCAGATTGATCACTGGAATAACTCCATTGATTTGATCCACCAAAGGTGGATTTTGTCATTGATTTTCTGATCACTTTAAACTTCCGATTGCTTTACTTCTATTTGTTGTGTATTGGATCTTTTTTATAAGTTTTCTTTTAGAAAGAGAGTGAACACCTTCATAGTATGTGAAAGGCTGCTACTGCTTTCATCAAAAGAAGCTCATATGATGGGAGAAATATCAAGACTAATTAGTCTGAATAGTGCTTTAATCCCTCCTGGAAAGGACACATCTGTTCTAGCAATGCAAGGTGTTCCAATGAGTTCTGTAACGGAGAGAGGATTATTATTATTATTGTTATTGTTGCCACTAATTGATCCTCCATCTGCTAGGGCCGCGTCAACCTGCTTCTGTGTTTACAGTCACAGTTCTGTACCCAGAGAATTAATATCCATATGAAAGGGGAGGAAAATCAGTCAAGTTCCATGAGTGAGACAAATTTGTTCAAATTGTTAGCTGAGGGGGTTTTTTCTTTTATTTCTTCTTTTCTTCCTTTAAACATGGGCATGTGAATCTGAAAGTCTAGCTTAATACAGCAAGGAGAGAGGAAAATGGCTTATGATTACCATATGTCTTGGTAACTTTTAAAAAAGGGGATGGTAGTGCTTAAGTAGTATTAGGCTTCAAACAGCTGGGATTGTGTTTGTTAGTATAATCATCCAGCTAATTATATCGGAATGTGGCAAAAAAAAGTTTTGTTTTGACAGCTCAACATCCAGGATTCCCAACAGGCAACCAATTAGACCCTGGAAAAAGGAAGTAACTTGTAAAAATTAATGGTGTGCTCAGTGGTGTGATATGGACTGATTTCTGTTATTAATTCCTTTCTTCGATTTCTTAGCCACAGTAAAACTTTTTGTTTGAGAACATATTCAGTACACATAAATCAATTATTCTTTTTTTCAGTTGGCACATTTCCCCTGAAGGAGTTTCAGGCGTATTCCCTGGTTTCTAAATACATGGAAAGACGTCCATAAATATGAAATACTGGCATGACATTCCTATTGAGCGAATCTTAAGCCAGATCCCCAACTGGTGTGAATTGACATAGCTTTATTAAACTCTCTGGGACTACAACGATTTACACCAGCCTAGGATCTGGCCAGGGCAAGTCTCACAATGTTCAGGGAGCGCCTGGTTGATCTACTGAGCCAAATGCTGCCCTCAGTAACACTTTACTGCTGCTGGATTTCGACTCTCTTCAATTCAGTGTGGTTGCACAGGTGTAACAGAGGGCAGAGATGCAGACATCCTGCAAGCTGCTGAGGACCACCAATGCCACATGAAGCCAGTGGATCTAGCCTAGAATTTGAGCTAGGCAGTAATTCAATAATGTTATCTAAGGGCATGATCCAGCTGAACTGAACCCAATGGGAGCCTTTCCATTAACTTCACTGGGTCTGGGTCTGGACTGAATGCCCAAATCCTCAAAGGTATTTAGTCACTTACCTCCCATTGGTTTCTTTGAAGAAGGGATAAAATACTTTGTCTTCAATGAAGTCATTTTCTCTACACTTTCCCTACCCACAACCAGTCCTTTCTGTGGTGTCCATCCCTTCATGATGCCTTGTTCTGCTGGGCCATCTTTTCCATCACATTTAAAATAAAATCATATCTCCCTTGTATAAACCGAACAGAATGTGGATTCAAATCTGGGGTGTGGGTAAAGAAGACTTCTCAAAACACTCGCCAATCTGAATCCCTATGTTAAGCTCTGAGCACATTCATGCATAACAAACGTTCTTAGCTAATTTTATTTTTAAATTGCATTCACTTTGCATGTGGAAGGTCAAGACTTGCACATTTAGTTCAGTACACAAATCAAAGCAATGGCCAATTTACACCTGCATTACCTTTTCATTGTATGCACTTATATTTAGGCACGCAAAAATTGCAAAATTTTAAATGTGAGCCAGAAATAAGAGGGGATGAAAATCAACAGCAAAAAGCGGATGCAAATTTATTAACTTAGGTGGAGTTCTGCCCAATAAGAACTGCATGAGCAGGCCCGATATCTGTGTGGGAGTATCTAATATTACAGCCTCTTCAGTTAAAAGAGATATGGGACAAACAGGACCCATTTATCCAACAGACACACACTTCGGAGTTAAATACATTTGGACCCAGACCCAAAGCACTCCTTTTTGTTTCGGTTTTGCCAGGCTCAATCCTGACATGAGAGTTTTGCAAGTCCAAACCACCCTGCTTTTATCCATATCCAGCTCAAAGCAAAGGCTCAGATTCAGCCAAACGCATCATCACACACTTAACTTTAAGCATGGACATAACCCCCACTTTTATATGAGGGACTTATGCACATGCTTAAGTTTAAGAACATGCCTAAGTACGTTTCTGAGACAGGGCCTAAAGCAGTAAGTATACTGCTCTTTTGGACTGCATTAAGCTTCATTTTATCTGACTACACAGCCTGTCTATTGGCTTCTTCACATTCCTTTCCTCGTTCATTCATCTTCACATCATAACATGTTGTAATGCAAATGTAGGCACTCGCCCCTGGTTAAAGAGAAACAAACTTTTAACATAAGCTTTATCAAGAGAATAATAAATACGGAGGGTAAAAGAACAGAGTGGAGCTGAAACAGTGTAGGGTTCTGAGTTCCAGTAAGCATACAAAGCACGTTTGTAAAAGTTACATCAATGGTATTATTAAACCGCTCATCCCATTTGGCCCATCAACTGTTAATCTCACACAGATAGTAAAATTGCCCCATTTCTCTTAATTCTTTTATTCTGGTCACACACATTAGATCCCTGCAACCCACCCTGAACCTAACAGGACCCAAATACAAGTGTCACATCCAGGTTGAATCTGGTGATAATACAACTGAACCCTCTTAGGCTGGGGTCAGTTTGGCTCGACTTTAATGCCGGTGGGGTTGGCGTGGTGGCGGCTGGGTGCCCCATGCCTTCCAGCCACCACCACCTCACTGCCCCTGTGGGTGTTGTGCCAAAAAGTCACCGCACCTTTTACTCCAGAGCACACACAGGACATCAGGGGGTAGCAGATTGCAGGAGCAGGGAAGTCAGTTTCTGCCACACTGACCCCACAAGCAGGAGCAGCAGCGGCACTGACTTGTGTTCGGAGGAAAGGGTCAGAGTCAGGCTGGAAAACTACTTGACCTTCTTGGGCTAGGGTTGGGTGGGCTTTGATCCAGTTCAGCTCTGGGCCGGGCCTAAAAAAATAGGCCCAAGCAGACATCTAATGCACATTTCTATAGCTGATATTTGTTTTTTGCAACTGTAGTGATGAAATACATTTATTGGCTGGAGTTAGAAGCATTCTAAATAGGTATGTGTCTTTGTTTAATTTCAGCAAATCGGGATATTTTCCTAACACCATAGTAACAGGAATTTGGAGAATGTATTCCTGAAATAATTCTTGCATCATTTGTCTAATATCACGCCAGGAGCCTTTCTATTTGGGATCATTCCAGAAAATATGAAGATGATTTCCATCTCTTCTGGCTTTTTTATGTGAATTGTGCACCTATTTTGTTGCAAGATGCAGATGTGAAAATATCTAATAATGATTTTCAGCTGGTATTCTCACCATGGAGAGAGACATGTACTGTTCATAGAGGCTAGCATAATATCTTTCCACTACTCTGAAGTTAGATCCTGAGCTACTGGCCCATTTTCTTGCTATGAATGTGTTTGTACTCCACGTCATGGTTTACAGCATGCAATTGCCAGAATCCTTTGTTTTGTTCAAAGGAATGATAGTTTTATCATTATAAATGCTTATTTACATGGTAAAGTTGCACTGATGTAACCTATGGTGTGTATGTAAATCAATAGAGTTAAAACACTGCAAACTGCTATGTGGTCACTCTTAGTTCATTTTAAGATTGTCTTATTTTCTGTTTAGAGTAAATTGATTGGGAACAGTTTTAAGCTAAAACAAAATAAACCTCTCTTACACCCAAATAAATGTTCACACAGGGTTTCCACTGGGCAAAAAGAAATCTGATGAGGTTCAACAAGGACAAATGTAGAGTCCTGCAATTAGGAAGGAAGAATCCCATGCACTACTACAGACTGGAGACTGACTGGCTAGGCAGCGGTTCTGCAGAAAAAGACCGGGGAGTTACAGTGGACAAGAAACTGGATATCAGTCAAGAGTGTGCCCTTATTGCCAAGAAGGCTAATGGCATATTGGGCTGCATTAGTAGGAACATTGTCAGCAGATCAAGGGAAATGATTATTCCCTTCTATTTGGCACTGGTGAGGCCATATTTGGAGTATTGTGTACAGTTTTGGGCCCCCCACTAGAGGAAGAATGTGGACAAATTGGAGAGTCCATTGGAAGGCAACAAAAATTATTAGGAAGCTGGGGCATATGATTTATGTGGAGAGATTGAGGGAACTGGGCTTGTTTAGCTTGCAGCAGAGAAGATTGAGGGGGGATTTGATAGCAGCCTTCAACTACTGAAATGGGTGTTCCAAAGAGGATGGAATTAGGCTTTTCTCAGTGGCAGTAGATGACAGAACTAGGAGGAATGGTCTCAAGTAGCAGTGGGGGCGAGGTCTAGGTTGGATATTAGGAAAACCTTTTTCACTAGGAGGGTGGTGAAGCACTGGAATGGGTTACCTATGGAGGTGGTGGAATCTCCGTCCTTAGAAGTTTTAAGGCCCAGCTTGACAAATCCCTGCCTGGGATGATTTATCTAGGGTTGGTCCTGCTTTGAGCAGGGGATTGGACTAGATGACCTCCTGAGGTCCCTTCTAATCCTAATCTTCTATGATTTTATGATTTGCACTAGTTTAACTATGTCTGTTTTAAAAAGCAATTCTAAGTTAAACCAATGCAACTTTCCAATGCAGATAAAACCTAATGTTATGAGGCTATCTTGAAATAACGGTAATGATCATTTTGCTAGACATTGTACAAATACGTAAGAAGACACAGTTTACAATCTAAGAAGATGAGTGAAATATGAGGAGATAGCAGTATAATAAATATATACTGTCTTTATATACATCCATAGAGCCAGCAGGGGTGGCTCCAGTCTCTTCCTGGTGGTGGGGCCTGAGATGGGCTAGACAGAAAATTGGGGGGCTGTGTTATACATCCAGTGGGTACACAGAGGTATTTATTTTTGTGACAATATGCACTTAAATGTGTGTTTTATCTGTGTTATCCTCAAAAGAAAAAGAAAAATATATACAAACAGATGGGTTTTAAACTTCCTCTATGGCAGCTCAGTGGTGTAGCATTGATTCACAGAAAATCAATAGACAAAAAATCCTAGCCAATAGATAGATAGATCGATAAGACTAATAATAACAATAATGACAATAAACAATGTAAACTTCTGGAAACAATTACTGGTTAAATAATGCTAATAACTTTAAATTGGAGAATGTATTGTACTCTATTTTAAAATTAGCCATCTGCACACTGCCAAGTAGGATATTTGGAAGATTTGGAGACTCAGAGCCATAATACAACAACTCACTCTGCGGTCAATCTGGAGCAAGTGGTCTCAGTGTGAGAGAGGGTTAACTGAGCACACACAGATGCCACATGAGGTTTTGCCTGGACACCTTGGGCTCCCTCCTCAGTCCTTAGCAGCCGCTGGAGAATGTTGGATTTCTGTGGCTCCTGAGCCCCAGCCAGTTTGCAAACCTAAGCATCACCAGCTTGGGCCACAGCATTTGCAACTGCAGCAGGCACGTGGCAGGAAGCCGAATGCTGGGGACATGAACCAAGTAGGGGAGGAAGCAGGGACACCATTTCAGATTTTGGTAGAAGGGGGCAACTTTATCCATGATTCCAGGGGCTACTTAGGCACCAGAAAACTCTACTTTTTTTAAGCTAATAGCTTAGAAATTAGTTGACAGGAGCATTGTATCTAATTCCTATTAGATTCCTATATAAGGAAAGAAAAAATACACAAACCTCAATTAAAGCCATATTTTAAATGTATATATGCCTTTAGAACAATCAGGAGATAATACAGCAAGATATTCCCAATCCCAAACCTTGAGTTTTGGAGCCTTCACACAGATATCAGAAACACAAGTTCGATACTTCATATATTTTCTTTAGTAGCGATAAATAACAATAAATAAAATCCATTTACTTTCTCTAACACAGTGGTTCTCAACCAGGGGTACATGTACCCCTGGAGGTATGCAGAGGTCTTTCAAGGGGTACATCAACTCATCTAGATATTTGCCTAGTTTTACAACAGGCTACATTAAAAAGTACTATTGAAGTCACTACAAATTAAATTTGTTTATACTGCTCTATATACTATACACTGCAATGTAAGTACAATATTTATATTCAAATTTATTTATTTTTCAATTATATGGTAAAAATGAGAAAGTAACCAATTTTTCAGTAACAGTGTGCTGTGACACTTTTGTGTTTGTCTGATTTTGTAAGCAAGCAGTTTTTAAGTGAAGTGAAACTTGGGGGTCCACAAGACAAATCAAACTCTTGAGAGGGGTATAATAGTTTGGAAAGGTTAAGAACCACTGCACTAACAGACACTCTGTGCCACTGCCATTATTTTAGTCAATTGTTTTTCATGCCACTAAAAATTTATTTACTTAATTGTAACACAGGTGATTACATTTTTTTCTCTTTTATTAAGAATGGGAATTTACTTTGCTAATTATTTTGGCTTTTATATTCACTGATCACAATCATGTATGTGACTCACTAACATTTGGCTCCATCTTTACATTAATATCAGACTTGGAACCACATTTATTTTTGTATGAATTTTAAATTATTTTACAGTTATAATTAAAATATTTTTTGAAAGTAAGCAACCTTCATCTTCACAGTGTCTAAAGTTACATGTTTAGCTAATTTTTTAAAAAACTGGCATTGTTAAGGTGAATAAAAGTTAAATTTACATTTTAGAAGGCCACTATTATTTGATTGTAAGATAATGCATGACAACACATAATATAGTAATAAAAGTAATAATGATAATTACTCCAGCCAGGACAGGTTAGGCATTTTAGAACTCACTACTCCAAGAATTAAATTTAAGCATAAGACAGAAATAAAATTATGAAATGCACAGACCAATTAAAAAACTACTATAACAATACTGTAATCCTTAATGAACTTTGAAAGAATAAAATTACAGAGACTATATTTTGGAAGGAAGTACCAAGAAGTAACAACAACAATAATAATAATACACGTGTGTGTGTATGAAAGAGAGAGAGAGAGTGTGTGTGTGTGTGTGTGTGTGTGTTGGGAGTGTATGAGAAAGATTATGTGTGTGTGAGAGAGAGAAAAAGAATGTTGGTGGAGTGTGTGGGACACTGTTTGTGACCTTGAGTGAGTGTGTCAGCAGGTTGTCTCTTTAAGCCTAGCACTCAGAAGCCTGAACACTTATTCAATACAGCAGCAGCCATAGCTCCTGCTCCTAAGCCTGCGGCACCAGCACAGACAGGCTCCCTGTCCCCTACCCCAAGTCAGCACAGATCCACTTGAGCACGGCCACCTCTGACATCGGGTGAGCTCCCCCAGTGCCCTGCCAGCCATGGATCAGTTTCCCAAAGAAGAGGAGACTGCTGCAGCAGCAGGAGCTGGGGGGCTGGAGAGCAGCAGCTGCTGGCCAAGTGCCCAGCTCTAGGAGGGGTGGCTATGGGGGCCTAAGGAAAATTTGGGGTGGCCATATTCCCCTAAAGCCATCACCCCTGTCCTTCAGCTGTGTCTCCTGGAGATTACTCAATGCTGAAATAATCTCCAACCTGCTGAATAAACACATTTTCCCACCTCCTTTTCCTTGTATTTGGGAGTGGTGCAAAGAAGGCAGAATGCAGACCAAAATCTGGCCCTTGAGCTTTTGCAAGGCTGTAGCACTATTCAGGAAAAAGGATAAAACCTGGATTGGTTCAGTTTACATTGCAAGACCAAATGATGTTTTAACCATGCTGAAGTACTTCCACATTATGACTGCGATTCTCAAAACAACAGGAATACAGTGAGGATGGGCCTTTCATGTTTATGGCGTAAATAATTGCTGAGTGATTTTGAAATGTTCCAAAAAGTTGACTGTGGAATGAATGTTTTGTGTAGAGGTAAGGAGAAGAGCCTTGGGACAAAGACACCTATGTAAGCAGGTTGATAGTGCAAAAGAAATGTTGCTGATGGAATAATGCCTTGTTTTGCACTGTCTTCCAGATCCTGCCTACACGGAGAGACCCACCCAATCCCGAAGAGCTGAGAGATTTTCTCAGGACAGGCAACACGTGGCTCAGTGCAGACAGGAGTCATCCCTGTCTACATTAGGCGCTAGCTTAGAGAATCTCTCCCATATTGTAGTCCGCCCCTTTCTATCTCCTCGTGGGAAATCATTAAAAAATATGTCACCATCATGTTTACAAAAATATGGATAATTTCCAGTTTTGCTTATTTATTAGTGAAAGCATTGAGTGAGTTATACTGGATTTGCTCTCAGTATATTTTATACAGAGGCACACTGTGCCTTGCCCACCCTTATCCCATCTGCACTGATAGGAGGGAACTTCCTGCCTCCCCTTTGTATGGTCTCTATGCAGGTCAGTCAGACCTGTAACCCTAATGCTCAAGAGAGTGAAGGGCTGCTACCAAGAAGCTTCCCTGATGGAGGAACTTGGCCAAAAAGTAGTAGAGTAGAGTGGGAAATAGGTATAGTTCTGGCTACTCAGCCCTTATCTTTCCCATTTGCTGTCCAGAATTGCTGACTGGAGGCAGCATGCTCTCCACCCGTACAACTTGGGAGACAGTCAGGTGATTTCCCAGCTGCCAAAGATTTTACAGTAACCACTATATCATCCAGAGAGCATGATAAATCTGCTCACACATTGTCTCCTCAATATGGTCACACCTGATTGAAATCTGCCTTTCAATTTCTGGGGATTTTGAACAGTTCAATATATTATCATAACTAGGTTAAAGTTTGTTAACGGCCTGCGGCTAAGTCTCAAATTCACCCATAGGGAGTTTGGTAGAGTCTCTCACCTGCTAAACTCTGGCTTCTTTGCAGCTAGTCTGCCAGAGTGTTTATGTGCTTTCCCACCATGACCATAATGTCTGTGTTGCAGACAAAGCAATGTATATTCTGCTGCCCAGTTGAAAATAATCTGTAGTTCCTCTTGGAGTGAAAATATAAGCAAAAATAGTAAAGAAGTACATTTTCACCATACCCCTAAGTTTCAGTAAGAAGAAAACTATCCTGGCTTTTTTCATTTGCTCTTGTTTACAGGTACAAATGTATCCTGACCAGGAGATGGGTTTGTTCGTTTGGGATTGCAAAGCCAGATTTATAAAGGTATGTAGATGCCTAACTCCCATTGATTTCAGTGGGAGCTAGGCACCTACATATCATTAAAAATCTGGTCCCCGGAGCCTAAGCTCAAAACTTCCATTGAAGTCAATGCCCGAGCAAATGCGTCAGGACTGGAGCTATTGATGGTAGTACTAATTATACTTAATCCTTATTTAGCATCTTCCATCCATAGACTGCAAAGTGCTTTACAAAGTGAGTTGAGAATTATTATCACCATTTTTCACATGGGTAAAATGGGACCAAGAGAAAACTTAAGGGGACAATTTTGCATGGAACCAAACACCTCCTGCCTGATGCCCTTGAAGAAAATGTGAGTTGAGCATGTTGGTCATCTCAGAAGAGGTGAACTCAGCATCCTGCAGGAAAGAGCTTTATGTAATATGCCCAAAGTCACAGAGCAACTCCAGGGCAGAATCAGGAGGTGAATCAAAGTCTCTTACCCCTGTGCTACATCCCAGCTGCCCCTCTGGAATTTCAGAAGAGTGAATTGCAGGATTACTCTACCAGTCGGGGTGGGATTCACTGGGTGTAACTGATTCTATGGTTAGCAAACTTTTTCCTTCATCTTTCCAAGATAGGACCATGGGCTGGAAAATCCAGCTCTAGACTTGTATTTCAAACACTAAAAGTTATGGGAGCTGGATTTCAGGTTTTGGTTTAGACCATTAGAAATAAAAGGGTTCAGATTATCAATTCCTCTCCCAAAAATTCATGGACATTCTGAGCCAAGGTTTTGGTTCACAGCACTCTCTACTACAGTCTTATCTGGGACCCCAGCTACATGCCTTTATTGTGTGTTCAGCATGCTTGTTACCTCGTGTGACAGGGCGCTGGCTGAGAATTGACGGTTGAGCCAGCTCTCTGCCCCTGGAACTCTAATCAAAGGGGAGTGGAGCCAGCTGAGCAAGCCTGCGGGGACTGGGCTAACAGGGAGCAGCTGGTATGCTCATTATACCGGCCCTATAAAGGCTCACAGGAAGGCACTCAAAGGGGGCTCATCAGAGACTTGCAGCAGGGAGGTAGCTGGAGTAGTAGAAGGGAGGGTCAGCCTGGGAGGGAGAAGCATCAGTTGGAGGGGAGCTGCCCAGAGTTAGGGGCTGGACTGTACTTGTAAATAGTTGTTGTTGGGAATAAAAGCCTATACATAAAGAGCACTAGTGGGAGCACAAAGCTGTGATCTGTGTGTGGTTTGAGGGACAAATGATCTGAGCAGCAGCGGGGGGGCAGTGGGAACCTGGTACACATGGTCAATGTATTCTGTCACAGAAGTTGATGTTAAGTAATTGGTGTATGGGGAAAATGCACTCTCAGAGCAAGTGCAGGTAACATATGAGGCCAGTCCTGTCCTCTCAGCAGTGTTAATTTAGCTGTAAGTTACACCCCTCTGCTTGTTTTCCTGGTTTCCTAGTTTGACTCCTTTTTTGGAGAGATCAGTTGACCTCCTACTGTTCATAACCAATCCACAGACAGCTGGAGGATTTCACCCTGCTGGGAATGATACGTTGTTTGTATAAGTAGGGAAAATTAGCTCAATATTTAACAGCTATATTACAAAGAGATGAGGTATCTGGTGTGCCGGAGCATCAAACAAGCAAAATTCCATATATATGTCTGTGCAAAGCGTGTTGACACATGTACAGGCCTGTGCATATTTTTAAAGTAGTTTTATAGTTTACATTTTTGTTAACTCCAGAAAACAGCTAAAACCTTTACAACCATGAAACATGGTTTTCCGAGTCACTTTAACAGTTATTTTTTTATTCAATGGTCAATGTCATGACGACTGTTATTGCCTCTATTATTAACTATGGAGGGCCAGTCAGGTGTCTGTAATTAAGATTGACTTTTGTCTGTTAATTAGTTTGAATTAAAATCAAGAAAATAAAGGAACAACAAAAACACTTCAAACTTTCCATACAATGAAACCTCATTGGAATCTTATGCACTGACTACTGTAGAAGAAATTAGGTTGTAATTAAGCTAAATTGTTAAGAACCATTGGGTCTAATTGTTAGGATTATAGCCTATAGACAGAGCCAGGCCAATAGCTCATACATTGCCTAGCTATACAACAACTGGCAGGGGTGAATCTTGAATAGTCCTGGTGCAATGGGTAGATTTTTTTAAAATACACTTTTAGGATTAATGATTCCCCCCCCCCCCCTTTTTTTTTTTGGCCATTGTTCTTTATAAATAAAAGTTTCTCTTTCACCATAGGTTGACACACAATGTATTCTTCTTCAGGGAAACTTACAAAGAATTGTCTTCTTCAGTATGGCCACTATCACCCATTGCTCCCAGTGGGTTGAGGACAAGGACAGCCCGTTGCAAAGATGACCACAGACTATATCCAACTGCTGCACCTAGTGCTCCCCTCTGCTTCTTGACAGCATAAGAGTTTTCTCTGAGAGCATGTCCAATTGGGAAGGAGGTTTTTGATCATGTGACTGTGCAACCACTTTTATTTGTGTGCATGTAGTGTCTAACACAATGGGACCCAGATCCTGAGCTTTGTATGCTACAATAATACAAATAACATATAATAATTATAATAGCAATAATAATGAATTATGCTGACCTTTTTACCAGCAAACTAATATGTTTAACCTTTATTTACTACATTATTATTTATTCATTCAGACGATGTACTCGGCACTGTACAAGCATCAGACCGTCCCTTTTTATTCAGGTTGGCAGGAGCTTGTGCTCCAGCTACTGATGGTATTGTAGCTTTCTTTGGCTGAGGAACTTCTCTCCCAAAAAGCCCAAAATCTGAATCATAGGCGAGGGCATGAGTTTTGTGATAAGTAATTTAAAAGCAATTGGACAATCATACAACATTAGAAAGTGCATGTTTATCAACCCCATACAAATGCATTCTGCAAGCAACTTCACTAGGTATTCTAAAGAGCTATGAAGAAGTGTACCAGTAAGACAAAGTGTGAAATCCTGACTCCCACATCAGTCAAAACTCCTATTGCTTCAGTAGGGTCAAAGAGTCTGAAACTGCAGTCAGAAATTTTGTCCTGCCATCTGAATCCTCAGAAGTGAATAGACCATGCTTCCTTTTATTTATTATTTAAACAATGGACAGAATACCAACATACTTGTGCCTACAGAGCAGTTTCGTTTCAAATGTAGACAGATCTGCAGCTTCCCAGGAAAGAAAATGAAAATGGGACTATAGAAGATTGCAGGTTTGACTACCAAGGAACCCAAAGACGTGAGCAACATCCATTATACCCAAAACGCAAATGTAATTGGCTAATAATGACAATACTTTGTACTTCTATGGCACCTCCAGCTCAAGGAGCTCAGAAAGCTTTACAAACATTAACGAAGTAAGCACTGCAAAACAACTATGAAGAAAGTAAATAATGGTATTCCAATTTTACAGGAGACACAGAGGGGTTAAGGATCACTGAAATGGGTGGAATTCTTTTAACTGATTTCAGTAGGTTTTTGCTCAATTCCTAATTAATATATACAAGATCATACGGCAAGCTAGAAATAGAGAATAAAACTTCTGATTCTCTAGCCAAGTCTACACTTAAAAGTTACGTTGGCACAGTTATGTCCATCAAGGTGGGGAAAAAAAACACTGTGTAGACACAACTATGTCAATGGAAGAGTGCTTCTCTCGCTGTAGCTAATGTTGTTTGGGCCTGCTCTACACTTACAGTTTAGGTCAACAAAGCTACAGTGCTCAGAGGAGTAAAAAACTCAGTTACCTATGGCAACCTAACACCGAGTGTAAAGGCAGCTAGATTGATGAAAGAATGCTGCCACCACTCAGGGACGTGGAGTTTCTACAGCAGTAGAAAACCCCTTCAATCGCTGTAGCCTGTCTATACTAAGGATTTACAGTGGCATAAATATGGTGCGGTAGCTATGCCACTGTAGCTCCAAGAGTGCAGATATGAACATGGGGAGGTGCTGTTCCTACACAGACAGAAGAACTCTTTCTGCTGGTGGAGTAGTTACAGCATGTAGAAGCTGCATTCGTAACCAAGAATGCTCTCTTCATTAACTGCTTATGAGGAGCCTCAGTTTTCTGTCTTTCCTTCCCTTTTGAATCTGTGATGGCGTCTTTGAGATTCTTGTGTATGAGGTGCTAGAGAAGTGCAAAGTATTGTTATCAACAGATTAATTTCCAGCTACGTAAATTAGCATCTCCTGAATTACATTAGTGATCATTGCTTTCTTAGTTTCATTTCTTATGCTCTTGTCTTTGATCTTGATATACTCATCAACAATTTTTTGGCATGCTTCTTCTTCATGTCCACATCAGTTGAGTCCTATTTTAGGCCAGGATTCAGGAGCATCCTCTGGGTTTCCTCTCCAAAGCCCCTGATTGGGCTAACCATACTTTAATCAATCAGAACTGGACATGGCTGTTGTAGGTGGTTTCCTTATTCCCTCGGCTCCCTTTTGTGGCTGAGATTTCTGTAAACTCCAACAACTAGAGAACCCAGATAAGTGCAGAATGTAAACTTGGATCCCCAGTATGAAAATGAATCTGTTCTGTTCTGTTCTGTTAAGTCTAGAGACAGTAAAATTAGAATATAGATACAGGAATATGAATAGCCTTGAGTCGGCAGAGCAGCATTAGCTTCTACAGACCATTTATAACCTTCATCTCTTTAATTTACAAACACTGTTATAGGCACTAACAGGAATAAATATGGTAAGCAAATATTTGCTTTTTTTTCAGAACTCCAAAGAAAGCAATGCAGAAAATAACACTCCTACATACACACAGCTGTCAAAGGATCAGAGCTGGGTCAGCCTGATCTAATTCCCTCTCTTTGCATTAATACTACTCACTGTAGGAGGTGATGAAATTTGGACACACACAATAATAAAACCAGTTATTGTTTACAAGCTAGATTTGTCAGTTCCGGAAGCCTGACCTGGTTGGTCCTCAGCACCAGGAGGATGCTGGGCCTGGATCTCCACTGCCTTGCACATATGCATGTAGGTTGAGTGTCTGTAAATGAAGCCAATTGAATCAAACTAGTAGCATTTTACAGCTTCTTTGTGCATGGTGAAATGACTAACCATAGTGCAAGGCAATAGAGAATCAGGCCTGCTACATTATCTAGCTAAAACTGTACGTAGTGGGCCTGATTCCCCACTGCATATCAAGTACAAAGAGGGAGTACAATACTGACATTCTGATTTGCTAAAATTGTATACTTATCTTGTACAGGGATAAATACCTGCTCACTGAGGCCCCACGTGACTAAAGTAAACAGGATTTGGGTTCTAGTCCATAATGATTTACCTCCTTCAGTCTCATCAAGGCAACTGTTAACATCTTTCTTTTTGGTTCAACCTTTTCTGCTTTTTTGTCATTATTTTTCTTGTTTAAATCCAAAATGGAATCTTGAGACAGAATACAGAAAACGTCACTGAAATCACAACAATGAGATTCCTGATTTCCCTTGGTACAAGCTCTTTGGAGTGCAGCTCTTTGGAGTTCAATGAAAAATGATATTTTTTTATTAGTGGACTATTTCTCAAATTTTTTGTAAGTTGAACTATTGCACAACACATTCAGTAACAATATAACAACACATTGTGATGCACAGATTGTTCATTGCAGGGGTCCAGATGACTTCATAACAGATAATAGCGCACAATGCATGAGTGTCATATTCTGCCCATTCTCTTTGATAGAGGAGTTCAAGCACTCCATGCCCTCACTACAAGAAAAACACAAAATGAACAGCAATAAACTTAATAACAATGGCCCTGGCAGATTAAAAGGATCCTACTTACCACTTACTCATCACAATTTATAATGCTTTACTGGGATTATCAGTTCAGAGACTCGTGAGAAGAAGGACAAAAACTTTAGTGCCATCTCAAACAAGTGTCATGGTCTTCAGAAGCTTAACCCTGAAGTTGTTAAAAATAAATAAATAAACAAAGAGAAGAGATGACAAGAGCTATATACCAGGAAAATAGAAGAGAAGAAATGCCATGACAAGAATGACATTGCAATTGAAAGAGAAAGTTAGTTCTCTTTCCAAACAGAAAGTGGGTGACAACCTGCTATTAACAGCTAGATTAATAAGCTACAAGGTCATATGTTATAACTACATCTGATTATCAGTCCAACCTAAGAAACAGAGGACAATGGAGAAGGAGAAGACCACCCACACCAATCTGGATGCTGACTGCATGTTTTTTCAAGACATCCAGAGTCTGCAGGCAGACGTAACATACACCTACCCAGACACTGACAAAAAAAACCCTCCAGAAGCAGCAAATACAGGCTCCAGGTGACAGCTCCAGCCTTCCAACCAAATAGGCCTCTACAGAAAGGACTGTTGAGAATACAAGAAGTGGTGGTATGATCAGGGAGCCATTAAGGGTTAGAGATAGTGGTAATTGATGACAGCAGAATAATCCTTAGTTTGATCCATTAATGCCCATAGTGATTCAAATTGATGCGTGCAATCGGGGTCTGGGCTCAGTTGTGCTCCAGGAGGGACACCTGGTTACATTTGCATCATGTATACTCACTCCAACAGAAGCAAAGTGTTCCCAGATTGCGCTTGAGCTCTTGGAGATGATTTTTACTAGTGAATGCTTCAAGGTATACTTAATGGGAAGACGTATCACCTTAGAATCTGATAATTTGTCTATTCTTGGCCTCTCTATCATAAGGCTACTGACCTGCTGAATGTGAGGCTGCATTGTGTGGACTAGTCAGTTGCAGCAGTATGATGTTGATTTGGTATATATCAAAGGCAGATGTAATTTACTCACTGATGCCCTTTCAAGAAATTCTGTTGGGTTGTCACCCTCTTATACAGAAATAGCAGCATACGCCATGTGCTTTTTACTGAAAGATATGCCAGTTGATTTAGGGCTGCCACTGATGTCACACATCAAGATGCTGAACTGTGCAAAGTGATACGTGCTGTACAACCGGGTTGGATGGACCCCGTCTTTCAGAAAGCATAGTCTACCTTTTACAAAATTAGTTCTGAGCTCACAATGAATATATGTGCTACTCGACATATCTTATGCAGCGAAACCCAGGTGATTGTTCCCACGGCATTGTGACAAGCACATTTCATGTGGCTCATGAAGGACATTTTGGAGTTATGAAGCTGAAGTAACTTGTGTGTAGCTATGCTTGTTGGCCAAGGCTGTGCTCAATGATTGAGTGTAGTGTGAAGGCATGTTCAGCCTGCACAATGCCTAGAACTACTGTTCCTCCAGCCCCTTTGAAACAGGTGGTTGTAGACAAACCACAGAATTTGTAGAGAATTGCAGTTGCTATTAGTAGTCCCTCAATTGCACTGCGTGGTTGACTGTTATAGACCATTACTTGCCTTGCATTTTTGCATTCATACTTCCACAAGCACCTCAGAGGAGCTCATTTCTTGCCTAACCATTTTATTTGCTATGTTTGGTCTACCAGAGAGCCTTGTTTCTGAAGTTGGAACATCTTTTGTATCAAGAGAGTCTGAAGGCTTTCGAACAAGAATTGATACAGTACATTATAAATTTGTTGTGAACCATTCCCAAGAACAGGGACTAGTAGAGAGATTGCATGGGACTCTGAAGAAGCATGTAGCTCGCATACTGGAGGTACCTCAAAATACACTCTTCCCTATTGCATTGTCATGCTTTATATGATATTCAGAGTACATCTCGTGAAAGTATTGGAGAAACTCCGGTACATGGATTCTTCAGCCAATTGGCAGATCAAGTTGGCTATACCGACAGAAAAGGTTCATCTCACCCCTTTGCCATCCTGGAAGCCAACTGATGTGACTAGGAAAGATGCTTGTTTCACCAAACATATCCATGCAAGATTCCAGGCATTCTATACTGGACAAGAAGTGTATTTTAAGTGAGGGTCTGGAAGCGTTTTTGATACTTCTGACATGATTTTGTAGGCCGCAAGGTACAGACCAAGGTGAGTGTGTTTGCCACAGGGAGAACATGTTGTTAACCAGTGAGATATACTGCCTAGTGAAAAGGGAACAGACAGGGAAGAGGACACTTTTTCTGCATATGGTGATGTCATGTGGCCAGTTGGGGAAGTTTTGAATCAAGTATAACCTAAGGTCCCAAGATCACTTGCTGCCTCCAGTCAGAGGTACTGAACTTTTGGGGCAACGGAAAGGAAATTGTGATGACAAGAATGCATGTTGCCTTCCTGCTTTCTGCTCCCTGTTCTTGTTTTGTTTCATAATTCCTACTCCTTAATCTCAGTATTCCTGTTCCTGGCTAAGGGTCTGAGAGTGTTTGTACATGCATGTGTGTGTGCACATGTGTGTATAGCATTGGGTGCGTGCCGCTACTCAGGGCCTGCTGCTACATATCTGCTGTTCAGACTGTTCTCTTATTTTGTACAGACTGTTGCTGACCTAACCAGTTCATGGTTATTACAAGTTTTACTTGATAACCTACCTGCAGGTTTTGCTTTGTGGGTTATTTTTGGTGGTTTTGGATTACTCCACTGGGATGCATGAGAGTGTAATATGGAGTCAATGACTGCTGTCCTCCTGCCATGTGATGTAAAAGTCACAAAACTGTGCACTTCTTTTTCACATCAGGCACTTAGAAAGGCTACCACAGTGACAGGGGTCTCATCTAGGCCCAGCAAAACTCCCCATGGGAAGAATCCCCATTGGAAAGCCTTTGCGACTTGCTCAGTAATAATTTTGTTCACCTCATATAGCCCCAAGTTCTCCAAGAAAGAACTGGGCTATAAGGAATTCTGCTCCTGTTACACCCAGCTGGGACAGTGTGTCCTGTCTTTGTTTTCAGCCATCAGGACTGTCTCAAACACACCCTGACAGCTGCAAAAGTTTTCAGTGAAAACAATAATTCTACTTTTCCTTTCCATCTGCTTGCAGATGGTTTAAATCTGACCCATCAAAAAAAGGAGGGGTGGGGGAAGGAATGAAAAAAGATATTCCAGTTGAGAGGAAATTATAGTGATTGCTGATTTCATATAAAGAAAATGACAGGTTTGTGATTTGCAGAAGAGTCCTTGTAATTGTAGATTAAGATGAGCATCGGAGAACTTGAGGTTTTGACACTGTGTTGGGTTGGGCTGCCAATATTGCCTTTCAAGCTTCTTCAAACTGTCAGTCATCTACCTACAAAGGAATCAGAAGTGTTTAGCTAGGAATGTCATGTATTACGACTACAAAACTTCTTCTCCTTTCTCTCCTTCTTATTTCTCCTTTGCTAACAGTCACTGAAATACAGCCCAAAACGTAAGAATGGAGTAATTTATCAGCCATAAGGAAGGGTTTAGTTATTAACTCTATTGTACAACTACAGTATTCCTGTCAACGTTCCCTCCTTTTAGAAGTATAAATTGCTTCATCCCTCACAAAATTAGTGTTGCCTCCTTTTTATCATCAGTCATTTATGTTACAAATGCTAGTGTGCAGGGGGACACTAGGCCTTATGGATTTGGTCATGAAGAAACCTATCACAGCTAAATCACTGATTAATAGTGACCACAAGTCATCAGTGTTTGGTGAACACTCTCAACATAAGCAATCTCAGTTTACAGCACAAAAACCAACCACTAAGGCCCAGATCCTCAAAGGTATTCAGGTGCCTAACTCCCATTGAGGAGTTAGGGAAACCCATGGGAGGTAGGTGCCTGAATTCCTTTAGGATCTGGATTTATGGTAAATGGCACCTTTGCTGGAGGGCTGTGAAGAGAGGCCAATGGTCAAATAGGAGTGAAAAGTAACCCTCTCACCTCAGATCTTGTCTCTCAAACTCAGGGTTAAAACTCTGGCAGGACAGTGTAGAGAAGCTTGGTCACCTGAGACTAATCCTCAAAGGTCTTCAGGCACCTAACTTCCATTGATGCTAATAGCAATGCCTAAATATCATCGAGGACCTGGGCCCCACTGCCTGTGCCGCACCTGTCCAATACATCGTTTATGCTTTCTTGAGGGCCCGCTGTGTCTAAAGGGCACTCAAACAGGCTGCTGTCGTCTGTAAGCATTACATTCACACAAAAAGAAACTATTTCCCTGTCACAAAGTAAAAACTTCACCAAGCTGTGGGACCTAACAGTGTCTCAATTCTTCCAGAGCCTCGGCAGCGGTGTGAAATACCTTTCTGAGCCATCCAGCCTGGTTGTGAGGAGGATACATGTGATATCGGGGGACTCTTGTTATTAGGGAGGAGCTGAAATGTATGCCTGCTGCTTTTTCTTTTTAATTTTCAGAATATGGTTTAACATCACACTTAGCTGTCAAGGCGCCCAGATCCTTAACAATATTTAGGTGCCTAATTTCAATGGGAGTTATGTGTCTCAATTCCTGAGGATCTGGGCTTAAGGGTCCTAGAGTAACTTATTTCAGTGATGCAGCTATATACATTAGGTCATGTGAAAGGACTTCAGGCTGCCATAAGCCCTAGACATGGGATCTCATATTTATTTACTTATTTCAGATTTTGCTGATTGCAGCAGCTTCCTGAGAAGAAGATGTTTATTTTTTTTTCTTTGCAGGAAGAACCCAAGGAGATAACAGTCATTCAACAGATTTACACCAGCCTCCTGCAGTACCATGCAAACAAGGTGATGCAAGCCCCTCAGTCTAAGACAGCAGACAAATAGACTGAGCTGTCCCTTATTCAGGGCTCTCTCCTGAACTCGCTATGTTGGCTCCTGGGAGGCAAAACACCCATGAACCTCCTATAGCGTGGCCAAGACTTTGCCTGACATGTAAATGGCAGAAGTGGGGTAATTTTACCTCCTCCATGGAATGGAGATGTAGAGCTGCACTGGACGTGGGAAACTCTCTTCTCTCCAGCTGACAAGGATGTGGGTAGAGAAGGAGAGGGAAAAGGACTGGGAGCAAAAACCAGGGCTCTACCCTCCATAGCCTCATGACTGCAGGAGGGGCAGGGAAGGAAGCAGGGGAGCAAGTGCATCTTTTTCAAGGCTGCACTAATTTACTTCCCCCACCAGGGCAAGAGTCAACTTTCTGGATGATTCATGTCTCCCAGGACCTCTCCTGGCTGGTGCCCATTGCCCCCATTTTAGGGCTTCTGACGCTCTTACTACATTTGACCAGTACCATATGGAGTGAATAGGCCCACTAAAAAATAATGTGAGTAAGAGTGGTAGACAACCTGTGCTTGGTTTGGGTCAAATCCTGCCCTCCTTAGTCCAGTGGTTACACTGAGTGAAATCCTGATCCTGTGGAAGTCCCATTTCATTCATTGTCATCAATGGGACCAGCCAGTGTGGATAACTAAAGAACTGGGGGCTGGAAGGTCAATCAATCAATCCTCTTTCATAAGCAATGAATAGGAAATGAATCATATACCAGTGATTAACACTTTGGTGGCACTTTTTAGTAGGAAACTGAAAACTGCTACAGAAAACATGTCGTCCCCCCCCCCCCCCAATGATGTTCTGCCTTGTGTTACCGCTCTTGAAAGGTTAGATTCAATTAAAACCACACTCCATCCCACTTGCAGGGCAAAGCTTTTATTGAACATGGAGTTCAAAGTGTTTGCATGTTATGTGGAAAGGAAGTTTCGCCACAACGTACAAGGCACTTCAATGAAGCTCAGGCAGTCTTTAGAGCGCCACACACCATTGGATGAGCCCATCCAACTGCCTCCCGCATTTTCCATTGGGAATGGCAGCAAACTGATTCTCTTGGAACAAGTACAGAGGCTTTTAGAAAAAAAAGAAAAAAAGAAGAGGCAATGGAAAAAACTCACCATTACACAAATCCTCCTCACGTGGCCAGAGAGTACACCCCACAGCTGTTAGCTTTGTTTTGCATATTTTACATATTTACAGATACAAAACATTTCCAAACATCCCTGTGTTTATTTTAAAATCCATCACTGAAATGTCTGGCAAAAGAGACCCAGTGGAAAGATAGCCATTGGTTGACTTTTGCTCCACCTGTTTTTAATATACTCCCATTGCTCCCATTGAAATCAATAACACTACTAAATTTCCACTGATTTCTAGGGTAGATGGATCAGGCCCCCTGTATTCTTCACTTCCATCTTACAGTGCCGACCTTCAGCCAACCAGCCTTAAAACAGATGAGACATGGTTTCAAAAACAAGGGCAATCGCTACATTAAAGGGAGGGATTTTTTTTAAAAAAATTTTGGATTGCCTATAGCGATATGCTAATACAAGAAATGGGGTGGGATGGAAGCAAATCTTCCAAAACAACCCCTCCAGAAATGGAATAGCCTTTTCAAACTGATGCTCCATCCATATGAAGCAGAGACAGACAGCCTCCTTAAAATCAAGGAGAGCAAAGGTTTTGGGATTTGCTTCCCCCTTACTTCCCATCTTAAAAGAACTTCATACTCAAAATAACCTGCTCTGGCTCCCTCAGGGTTAGGATAGATTTTATCATCCCCATTTTAAAAAAGGGTGGACAGATGGATTGATTGTCAGTGGGTTTCATTTCATAGTATCAGAGACTGTAAGGCTGGAAGGGTCCTTTAGATCATCCAGGCTGACCTCCTGTATTGCACTGGCCATAAATTTCGCCTAATACCTCTACACTGAAACCAATTACTTCAGTTAGATTAAAATATTTTAATAAGACCACTCACATACTCCTGGGTCCCAATCGAGTGCTTAGACCCTTTAATGAGGCCTCCCTTTCCAACACCTTTACTCCTCCATTCAGAGGAATGAGGAGGAGCAAGGTCCCTGCTCATTCTGCTGGTAGACACTGCTCAGGTTGCAACTGTGGCCGGGGGAAGGAGAGCAGGGGCTGCTCACCTAATGAGCATGAGGAAGGGGACAAGGGAGGGGAGGAAGAAAGGGGCAGGGCCTGGGAGGACACCATGCTCCACGCCCACCTATCCTACTAGCCAGCCAGAGTACCTGACCAGACCCATGGGGAGGTAGGTGGGGAGTAAGCTGCTCGACAGAAAATTGTATAGTAACTTCCCTCAGAACAAGGTTGCAGTGGGGAGGAGGAAGAGGGGAAGCAAAGGCAGCATCGTGACTCTTTGTGTCTCCAGGCAGTGACAGGTTTCTTCCTGGGATGGTCAAGATTGCACTTGAAACAGGGAAGAGTTATTTGACCTTGGACTTCAGGGATATTTTGGTGATGGGGATTTAGGTGCAAGTCTTCAAATAGGATTCTTCACCTGAACAACAAAAAACCAACCTCTGCATGCAGAAACTGCCCCTTTGAAAGACAGAAGGAGCTGGGTAGCATAAGACTGAATTTCTCTCTTTTATTTTCAGCCACAGGAAAAGAACAGAGTGTCATGCTTAAAGGGGAACAGCTTTAAGTATTTGGCTAGATACAGAAACCTTTGTTACTACTGGCTTCTAATCCAGTGCTCTCTGGGGGGAGGAAAGAAACCAGAACTGGTGTTCTTCATTCATCCTAAAGTAAGTGGGCATGGAAAAGAACAAAACGCTGCTCTCTGAACTTTGATGCTACCTTGGACAGTCACATGACAAATCACTTTCAAAGCCAGAGATACATGCTATGATTGCCATCAAAACTTTATTGCTCAATTTCTCTTTCCCCGGAGTAATAAACCAATTGCAGATGTACAGCTCTTGTCAAAGCAAAGATCCTCTTTTAGGGCTTTTACAATAGTTATTGTTTTGGATGAGCCCAAAAATGATGTTTCAAAACGTAGGAATTCACTGGATGAGTGCACGTTCCAAAAAAAAAAATAAAAATCATTTCAATGGCAGTTGGTGTCCCAACAGGGGACACACTTCAACTGTGAAGAATTCTCACCACCTCTCTTGGTCTCCACCCTATATACACTGTCTGATTTGGACACTTACAGACAACACAACCTTTTGAATTCAGAGGCTTCACAAAGAAGATAAACATAAGGGTCAATGAGGACAAGAGATGTAGCTCATAGGATCTTTTGTCACAGGGAACGTGCCTGCCACTGAGTACGGTGCAGGGGCAATTGCTGCTCCCCTTGTAGAAGCTCACCCTATGCTGCCTGTCCTGACCCTTTTCTTTGGAATGTGTGGGATGTGTCTCCTATGAGCCAGCCCAAATGTGTACAGGCTGGGAGTAAGCTGGCTTGCTCTTTGTATGGGGAGAAACTCCTCCCCATGCTCTCAAGCACCAGACCAGAATTCAGCCTTAAATTTGAGCATGTCTAAAATAAACATTTGGAGATTACAGCAGGATTCTCAGGTGGTGTAAAATAACACAGAACTGGGGAGCTACACTGATTTATAGCAGCTGAGGATCTCACCCAGCATGATTAAAATCAACCTAAATACTGCTGTTTTTTGAAGTTTATTTCCCCTACTGTCCTTCTGTGTCTTGACCACTTACCCCTAGCTTATAACGCTCTGAACAAGTTCTCTCAGTCTTTGGTGTTCACAAGGTTCATAGAGTTGTTGATGGTTATCATGTACCTTCTGCCCCTTTCTATGCATTAACCAAGCAATACCTATATTTTATTTATTTATATTTCACCAATCCCAATCCCCCCATGCTTCCTTGCACATTGGCTCCCAGTCCCCCTCCCTCTTCATCTCAGTTTGCCTGCTCCCACTTCCAGGCTTCTTACACAGCCAGTTTCAGTATTCTGGCTCGCAGTCGCACTCTTCCCTCACAGACTCATCCCCTATCTCCTGCCCAGCTCTCGTGCATTTCAATCAGGCTGTTCTCTCCTTCTTCTCCTCTTCACTGTCTGGACACCAGCAGAAGAAACACCAAGAGCACAGGAGACTGCCTCCCTGCCCTTGGTTCCAGTGCCTGGCATCACAGCACCTGAAGCAACAATTTCAGGGAAATTCTTTCTCAGTTCCTGTAGCCTTGGGATGGAGCACGCTCAGGGCAGATAGAAGCTTTAGTTCTGTGGTTTTCAATCTTTTTTTCATTCGCGGACTCCTAAAAAACTTCAAATGCAGATGCAGCACCTTTTGGAAATCTTAGACAGGGGCTTAAGTTAATTTTGCTGCCAAACTCCTAACACATCTCTACTGAGCATGTACAAACTGCATTTTTTTTTCAGAGGCTCAAAACTTGACCACATTTGTGCAGTTTTCTTTTCAAGAGAATAGCAAAAGACACATCCAGGACACCAGGACAACCCCTTCCCCTTCCCACTCCTCCCACAACTGTCAAGTCCCCACTTCAAAGCTTAGAGGCACAAAAGTTTCTCATCAAAATGATTTTAAGTAATTTTTAACATAGGCAAAACATTTTCCCCTAATCTCAATCTCAGAAATGACTGAGCCATTTTTACTGAAACTTTCCAGAAAAATTCATTATGAGGCAGACACCTAACATGGGAAGTTTCAGACTAAATGGTTATAAATTTATAAATTGAAAACAGGACCTTCCAACTGGAAATGCCAAAGCAACCTTAACAACAGAGGGTGCTACCACCTTCACCTATAATAGAGCATCTAGCATGTTTTAAAAGATGATACAGTAAAAGAACCTTTTACTGATGCACCTCCAATTACAGTGTTAGATCCTAGAAAGGAAGAAAGAACATTGCTGAGGGCTCCATATGTCCCAATGAACTCAGCAAAAATTAAACAATTTAAAACAAATAATCCCAATTGAGTCAGATGATAATTTATGGAATCAAGAGCAAGTAGTTTCAGAGAAGAGTCTCATTTACAATTCTCAACACTTTTTTTACAACATGCTTTTCATCAGAAAACAAATTCCTTAGCTCTAAAAATTAACCTTGTGGGGGGAAAAAATAAAATAAAAACCCCAGGATGCTGTAATTTACAAAGAGATTAATGAGTTATTTAGTTGCATAAGAGTAAAACATGAAAGCATTAGCTAATTGTCAAGAATACAGACAAAACCAAAAATGCTACATAAAAATAACAATAAAAATTCACATTAAATTATTTATTAAACAATGAAAAAAACAACACTTTTCTTTACACCCAGTCCCCCACCAATTTTGATGAGGGATACAAAAGAGTTAAATGGAGTTTTGAGGGAAGTAAGGTTTGAAAGTGGATGGGAAGGGAAAGGAACCCTGATTTGACTGACAGTTTTAAACAACAGCTACAAGTCTTGGAAGGGAAAGGGGATTCGCAATCTGCAAATCTGCTAATAAAAAAGTACTGTAAACTTCTGTTACCATAAAAATTGCTGGTGCATAAATACTAATGGCCTGATCCAAAGCTCTTTGAAATCAATGAAAAGATTCCCACAGATGTCAGTGGTCTATGGATCAGACCCAAGTCAACATTTTGTGCCCACCAACACCGTGGTATGCAGATCCGGTGGTAGAGGCTGGTCCTGCTGACACAGCTATCACTGATGCCTTTCCATTGACATAAGTGAAAACTGGAGCAGGTCTTTCATGAGTAGACTCACTGAAGTCAATAAAATAAAATAAAATAAAGGGTCTTCATTTAGCTATTCCCTGGCTAGGGCTCCATTCTGCACAGTGTAGCATCAGGTGCCAGATCCTGCAAGATGTTGAATGTTTGCTCTGAGGTGCTCAGCACCCCTCATTTTCAACTAACTACAAGGGGAGCTGAGTACCTTCAGCTTTCCCCAGGAAATCCTACGCACCTTTCAGGATGCAGCCCCTAAGAGAGCTACTGCAGACCGCTCAGGTCAGTGCTCTCAGCAGAAAAGCCACTTTTTCTAGTCAGTGGATGCCAAGAACCTGAGAATGTGGATCAAAAGGTCAGCAACACTGAGTTTGGGGAAGATCTAGTTCCTCTTTTGGGTCTTGTTTACCCACATAGGAAGGGGTGTGGGTACAGCACTGTGCAGGGGGGGGCCAGGCAGTATGAAATGCATGAAGTACTCATCTCTGCTCAGAGCACGTCAGGATCAAGCTTTGTAAGAAAACTATCCTTGGCATTCCTGTCACAACGAAAGGGTTTGATCTTGCTCAGGCAAAATTCCCATTGACTTTAACTGCAAGACTGGGCCCACAAGACTAATACTAAAAGGCAATATGTCCTTAAGAAACAAAAACAAAAATCCCTTCTTGCTGGACCTGGCAGTTCAGTTTCAGAGACCTATAGGTCAAGTGAACTTTTTTTTCCTTTAAAGCGTCTAATATTAATAGTTCAAATATCCTTTAGAAATCTCAAAAGGCTTGAATTTTTTTAAAAAAATCTTAAACCTTTAAAAAAAAAAAAAAAAGTCTCCAAGATGTTTCAAAGAAATGTAAATAATCTTCCATTGGTAAAGAGAAAGAATTGTGGCTGAAGTGAGTAGAATGATCCATAGTCAACAGTTATGCATTTGTCCAACATATTAAAACACACTGTGCTTCTGTTTATATACACCTGCTGACTGCATGGTCACATTTGAAAGCCTTTTGTATAGGCAAGAACATTTCACACAGCCCGGAGGCCATGGAGAACAGAATGAAATACAAATGCCTAAATATTCAAAGAGTCAGATGGGATCTAGTAATACAATTCCAATTAATTTCTAAAAAATGTGGGGGTAAAGGGGGGAGGGGGAAGAAAAAAAATCCTGTATAACAACTCCAAAAATTATGGAAAAAGATTGGGGGGGGGGTGGTATTTAAAGCATGTTTTGAGGAACAATGTTTTTTAAAAAGGAAAAAAAAAAACCTTCCAAGAAGATTTCCATGTTACAAAACTCTCTGATTACCTTGCAGAATTTGTGTTTCTAGTGCTGAAAATCTTGAAGAATCAGAACAAAAATAGGTCTGCTCTTACCAGGAGAAATGTATTCAAATCTCCAGTAACTATGTCCGCTGTGTAACTTGGTGCCAATCAGCTTTTAAGCTGGAAACATTCCTATGAAAACTATTGGGGAGTTCTGCTTAAAAAGTGATGGACAAACAGTCTCAGAAATGGTTCAATCCAGTTGACAGCTCCTGCTCCTACTTATAATCTGTGAGACAGCTCCAGTTTTCTTCACAGGGAGTAGGATCTGGCCCCAGATAACTCAGAAGATAGAAACCTCTACAAAGAGGTACGTTAAAATATAAATTTGATTATTTTTATGCACACCAAAAAACCATTTTGGCATCTCCTCCTAGAAAGAAGTACAATATGCTAGTACAAAATAAATCTTCCATTTTCCCGGGAGGGCAGTGGACTTTAGCATAGCAATGAGATGACTCCGTATGCAGTGTATTAAGACTTGTGAACTGATTGAGACCTGTTTTTATAGACTTTTTCCCTTATCTCCTGAAAATGATCTATCATAGCTTTCCTTTTATTTTCACTGCCATCAGTGATCTCGAATTGAAATGTTGTGAGTGCACAATCTGCTCCTTCAAGAATGAATATCAATCCTACATCTGCTTCTCATAAGTCTCCCTCCTCTGTTTTTTTGGTGGAGTAAATCTGCTGACTTCAACTGTAAAGGTTTGCCATGTGAAAGATTTGTTCCTGTCCTTCAAGTTCTTGACTATATGAGCAAGCATAATACTATAGCTTTGATTTTATTTTTTTCAGCTCCTTCCTTAGTAAAGGTCAGTTTAGTTGCTAGTGAAATCAAATGTAACAGGGAGAAATATGTAATAAACCTTTAAGTCAATTGATTGGATACATTAACTGTTATACCAGTAGTACATTTTTATTGGCGGTTTGTCTACCTAACCCCATGGAGTGGCAGAAGTACTTTAGATTTATTCTCAGGTTTAGCCAGTGGAAACAGCCCTTGCGGTGGAAGCAAGAGGTGCTATGATCTTCACTCATTCATATCTCCTCTACTTGCTAACACATAAAACGACACTAATCGAAATTCTAACAGAAGCTTTGGACCTCCCTTTTTATTCACTGGGAGTTCTGCCATGGACTCCAGGGGGAACAGGGGCAGATCTTTTCATGCTCTGTTTTTACAAAGAGGAGGGCAATCAATTAGCACTCTTACTAGAAACAGCAAAAACAACGAGAGTTCTGTGGCGACCATTGAGTAGGAGGTGAGAATGAGTGAGCAAAGTAATTTACCTTCGGTAGTGAGATAGCCACTCCAAGTCTCAGTTTAAACCCAAAATGGTCGTCATTAGGTCTTAAGTACTGGACTCCACCTCCCCCATTGTTCTCAATGCACCTGGATATCTATAAGATGCCTCTGTGTTACCTATTTTCTGTATTACTGTATCTGAAGAAGAGAGCTGAAGTCTCTCGAAAGCTTACGTCTGCAAATATTAAATTTGTTAGTCTTTAAAATGCCACAGACCTCTCATTGTTTTTGCTGTATACAGACTAACACAGCTGCCCCTCTGGAACTATCTTACTAGAAACAGGTTAGTCAATTCAGATACAGTAAAAACCAACCAAAATTCAAATAGGAACTTATTTTTGTTGTTTTTAGTTCAAAAGGTTTGGTTAAAACATTTTGTGGCTGTTTTGGTCCTTTCCCTTCCACACCTAGCCAAATCCAAGAAAAACTGTTTTTCAACTTTTGGAGGCTTATGCTAGCTTCCTACCCGTGAGGTCTTCCCATTGCTAACTAACCCATTGAGCAACCAAGAAACCAGCTCCCCCAGGAGAGCAGAATTGCTATGGGAATATAGTGGCAGTGAAACTCAGGAAAAATATTAATGGGGGACAGGAGGAAGGAGTTAAGGATCTTGTAATTGGGGCCCAGATTTTTAGGCGTTGCAATGCCTAACTACCATTAAAAAACTGGGCCTAATGCCCCAAATCAGACAAACTTGGTTTAGCATTACAGGCTTAATCTTGAGATTCTGAGTGCCACCATGTCCAACTAGCTTCCATGGGAGTGGAAAATGCTCAGCACCTCATAGCTTCCGGTCCTAAGAGCTTGGAGGAAAATAATCTCATCAAGATATAGACTTGAATTTCAGGATGTGGAGCACATACAGCTCCCACTGACTTCCCTTGGAGTTGTGGGTCCTCTGCACTTGCAAACCCCACATTTAAGATGTTCACTGCCCTAACAAGTCAGCCTCTATCTCAGTACTGATCGCACAGATTATTTTTGTTTATCTTTTGAATGTTTTGGCCAGAAAGGGTAGTAGCAAAAATACAATACAATACATTACAGGAGAAATTTGAAAAATGGGAGAAAGCTTAAATATGTAGGTCTTAAAAAGCTGATGGAGCAAAAAGGCAACACTTCCAAACAATGACTGCATTACCAACTTCTGTCCTCATCCTGCAGTGAGCACTAGATAGGCAGACTCCTGTTCCTATTTAAAGCCCCACTGAAGTCAATGGAGCTCTGCATATAGGTCCACCCACACCAAGTTAATTGCAGGATTGTTTTTTTATGTAAAATACTACAGCCCTTATTCATGGGATTAGTCCTCACTCAGAATAGCTTCCACAGGACTCCTTGTGTGTGGGAGGGCTCTTAGATCAGGCCCAATACAGCAAGGGGTCCTGCACATCTTGCAAACTGCTGTGGCTAAAATGATCAAAAGCTGAAAATTCACAACTGCACAAGAAATCGTAAGAGCTGCAGGTCATCAGCCCTTTTCAGATTCAGACCCTAACAAGGCTCAGGTTGGGCATCCAAATAATGAGGGATCCAAGATCAAAGGCCAACTTTTGAAAACTTCAGCCCAAGCGGAATTCAATGGGAATTGAAGGCACTCAAGTAACTCACACAAGGTATTCAGCAGATTGCAAGATCTGGCCTAACGAAAACACTTTGTTTCCACGAGCTGTAGCTTTTTGTTAAACCTGTATTTTATCCTTGAATGTTCACGTGAAAAGTATCACTCTTCAAATGACTAAACTGAAACTCCTGCCTCCCAAAATTATTAGAAATGAAAATACCAATTTGGGTATTGATGGTTATCACAGAAAGAGGACCTGATCCAGAGTGACCATGGATGTCAATGAGAGTCTTTTCATTCACTTCGATGGACATTGGGCCAGGCCCAGGCTCATTTTCTTCTTTAAGTCCATATAAATATTTGGTCCATTTTGAAAGAATAAATGGGTTGAGAATATAGTTCCTATAATAATGGCAGACTTTGCCCCATGCTATTTCTTCGCATAGTCAGCATAGCACAAAGCCATTTTCAGAAGCAAGAAAAAGAAAATAAAGACACCATTTTTACAATCTAACACAGGCAGGAAAAATATTCAGTGGAAATGTTAAGAGTAAATTATAACTATTTAAGCTAGAATAAAGGATAAAGAGCTGAAAAAACTTGAAAAACGGAAACAATGAAGGATTGGACTAGCAAAGGGTTTGCTCTTAAAAAAAAAAAACCAACCAATTGAGGTAACAAAACAAACACACAAATACAAACATTTAAAAATAAGCATTTTATACATTTTTTTTGCCAGTGCTTCTCTGAGAGCAAGTTCTTTAAACAGAACTTAATTTTACAATTTTTTTAAAAAAAAATATGTCATCCTATAATCGTCCACCAATCCTTACCCAAACTTTCGTATTTCTACAAAAATTGACACATGAAGAGCTACAAAAACTGTATTCCTGAAAGGATGAGCGCTGTAGTTGAGGCAGTCTTTTCCTGACAATCAAGGCTGTGCATAAAAAAATCACCAAACAAAGAAAACAAAACACTGTTAAAGGAGCAAAAAGAAGTTAGGTTGCACAGCTGCAGCAGGCTCAGATGAGGAAAGAGAAAAACAAGTTTTTTTCTTCTATGCTCTGGGACCCAGAAGTGGCTTGCCAAAGAAAAGGCTCAATAGCAAAACCCCAGAATGGTTGGCTCTTCAGTTTTTCTTTAGCAGTGTGTCCTCTGCCCCTGTGCAGAAACAATTCAAAATAGTTTCAATATAATCCTCCCAGCTACAGGAACTCTAAATCTTACTGGTGCTAGGATGCATCTGATCTTCAGAACCAAGAAGATTCTTTGCTCTTGTCCTGGTGCTGTAGACCTAGTTTTAGGGATGGGGGAGGAAAGGGGAAAAAAAACAAACCTAATTAAAATTTGATACAACTCTCCCTTCACCCCAAGACAGTGAGCTGGGGTAAACATATTTATAAAAATCCTGTATTAATAGTACATCTACACTACCCTTGTGTTGGGGGAGCTGCTTACAACACTGCTGTCTCCCCAGTATAAGGAAGTATTCCTAAACTGTGCTAAAGCCTTAGACATGCTTGCATACTTCAGTAATCCTGATAAAGTCCTGTTTACACTGAGCAAAACTGTATTATGTTTTAACTTCATTGGGAGACAACCAAGTTGTAACCAGGGCCTCCAACAGTGTTGTATTTGTAGTATACATGAATCTGCATGGAGCAGAACCAGTTTTCTGATACAATTAGATCATAGTTCTAATAGAACTTTGCCTCTTTTCTAGAAATCCTGATACATTTTAGGACCTCAGAGCCATCTGCAACTTTTCACCTTAAACAGGGGATGGCAGAGGCAGGGGGAATTCCCACAGCAGGTGACAATATTAAGCAATTTCACCTACAGAATGTCAGATTTTTAGCCAAGAATGGCTTGTGCTTTCACACAGAGAAAATAAATGACTTTCAGCTTGAGTTTGGTATGAGATTCGGTGATATTTTCCTATATAAACATCAAGGACCAGCCAATAAATGTGCTGTGAATGGGCTTTAACGTTATAGCAGTGGAATCTGTACTGTAATTTGGAATTTATCTAGGCCAGAGGGATTTATGTTTTGCTAGAGTTACATCAGGAGAGAGCTCGCACTTAGTGACAGACAATACAAAGTGTAGAAAAAGAAAACATACAAGAAACTTACTTGCTAGTTTAGTTATAGGAAAAAAATATGAACCAAGCGCTTTGATATTTTGTTACTTTAAGCAAAGTGAAAGAGACAAAGTGGGTGAAGTAACATTTTTTATTGGACCCAGTTCTGTTGGTGAGAGAGACAAGCTTTTGAGATCCACAGAGCTATTCTTCTGATCTGAGAAAGGTACTCAGAGTATCACAGCTAAATACAAGCTGGATATTGAAAGATGTTTTCCACCATAGCCATAAGGGGACAGTTATCACCATGAGAAATGTTCAGCAGCATTTCTTCTCTATAGTGAGCTATAAATAGTATTGTCCACCCACTTAGTACAGGAATAGTGCCACTAACTGATCTGTTATAAATTTAGGGACACATTCACCACTGTCCTAAGCAGGTGCAAATTCCCATTTGGCTCCAATGGCATTGCCATCACTTAAGCTCGGGGGGAGGGGTTGGCTATTAGTCTGTAAAAATTAAAGAAGGCCCAAAAGTGGAACTTTCCCTCTGAATACCTTCAAACTGTAAGGGTAAGGCCTGGAGATGGTTCTGTAGGGTTATACCCTCGGTACAGTTTTGATTCTGGATTTTTTTGGTTTAGAAGTGGCTGAGAACTTTCACATGAGTCACTGCTTTCAGAATTTTAAACCCACAATGGCAAAAATCTCAGGAGAACAGCTTGTTTTTAGCATCATCTTACTTAAACCCAAGTCCTGATTTGCCTAAACCTAAATCTAACGTGTATTGGATCAGATCATCCCCTATTTCCCCCAGGAATGTATATAGATAAACTGCTGATAATGGTCAATAGCACCTCAGAAGCTGGCTATAAAGTTACTAGTTAGGGCTAATAGAAGAGAAGAACAATATATTGCACCATCCAGCAAAGAATTTCAAAGGAGTTTGCATACATTTGTAAGGTCTGCAATTTACATGTGGGGAAACTGAAGCACAGAGAGATTTTGTGACTATTATGATGCCAAGAATTGAACCCAGATTGTCCAACTCTCAGTCCTCTACTTTAATCACCAGCCAAGCATTGATCTTCAGCTCAACACAGACATTGCGGAAATATGATCCAGGAACAAATGCATCTTACAGACGAGCCAAATGAAGCATAAGGCTTCTAGTCCCAGGGTGCCAGGCCCAGCTGCCCCAGATCAAGATCGAACAGTGTTGGACTTGTACTGGCCACAATTCCATATTAAAGAGGAGGAGATTGCTGTTTGCTCCATTTTACATCTCCTACGAAATGCTCATTGCTCCTGCAGTTAGGCAACATTTGGGCATCCCTGATTTAAAGTATCTGTCTTTAAACCTCATCCTAAAACTGAGGGACTTGGTTCTGTGATGAGACTCTCGTTCTGTTAAGGTGTCAAATTTTACTTTCCTGGGAGTGACACTCATGCACGCGCACACACACACACGAGCCAAAATTACAGGGTTTAAAAAAAGGTTATTTCAAAAACAGCTGTTGTGATTCTGTGTTATTTTCCCCTTCTATCTGCAAAAATATTTTTATAAAACAAGAGGGAGTCATTGGACAGACAGACACAATTAGAGCGTAAGAAAGTCATTAAGGTGCCCCAGCAAGTACTATGGGCTAATAAGAGGCAGTAAAAGAGGGTGTGGGGAAAGGAGTGAATATGGTTCCAACGGCCTTAAAAACAAAGACATCTGTTTAAGAGGATGTAGGTTTGTTGATAGAATGCAATAGCAAGGGACTAACTCCCTGATCAGCTCCACCCTTTCCATTAGGTGTCTTTGCAATAAACAGCAGTAACTGCAGATAGGAATAGTTGCCTTATAAATCTTGAACATGGAACAATTCATATGCCTTTTTTTCATTATTTCCCCACCTCTTTTACTGGAAGACAATCTGCAGCTGTCCCACTCTAGCCATATTTCTGAACAGTGCTTTAACCAACAATACACTGATTGAACAAACATTTTTCCTCTTTATAAAAATGTCTTCGCTCATCTTGCATGACTCAGTATTTTCACATTTGCAGCAAACTGTCTATGAAACACTAGCACTGTGATTAATTACTGCTTATATTCAGAAATCAGGTCATTTAGAAGAATTCTAACCTAACAAGTGAAATTCAAAGACAAAGGGTCAAATTTATGGATGGTGTAAATGGAGTCAACTCAACTGAAGACAGTACGCTGTGCTCATTTAAGCATGCATTGAATTTGTGACAGTGGCTCCCAAACATTTCCAAAAGGAGGGCTGCATTGGCAGCTGGACAAGGAGATACAGCCTTCAGATACTCTAAAATCCTACACAATGTTATTTGCGTGCAGGAAATGTCTTCTACCCTCAGCACATCTGTACAGCAGCAACACTTCTAGCACACTCTTAAGGGACCAATAATTCTGTTCTCATTTCCCCCTAGGAGTATCAATGGTTCTGGAGGCAGCAGAACCAGTATGGGTCCACTGTACAGGTGGGTGGATGGATGGGATGAAGGATGCCTACAGTCCCTGTGTGCTGTACAGCACAGTTCTGCCATGGGGAGGTTGTATCCCAGTGCATGGGGGAAAGTGAAGAATAGATTCTGAGTGTGGGATTGGTGGATCTATGACCACAAATTCCAGCAACCATTCCCTGGGACTGGAAAGCAAAGCAGTAACAGCTTACTGCAAATATGTGACGGCTGTGGAGCAGCTTTGTAGTCTGAGGTACAATGAGGATTCCCCCCTTCTCCCGGGAGCCTGTCTAAGTGCACAGCCAAGTTGCTGGACCTACACATGGACAAAAAGATTTAATTCAAGCAAAAGTCTCAAAGGTCCCCATTAGGGGTCATGGCCTAGCAATGGCTTCTCTTTACATAGGCAGTGATCTGCAGCAAATGCTGGAAGGCTACTCTGTTAGAAGTATTAGAGTTAGAATGTTAGAGTTAGAGTTAGCTGGAAGGCTACTCTGTTAGAGTTAGAATTGCTTATTGAATTCAGAGCAGAGAATCAGGACCAGTTGCTCACAACACACCATAACAGTAGCAAAGTTGGTTTCTTCCAAATTCTATGCCTTAGGCTCTTGAAACTTCAGTAGGGCACTATTCACTCAAGGCCACCAGTTGATTATGTATAAAGAGATTCTGATTCTGCTTAAAAATTGTCTAAGAAAAAACCCACAGTGCCAAAGTAGAAGTTTATAGACATGTTAATTTTCAGCATAGCATGTGGGGATTAAACTACATTTAATGGGAGTCAGGTAGCTAACTCCCTTCCCATCATACTAAAACTGAATTCATGTAAATGTAAGATATGCAAAACAGAGATCAGTACTTTAATGAATCATTGTTCATGGAACTAACAATGTTCTGAATCACAAATTCCCTAGGAGTTGATAATATACAAAGGAATCCACTCTCTTCATGACATTAGACACTGAAGTATTTTGACATCATCTGCTCATGAGACCAGAGATCTGACTTAGAATGACAGAAGTGCAGCGAGTGTAGCTGGGATCGGTAAAATTACAGGCTGGTCTCCTCTGCTGATCAGAGCACCCTCATTCAACATAATTCAGCACGAAGAATCTTGCAAAATGTTTTTTTTATAATCACAGCAGCAAAGGAAGCATGGCACACTGTAATTATTCGGAAAAGAAGAATTGCTTACATATCTGCATGCCTGTAAAAAGTTAGAGCTAAAATTATGCCAAATGATTTTTCTTATATTAATAATTTAAAGCTGATGGGCTGTGACACTGGACAACTATAGAGGGTGATGTCCTTCTTTTCACCAAAGAGGTACAAGCAATGACAACTAGAGCTCAAGTTTTCCTGCCAATATGCCTCTATACTTTTCTGGATAGACCATCTCTCTGAAAGAAGTTAGTTCATTCTCCATGGCTTTCAGTTCTTAGCCTCTCTACTGAGACTGCCAGCATGGCTGTCAATTAATGCCAAATGTCATGTGTGATGTGGAAATGTATCTACCAGGAATCAATTTCCAAGTAGGTCCCAGAACAGTCGCCAACTGATATAAACTTTGTTGCTGCCAGCCTGAGTTAGTTCTGAATCAATGATTTAGAAGTGAAAAGCACCATATGCCATTACCACTCCCCTTCCCATGCAGGATAAAAAGTAAGGGTAGACAGTTATAGTCAACCCATGGCCTTAGAATGACAGCTTTGGGGCTGTGTATGAGGCTCTGAGGGATCTCATGCATGTGATTAAAGCTCCTTTTGCTCTGCTTGATCTCATGCAGAATTCCAGTCACAAGAACATTCTCCCATTCCACTCAACTCAGGCAAAGTTGGAGGAGTCAGTTCCGAACCATGCCTTTTCCAACAACCAGAAAGGGGGAAGAAAGAAAGAAAAGAGAGAGAATATTGAATAGAATCAGAGAGAAAAGATAGTCATGATGCGACATCCTACAATGGTACCTTTCCATGTCTTCATGACTCAGCATAGTTGTGTACTGCCACAATGATGATACAAACATTGCAATGCAATGTTACGCTGTTGTGTCTCATGAGCCATTCCTTTGTTGCCCAACCCTCTGTTTATAAAAGGCTATATACCAAACTGGGGACATTCCAGCAAGTCTGCATGATTGTGTTTACAGCACATGACATTCTGAATAGTGGTGGTGGTGGTGGTGGTAGTTCATCGCTGATGATAATGATAATGAGGATATTGTTGCAATTATCATCTGTGGCTATCCATAGGACTCTGAAGTCCAAACCCTGATGCACAGAGTCGGCCACACTGAGGGCATGAGAAGTCCATATCTGTGATGTTTGATGATGCAGCTGTGTGGTGCCTTTCATGTGCAGCCTGGAGATGATTTCATTGATCCTGCTCAAACTGCTACATGCTGATCTTGTCAGGAGACCACCAGTGAATTCTGTTCTGAACCATTTGCTCGAGTTCTTTTAGATTGATGCCAGCCCACTGCAAACTGCCCTTCAGGTTATCCTTGAAGTACTTATACGGATGACCCTTCTTTCTTTTGCCCTGCCCCTCCTCCCCATACAAGATCTGTATTGGGAGACAGTAGTCTTCCATTCTGATGACAAGTCCAGTCCACCTAAGTTGTGTTCTCAATATCATTTCCTCAATGTTGTTTGTGTTTGCTCTCTCAAGAACCTTAACATTGATCACTCGGTCCTGCCAACAAATGCTCATTATTGAGTGGAGGGAGTGCATGTGAAATTGTTCAAGCTGTTTCATGTGCAGTCTATAACAATCCACATTTTATATCCATACAGAAGATAAGTTAGAACCACTGCACTGTAGATCTTCAATTTCATGGAGAGATGAATGTTGTGTTGGTTAAAGACTTTTGTTTGGAGTCGGTCAAGGACCTGCCTGGCTTTACTGATTCTGGAGGCAATTTCTTATCAAGGGAGCTGTCACTCAAGATGGTGCTGCCCAAATACTTGAACTGATCCACATTTTTCAGCTGTATTCCTTGGACGGAGATGGCTGATGCTGGGGCACTGAAATGAGGTGCTGGTTGGAACAAGACATCTGTCTTACCAAGACTGATGGTGAGGCCAAAGAGCTGGGACACTTCATAAAACTTGTCAATGATGACCTGAAGGTCATTATGTCAATAGGCCATCAAGGCACAATCAGCTGCAAAAAGTGCCTGTATGAGATGTCTCTCCAGTGTTTTAGTCTTAGCACTGAGTCTTCAAAGATCAAAGAGGGAGTCATCGCCTCGGCAGTGAATGCATATCTCCTGATCCAAGTCCCTTGTGATATGGCTGAGGACATAGGCAAAGAACAAATTGAACAGAACTGGAGCAATTATGCAGCCTTGCTTCACTCCATTCGAGATTTTGAATGCATCAGAAGAATCACCATTGGAGAGCACTTGCACTGTCATGTGGTCATGGAACAGATGGATGATTTGTATGAACCTGCTTGGGCAGCCCAGTTTATGTAGAATAGTCCATAGACCCTCTCTGTTGACCGTATCAAAACCTTTGGTCAAGTCAATGAAGACTGCATACAGGTCCATGTTTTGCTCTAAACATTTTTCCTGGACCTGCCTTACAACAAAAAACATGTCCATAGTACTATGACCTGGTCTGAAACCACACTGTGCTTCTGGCAGATTCTCTTCAGATATGTTTGTAATGAGTCTGTTCAGTAGAATGTGATTTTCCCTGCTACAGAGGAGAGAAATGCCTCTACCATCCTTTCCAGACACTTTGCCAGAGTTAAATTGTTTGGTGGCTTTCATGATCTCTTCAACTGATGGAGGGAGATCAAGATCCATTTTGATGGGTTTCTCAGGAAATTGAACAAGGACACGCTGATCGACCCTGGATGGTCTATTGAGCAGACTATTGAAGTATTCAGCCCATCTCTGTATGATTCCCTCCTCCTCTTTGATGAGGGTTATGTCATCTGCCAATTTCAGGAGAGCCATACCAGATTTAGATGGTCCATAGACCATTGTGATGTTCGTATCAGCATGATGCTGAACTTCTGCAGCTTTCCTCTCCCACCGTTCATCCTGCATTCTCCTCATTTCAAACTGAGCCTTGCTCTGTAGGTACTTTAACCTATCTTTGAGATGGAAGTGAGATCCTTCTGCCATTCAACAAACGTTTTCTGCTTATCACTTAGGAGTTTGGAAATGTCCCCATTGTTCTCATCTAACCAGTCCTGGTGTACCCAGTGTATGGGATTTATGGGGGAGGGAATTTTAAGTAAAGACAGTACCTATCCAAGGAACACATCATGCTCCTTAGGGAGTAGTTAATCCACTTTGGTCTCCACCTAGACCCAGCTCTCACGTGTGGCTCCAAGTAGCTGTTTGCATGCGACAGCAGCCACACCCCAGTCTGAATAGTAAGAGGTAAGTAAAACATAGGTCAGTTTGAATCCTGATGTTTCTGCAAATGGATCAGCTTTCTCATAGCTTTCCCCCCATTTTCAGGAGCACAGCATTACTTAGTTGAGCTTTCAGCACAGACTAGAAATTATAGTCCAGGTTCTCTATGTTGCCTTGCACCTTGTGTAGTCACTTACATCTATGCAAAGTGCATGTAAATATACCAAATCAGAATTCTCTACTCACACCATCTGTACCATTTTACTGCACCCGTGCATCAGGGATTTACACATAGGTGCGAGGCAGTGTGTTTCATACCCTATTAAACCAGGAAGGAGTGCCAGCTCTGTGATCTATTTTGAACAGTTAGCACTCTATTCTTGAAGAAAAGAGTGAAAGCAATTGGTATATTAATACTACAAGTTTAAAATGAGAAAACAAAACAAAACCTAAGTGACCGGTAAATCAGTTTCCCATCACTTTGCACTGAACACAAACAAGTCAGGACCTATGGAATAGTCCACACCATGATCATCAAATGATTTTCCTGATTGGTGCTTCCTTAAATAACTCATTCTCAGAAAGTTGAGTCAGATGCCTGACTTCATGACTGGGACTGTTGGAATTGCTATAATACTGAATCAGCCCACTGGTCTGTCGTTGGCAGTGGCAATTTGCTGATGCTTCAGAGGGAGGTGAAACCCCCTCATTAACTTGCCTAAAGCCATGTCATCTGAGGAGGAAAACATTGGTTCCCAATCCTAGTAGATTATCAGTTTACAACCTGAAACATGAAATGTAATTACCCTTGTATCATCTGCACAGCTACAAATGTTATTAATGGCCATAAAACTGTCCTGTACTTTTGAGAATCCCGTTATGCTATTTTTTCTTAATTTCTTGAGGCAACAAGTAGCACAGTTTGACTATATGTTGCATAAAGGAGGGTTTCTGGCTGAGGTCTGCTGAGTTGCAGCAGTCAGTACAGGAGACAGAGAGAGAGATTTTTAGTAGCTGACTTTAGTTTAATTACAATTGGGTTTTGGTTGCATGTTATTTTCACGGAAAAAAGATCGAACAGTGTGTTCATCTGGCACAAGTATTCCCCACCTGTTCTTTATTCCCCTACACACATTAGACAAAGTCAGAAAGTGGATCATACTCCAGAAAATAGATCAGTCAACCAGAGGTATGAACAACCTTCCCTCAACTGAATTCCAAACAAACATCTCAAGGAAAGGGGAGCTGGAGGAATCTAATATTTCTTCAGTGACATAATTGCATGGAAGGAATTCCACAAGTAACATATGGTCTGCATTGCTGCTGGTAAATAACAGATCAGATAAATACCCATCAAAGAAGGAAGAACAGGACAGTATAAACAAGCTCTATGCCTGATTACAATGATAGCTATCAGTCATTAGTGCCCTGCACACATACTCCAGTACAGATGCTATTATACAATAATGCTAGACTGCTACTGCAACCGAAGTTCTGCTACAATAAGGAGTAGCTAAAGTACAGCCTGTGGTTAAGTGTGGCCTTTTGTATTCTAAATGTGGCCTGCATCTCACCTATGAAGAGTGCAGTACAGTCGTTATGGAATGGTGTCTAATACGAAGACTTCAATCTGGAGTCTACATGATGCCTATCAAGACCTTTAGGATGCTGGGACCTGTGGTCTCTTTAGACTGCATTGCCATATTACAGATGAAGGAGGCTGCAAGCTGTTCTACTTTAAAGAAGGTAAGTGCAGTAGTCAGGCGCCCCTATTTACAATGGGAACATTAACTGCCTGGGCACTTCCTTACTGAAATTTATTCATTATTTCCTGCAGGAATTTTTAAAAATAAATGCTTCTTGTAAATCAATTGGCTGGGATGGGCCAAATGTTAGGTGCCCAGCTCCTGTTGAAAGTCAGTGAGAGTTGGCTGTCTGACTCCCAGATGCCTCTATGAAAATCCCAGCATCAGTAGGAAGAAGTCACATCCAGAAAAGTAATTGAAAGATTTGATTGGAAGCTCTGATTTAAGTGCAGGGAATCTATTTAGTCACTGCAAATAATTCCTGTTAGTCAAGCCATAGAAATGAGCAAATCATCTTACCTGTCTCAAACCCAAAGCTTGGCACAATGTCCACTGTTCCATGAAAGGCTCCAGCCCATGCTGAGGTAGCACTGGTGACAGTAGTAGGATCTGTCTTTGTCATGTCACACTGTGGAGCAGGAATCCTGGCTGCACGTACTGAAGGCATCAATAGGGATCCATACCGTGGGTCAAGGTGAGAGCTGGGGTGGTGATGATGCATGTGTGGATGGGGGTGATGGTGATGCATGTACACATCATGCATGTGTGCATATGAAGGGCTAACCTGAGATGCTAAAGGATAATGCCAAGATTCTGATGCGGTAGAGGGAGGAGGCGGGGCAGTCTGATGAAGGCTGTGTCCTGGCCAGTTGCTAGGATCTGCAGTGGGGAAGGTGCCTGGTGCAGTGACTGGGTAGTCAGGGTGGACTCCACTCAAGCATGGTGGAGGTGGAGGTTGATAAGAGGTGGTCCAAAATGAAGCTGGGAAACTGCTCCGTTGGCTTGAAATTGTTGAGCTCTCTGGAAAAAGAAAGTATAAACACTGAAAGCAATTGATAGATTAGCACTACCAGTTAAAAACAAAAACATAGCACAAGCATTGGGAGATCTAGCTTGCCACCAGTTTGCATTGCACAAGAACATGCATTGCACCATACTCATTAAATGGTTCTCCTGATCCGTCCTTCCTTAAATAACAGGATAGATTAATATATCTTAAGGACAAAAAGAACCCTCCTGATCATCTAGTTTGATCTCCTGTTCATCACTAGCCACGGAATCTCACCCAATAATTCTTGCATCAAGCTCATAACTTCTGGTTGAACTAGAGCATATCATTTAGAAAGAATCCAGTCTTCATTTAGAGACTTCAAGGGATGGAGAATCCACGATTACTTTTGCAGCATAAAGCTTTTCTAGGCTGGTGAATAGAGATGTCTGAAGTAAACATTTTCTACTGGCTCTGTATATGGATTATGGTAGGATAACAGATCCTGTTAAATTGATTACCTGCTTTGGTGGGGTAGATCATGCATAATAAATACATCTTATGTAATTTCCTTATAGAATTACAATTTGGCTCTAAGTCCAGTATATGATTGCTGCTACCTTGCAACTTTATCAAAAACAAGGTATATACCTCAAAAGCCTCATGAAAAATAAATCAGTGCTTTCATATTCTGAGTCCTCTCTCTGCAAAGTTACCAACAAGAACTTTAATTTGTTACACACCTTTGGGTGAACTCTGGCTATAAAAGAACTTTAATAGGACAAACCACTTAATTGGAAATGGATTCAAAAGTCTGAAAAGACCTGTCTACGTTCACAACTGGGGTTCAACTTATGCTAAAAGAGAATTCCAATATCATTGTATCACAAAAATCACATTTAAAAATTCCCTCTAAGGATTGGTTAGTTTTTTTGATGCAGTGACCAATGCCTCCAATCTAATGGCTTTCTAGTCAAAATATCATGTTTTTAAGTATCGCTTAAAAGAATGTGCCCCACTTTGAATAGAGCGAGTTTTTTTGGTCAAAGATGGAAATAGATTGAAATATGGGACTCCACCCTGTTATGAAAGAACACAATCATAAAAATACTCCCTGGAGAAAAAAAGTTGGTGAAGTTTTATGTTTGACCAGTCAGGGAATCCTCTGTGCTGCATAGAAAGTTTGCATCGATATTTATATTAAATTGAGACATGTCCATTTTTTAACAAGGATCCCCAAAGAGACTTGAAGACTTATTTAACAATGAATAGATGCTTCAGAAACCATTAAACTGTACTCTGCTTACTTTAAACAAAAACCGTTTAAAAAAATAAAACCTGTAAAATTGCTTTGTCTATCTGTCTGCACCATTAAGATATTTATGGGCTGATTCAAGGTCCGTTAGAATCCTTCTGTTGACTTCAGTGGGCTTTGAATCTAGCCACTATTTATAAGATAGCTTATTGTGTATGAAATAACTTCTGTCATTGATATTTTCTTTGGCAAACACTATATGCACAAAAGCAAAAATTACCTTCATGCCAAACTGCTTCAAAGGTTACAGGGTTATTTAGTAAAACACTCAATTTGTCTTTGCTTAACAGGGCTGCTTTCCATTTTTTTTAGCAATCTTCTAATATTCTAATATATCTAATATTCTGATATTAGAAGATCATAAAGTGCTTCAACTATATTACTAATATAAGCCTCACAACACCCGTGTGACATAGGTATTGTCTCCATTTTACAAATGCGCATACTGAGGTACAGAGTTTAAATAACTTGCCTGGAGAGATAGCAACAGACCTGGGAACACCTTCCCCACCCCTCTATTCCCCACTCCTTCTGTATTCTTCACTCCCAGTCCCTTCTTCTCATTAGTAGATAATACATCGTTCTTTTAGAATAGAAGAACTTGATGGTTCATTGCCAATATTTTGAGGAATCCACCCCTGCTTTTGGGGATGTGTGTTGGAAATACTGTGGCTGTCATCAGAGCTGACAGGCTCCAAATCTGAAACATTCCATAAAACAAAAAACACTTTCACACACACAAACAAAACCAAGCAAAGGAAATGAATGTTTAACTGCTAGGCATCCCTTGGATAACTCAGGTTACTAACAATGGGACAAACACTTCAGACATTACCAATCTAGCTGAATGCATATTGGCAAAAAAAAAAAAAAGTCTTAATACAGTAGAACCTCAGAGTTATGAACACCAAAGTTACGAACTGACCGGTCAACCACACACTACATTTTGAACCAGAAGTACACAATCAGACAGCAGCAGAGACACACACACACACAAAAGAAGCAAATACTGTACAGTACTGTGTTAAACATAAATTATTAAAAAATAAAGGGAAGTTTACTTTGTCAAATCTTTTTTTAAAGAAACTGTTTCATTTAAATTAAGATGGTTAAAAGCAGCATTTTTCTTCTGCTGGTAAAGTTTCAAAGATGTATTAAGTCAATTTTCAGTTGTAACCTTTTGAAAGAACAACCATGACGTTTTGTTCAGATATACGAACATTGCAGAGGTACAAACAACCTCCATTCCCAAGGTGTTTGTAACTCTGAGGGTTCTACAGGATATTTGATCTACAGCAGGTATAGAATACATCAATGTTTGGTTGCTGCAATCCAGTTCCCACTGAGTAAGTGTCCGTTTCACAAAACCACCACCACTGGCAATAGTTGGGTCTTCTTGTCAGCTTCAGGTTGAGAGGCCCAGGGACTGAATAGGCCAGGGAGGTCTCTGAAGGACAAGGTGGTCTCAACCACTCAGGGTGGAATCTATCAGTGGGAAGTTTGCACTTCTGCTGCCCATGCTGCCACTGCTACGTGGATAAACAAGAGGACTAACAAGCCAGCATTTTTTTATGAGCACTATATAAGCAAATGACACCACCAACAAAAATGTCCATAATACATTCTATGAGCTCAACTTCGAGTTGAGCCACAGCCCAAAATAGCACACATGGGAATGTCAGTTTCCATTATAGTTGAAAGTTATTCTTTCCCCTCATTTAACAGAATAAGTGAGCATAACCAATAGCCAATCTTCACAGACACTACTGTGTCAGATACCTATGAAAGAACCTACATCCTAGGGTAGCATTTTAATGGTGAGACAGTCATTTGGGTAAGGGAGATGTCAATTTGGCCATCTGGTTGATGTCAACTTGACACTGTCCCTATGAAAAAAATATATTTATACCTACCAGCTTACTTTGGCCTCCATAAAAAACAAAACAAAACAAAAACCATTTGCCAACAGATATACCACAGTTACCACAGTCATTTCCTTTTCTAAATATGAGGGGGGAAGATGGGAAGAGGACTGCAATATCTCAGATACCAGAGTGATAAACTAATGGAAATTGTTAACTTTTTAAGGGTGGTCAATGTGCTGTGCGTTGCACTGAAAACACACCAAGGCTTGCATGCTATGACAGGAGACAATTATTTGTGGAATTCTCTGCAGTACAACATTACTCTTCAGTTACTGCTAACTGAGAAAACTTTCAGTTATTATGAAGAATAATGGAAAAAGTAACACTAATCCTAAAAAATTCTTCAGTTGTAGTCTAGGCCCAAGATTTCAGGGAATTTTGAAGAATTTGTGCTATTAAGATTTCTTAAAGACAAAAACATCCGTCAGTGGTGGCTAAATTTCTTAATGGACCTATTTTAAAATTAATTTTGGTTTAAACTAATACCGGTTTTTCTTATAAATTCATTCTACATTCAAAAGAATAAGGAAGATGCCCTGTATTTTGCATGGATAAGAAAGAGATGGAATACTGCTTTATGTGCAAAACTCAATTCAGTCTTAATCACAACTAGCACCTCACATCCATCACAAAAGTAGGAGTTCATTAAATATTTTCTGGATCCAATTGTTATTCCTCATTCAGGATTCACAAGAGATAATGCAGGAAGAATAAAGGTACAATCCACTCCTACCCACTCCCAAATTTTTCTGTGTCTTTCCACAAGGCAATTATAAATGCACTGCTTATTTCTTTTACGGGCCTTTCAAGGGGTTTGTTGACTAAAAAAATTGAATGAAACGCCAAATTGCCTTTGATTATTATTAGTACTTTTAAAGTTGACATCTCCAGACTAACAAAGCATCAACTTCCTCCATACAAACTAATATGCGTTGGCTGAACTAGAGCACATTAACCTCAATGAATGAATTGGAAGACGGAAATATCAGAGGGACCATCTTTTTCCTTCTTACACTCTAGCGTGCTTAGACATTAGTTGGGCATGACAAAAATACATTTCATCCTAGTTTACCTTGAAAAACAAGTATGTACTTAATTTTCTGATTATAAACTGCAGAATCAAAGAGCTTTATTCAGCATTCCCTGGCCTAGAGCATCTTTGCGGTAGGTAGGCTGTTGCAAAGGGGCCAGAAGGGAGATACGCCTCCCTGATCCCCATCCATGGAATACTTCAGGGCAAGGACCTTTGCAACAGCACTGGTTACATGGGGTATTCTAGGTCAGGAGGAAATATGGATAAGGCAATTGTATGCTGGGCTATTCTGTGCTCCTGCAAAGCTCCATAGGGGCCATGGATAGAGCTGATCAGGAAATAGTTTTGAGATTTTAAAGAAATTTCCTATTCTGCATTGGGACAAACTGAGACCTTCAAAAAAAAATTTTTTTTCATAAAAAAAGACTGAGGCACCCCAGCATATCATATAGCCCAGTGGTCAGGGCTCTGACCTGGTAGATGGGAGACATAGGGTCCATTCGCTGCTCTTCCTGATTTGGAGCAGGGACTTGAACCCCAGTCTTCCACATCTCAGGTGAGTGCCTGATTTTTGACTATTCTGTGGCACGTCTATATGTCTCCCTCCCTCATCCTGGACTTGAGAAGTCTTCCCAATTAATGTTTCATCAAAGCTGATCCTTTTCCCACAAAAAGGCTTGGTTTCAATGAACTGGCATTTTTCAACAAAATTCCCAAGCAGCTCTAGTCATGGAATCACAGAGAGGCGCTGGAGAAGCCGCAAGGGCATATGATGCCATAGATGTGATGGACTCTGCCCCACCAGCATGGAAGGTGTGAGGGCTGCATGCAAGATGGTTCCCTCTTTGGGAAGTAATGTGATGATCATCATCCTTCTTAAATGTTTATAGTTTGCTGGGAGGACAAGATGGCTGCTTGCAAGTATTCAACTCTTCATTTTTCTTTGTAACTATGGGCTTCATCCTACTCTCCATCAAGTCCATGGGAAAACTCCCATTAACTTTAATAGTGCAGGATCCAGTCCTATTTTTCCCCAGTTCCCTAACTATTTTGCTGAACTCCTTGCCGCTTGTTAATCTCTTTCTGGCAAGATGGTCTTTTTGCATTATTTTTCTTTTTCCCAGTGGTGTTCAAAAATCTTCTCTTTTATCAACTGTGAATTTCATTAATGCACTGTTTGCTCCTTCTTCCAGATTGTTAATTAAGATGTTAAACAAGATCAGTTCCAACACAGATTTTCGTGGTATCTCACTCACCCAACTTGATATGTTGCCACTTCTTACCCCCCCTGGCGCACAGCCCTTCTGCCAATTATCAGTCTACATCACAAGATGATTTCAATTATTTTTGAAAAAGGTTTTGAGAAACACTGTATAAAAAGCTTCGTTTACCAAAATCCAAATATATTATATCTACTGCTCTCTCTTCATCCACTAATTTTGCAACCCTATGAAAACAAGCCATCCAGCTTGTCTGGCAAGACCTGCTCTTTATAAAATTAACACTGCTTAATGTGTTCATCCTTCTAGAGACATGTACTTTATGTACTTATCCAGCTCACATTACTATAGTATCCAAATGCCTCACAATCACAACACCGCATCATGGAAGCGCTGTACTATTATCTCCAATTTTCAGATGGAGAACTGACCCAGAGAGACCTGATGACTATGTCCAGAGTCACACAGGAAGTCTGTGGCAGAGCAGGAAATTGAACCTGGGTCTCCTGAGTCCCAAGCTAGTGCCCTAACCACTGGACAGGCCATCCGTCCATTATCCTCTGTGACCAAATTTTTCAAACTTTGGGGCTGAAAGTTATGCCTCAGATCTTATAGTAGTCCCTTGTGAAGCCACACTGGCCAGTTCCAGTTCCTCACAGACCCACTGAATGCCAGGAAGAATTTGAAAAGCCCATATCCTCCACATCTTTGATTCTTGCTCCCTGCTTGTCAATTCCAGCCATTCTCCCGAGAAATTCCTTGCTGTTTCCACATACTCTGGAGCCAGGGGGTATTTCCACTGTGACTAAAGAAGCAAAATTACAGCCGTAATGCAGCATGCGTAGTCATAAAACAGATTGACTGAGTAAGCTAGAAGCATGTAATCAAATTATTACTTCTCTTACCTCTCCACAGAGGGCTTAGCCCTGCCTTGCTTTTTGAAAGGGCAGTTTCTGGGTTGAAGCTGCTGGCTTGGTTCAAAGCTCTTGAGAAGTGTTCATCCACTACTGACCCAATGTCTCCCTGGAAGTAAGTGAAAAGGACACAGCGAGAGTTAAGGTATTCCATCTCAGCAGGCTGGTCTTTCTCATCCTCCTCCTGTTTGCTGGGAAGGGTCACCTCCAGGGACTCTTGCATCTTGTTGTATACAGCTAACTTCTTCTGGGATTAAAAAACAAAACAAGAAGATGCATCACTAGTGGCAGTTCATGGAAACACAACACCCAGTTTCCTTAAAGGAAATTACATAAATTTAATATATATACACATTTCATAATGCCTTAGGAGTAAAGCTGGTAGAAAAAAATATGAGAAAATTTTAATGAACGTGTTCATAAAAAAAATAACCTGTCCCTGTTTTTCATAGAACATTTTCAAAATTTTTCAACCTGCCCCACTTCAGAGTTTCATGTGGCTCAGGCACACACTTAAGCCCCAGTTCTCACATGCACTGAGCAGCCACAACTCCGAATCAAGTTAATGAGAGTTGCAGTAGCTCAGCACCTCTGAAAAACAAAAAAACAAAACACAGACGATAACAGCTCAATCCTGAAGTCCTTACACATCTTCACTGCTATGAACAGCCCCCACAGGCCATAGGCTTGGACCCTAACTTTATAGAAGAGTGTGCCACATACTGTATAATTTAAAACATTTCACTTTAAATATTTCACTTTGGAACAGATTTTGCCATCTCCATTTTCTTTGAACACCACCTCACTCCACAAGTACTAGTGCCAGTGGACGCAATAGGACCTGTTGTAATAATTGGGCAGAGAGCCTAATTTTGCGATCAATTGTAAAAATCATGCAAAAGTTCATAACAACATATGTTGATGGGAAAAGGTACAAAAGGGAGACACACAGAATGACTGAATTAGTCTAAACAAAAAGGCCTGCATATATAACTCAAGGACTGCGTTAAGATCATGCTTGGTAAACAAGAAAATGTAGGTCCAAAAAATCAGTGAACCGAAATTGGTGTGTCAGAAAGTAGACCTAACTGGTGAACAAAATAATGAGGGAATGGTCTTGTCCATCCGTCACTCCCTTTTTTGGTCCTTAAAGAAAATATACTCGGGGGGAGGGAGGAGGAGAATACGAATGAACAGACAGAGGCTGCTGGAGAGGACATCACCATAATGAATGCCACCGTGGACGAACCGTTTCCTCGAATCCTGGACCTTTGTCATCCTGATTCTGAGAAATGTCCTATCCAAACCATGTCAGAGAGAGTGATCTAGATAACAATGGCATGTGTACAAGCTCCATCTGAATCCCAACCACCACCTGAGATGAAACAGGATTGGATTTTAACAACAGCAACAACAGCTCCAGCCCATCTCAACTAGCTTCTTCTCTTTTACCCAAAAGGGCAGGTTTTGCTATCTTTCATATGATCTAAGAAACTGACAAACAAGGGTTTTTTTTCCTTCTAAAACTCTCTCCATCTAAAGTAAAAGGGAACAAAAAAATGATGTTAAAATGCAAAACCTTACTTAAAATTTTACATTTCAAATATTTTAACCATTTTTCCTTCTTTTCTGTATCTTTAATAAAAAAATTAAAATGGTGAGTTTGCCATGGTGCTAAGCAGCTTGAGGTCTCTGTATTCCTGGAACTTGTTTTAACATGGTTTAATGTGAGACAGTGACTGGGTTATGCTAACAGGTTTGGCCCATTTATCACATCTAAATTAATACAATATTTTGATGCCCATTGTTAGTCTTAAAGAGTCAATACATATCCAGAAGCTGACACCTTGGCAAACAAGCAATTTTATTCAAAGTTTAAAACAAAAGTTTTATAATTCTCAAATGTGTTGAGCTTGTTTGAGATAAGCATGCAAAGCAAACCATTAATGTTTTTGCTTTAAAAAAACGGGGGGGTAGGAGGGGCTAAAGATTGTTTTAAAGTTTGGGTTTTTTTTTTTAAATTAATTTCTTTAAAAAATGTTGGTTTTTTGTTTGTTTGTTTGTTTGAAAGTTTGTAGCTTCTGTAATTAGTAATAATTGTAAAGGTTTTGAAAATAATTTTTTTAAAAAGCAAAAGTGGTAACATTAAAATTTTTTAAACTGTTGAAGGTTATATTGCTAATGCAGACTTTTACAAAAACAACATTTTCGGTAACCCTCTTTTTAACAAAATGCCAGGTTAATTCAGGGCTGCTACTGCATTAATTGTGAATTAAAACTCAAACCTCTCTTGAAACAACTTAATAAAGTGTCAAAATATTTTGGGTGTGCTACAATTTGGCTTTAAGGCTTTGTTTTTGTGTTTTAGGCAACCTGAATGGTAAAAATGACTGAAACAAAATTGTTTGTTTTTTTAAATATGACATATAAGTTAAATATAATAATGCATGTTAAACTATGCCATCCTAATGTATATAAGGCCAAGATTCCTCCCTTTAGTTGAAGGTATGCAATATACCAATGTCTAATTTATTCTGATTTCACTACAGAAATGTAAATAGTTGTATCATTATCGTTTTTCATATTTGATAAAATAGTGCCAAGCCAATTTAAGTACATATAACATTAAGAAAATTTTAAGTTTAATTTTCTTTTGTTTATAACTGATGTTATGAGCAAATATCCAACTATAGGCAGAAATGGTTCATAAAAGAGAGGGATTAGGTTGTGTTAACTGTCTACAAATTGACTTTAATTGTGAGCTCAACTATGAAAAGTAAGTGAAAGTTCAAAAGATGTCACAACAACCTGTAAATGTTTGACTGCATGGGAATTAACCATGGAAAATAGTCCAAATTGTTTTCAGTAACGATGTTATGAACAAGTGTAAGAAAACCAGACCAGGAGACTAAATTATGCCAAACAAAAAAAGGCCCATTGATACGATTAAAAAATTCTGTTGAGTTAGACTTAATAAACATGAAGATACTAGTCTAGAAATTAATGAACCAAGATTAGTATGGCGGATCTCAGGTCTAAATAGTGGACAAAATGATGAAGGAATGAAATATGCCACCCACTTTTCCTCTTTTTGGTGTTCTTAAAGAGACTTTGGGGAGGGGGAATCCACCATCCCAATGCATCTCATCCCAGCTCACCTTGACCGACCTCAGCTTCCCAGCTTGTCCCATCCCAACTCATCTCAACTAACCTTCCTTCGCCCCAAGACAGAGGGAGCAGACCAGGTGGAAGGATTTCCTTCCCAAGAAGGTGGTCATCAGGCCTTGCTCTTATTTAAGGAACTTTGTTTTTCACCTGTGAGTCCCAAAAATCATCATATCATCATGACATCCAGTCCTCAATACATCAGTGAGAATCGTCAGCACTACAGAGGCACATGAGATCCTATTCTCTCTCCCTTCCTTTTTGCATTACTTTCTGCTTCACTGATTTTCCCCTTCCTATTCTATCTCTCTTGGCTTTTCACTGAATCCTGAAATCAGTTGTACCTCATGCATTACCACAGCAAAATGAGATGGCCCAGCTCTGTCCTATCTGAGGAAAAAGGACCCAACCAGATGACATCCCTGACTGGAATGTGAGCTTGAGTCCAAGCAACAGGTGTCATTGCCAACCTGAAAGCCTAAAGCATCCATTTGTTACTGACCAGCTGCCCAGTGTTCCAGAAACATCAACAAAAGCCATATTTCCCCCACATCTGTCTCTCCTCCACTTTATGTCTGTTTGGTAAAAACAGGAGAAGTGAATATTCTTTCACAGGATTGACAGTAATATTAACCCTTCCTTTTCATCAAAGAAAGTTGTTAATGAAAATGAGAGATTCTTATATTTTGCCTCCAAAAGCAGAGACTTTAATAGGTCTTATTAAGTTTGTTTTTTGTAATCACTCAATTTCAGTTTTAATATAAATGTTTGTTTTAATTTCTTGGGGGGGGGGTTGTCTGATCAATAAACTCTCAACTTTAGAATGAATGTTTGTGGGTGTATGCCAAGAAATTGAGTAAACCAGGACCCCTGTAGAAAAAACCCTGAACCTATGTATCACTGTTTTAATGTTGGACAGTGAAAGAGTTCATAACTCTTTGGCCCTTGAGATCAATTCAGACTACTTGCAGAGGGAGGTACTACTGCGCATGAGTAAAGGTGACAGAATCTGACCCTTTTTGAGAAGTTTCATGGTACAAAGTAATGCTACTGATATAAGAGAAAAACCGTTTTCCTCTCTCACTGGAGCCTATGCTGCCTTTTTTTTTTTTTTTTTTTTAAACATAATTTGTAAAAGCAGTAGGGGTAGCAACAGTGAAGTAAGAAATAAACAAACATAATTTTGGAGAAAAAACCATTGACAACCTCCAAACAAGAAATATAGACAGTTTAACCCCCCCCCCCCCCCCAACAAAAACAAAAACAGAAGCCTGTGAACAACTATTCCCAACTCTTTTCTCTCTCAAATCAAACCAAAATATCCAAATAAGTGTGTGTGAAGATCAATTTTGCATGGAACATATTTTTCAGATGTTCCACTTCACAACAGTTTTCACAGAAAGTAAGCTCACCACAACCAGTAGGCTGCAGTGGCAAAAGCCAGCCATTTAAACAACCAACTCTACACAGACAGATGCAGCAACACAGACATGATTGAAGCACACATGCATCACTACTCAGTAGCTTCATTTTAAAAACAGAGTCTGATCCATCTATTATGATTTGCTTGGCAACATTTTAGCACCATCAGTATCTTCAAGGTTATGACTCTTGCCTTTTCCTAAGAATTTATTATTTATATAGCACATTTTTGGTTCCTAGATCTTTTATGAACTTCCTTCCACATAATAGCATACTAGATTGATTTTAATATTTTATATAATTGGAACCTCTTGCAATCTGGCAAACTACAGAGCGAGTTACAGTTGGGATATTTAAAAAGACAGAATTTAATTACTGTGAAATAAAGTAGAAATACAAGGATTACTTCTTAATAAGAAGTGATTACTAGAAAATGCATGTTATGTAAATCTATTCACTACAAGCAGCATAATCCAAATATTGCAAATGCAACTAATAAACCTATAAGCTTGAAGTCCACAATTTTATTATAAAGTTAACACACTGCAGAACCTAGTCTTGGATTGTATCATTAAGACTGAACACTGCAACAATAAAGTAATCGTTCAAATTCTAATGACATTACAGAAAATTCTATGCTGAATATAATAATCATAAGTCACTTTATTTTATTTATCATTCAGAGAATCCTAAATGACTGTTGGAAATTCAATTCAAACTAATAGAGGCAAGTTTCCACTAAAATATTGCTTAGTGGAATATGTTTTATTTAGACATATGGTTAGAGAAACATTCATTTTATACCAAGCCCCTTTCACAAACACACGCAAACTGGGGGAGAAAAGACAAAAATGTGCAGAGGATAATAGCAAAACTCTGAATAGTTTCATTTTAAAAGTGAACTGCTTTACTTTAAAGTGAAAACATAGCTAGCTGTGTATTAAATTATGACAGGCAATTATTTTGAATGGAGGCGATTTGGGGACTTAGAACATAGTATATGTTATTAATATGCTTTTTAAAAAGTATTAAACAAGAAGTTTCATAAAATGATGCTTTCCTAATGCCAGATCTTGCAATTTTTACTCAGGCAAGACTGCCAATGAACTTAATATTTTTGTCTAAGCAAGCACTGAATATCAGGCCTTAATGCACTCTATGTGGTTACAGAATTTACAATATAATATATGTATCTTGTACTTCATATATGTAAGAGAGCAGTAACATTACACATACTCTAGAAGTGCAGATTAACTCCAGTTTCCATTAAAAACCAGGCCCAAAGTGTGAAGGTTTGTATTGTTGTTGTTTTAAACCAAGAGAAAAAGTTTTATAGATGTCTAACAGGTATTGATGATATTAGGGTCTATATCAGATCTTAGACTATATGCCAGACCTTAATAAAGTATGTATAACACTGAAGACGTTGATATATATCATGGATGTGCCACGTGTACTTACATTGCAAATACAGAAATACATATATGTGTACACAATTATGTAGACACTCACAGTTTAACATAGCGCCTGGATTGACTTGGTTATCAGGAAGGAAGTCTTTCAATGTTCCTATAAAGAGACTGGAGTTCAGGAAATTAAAATTTATCTCCAGAGTTGCTTCTCTGTGCAGGAATGTTCTGCTTTCCACAGTCTAAGAATCTGATTTATTTTCCATTTCAATCCTCCCAGACCCCTTTCTAGTCCATGAAGTTATTCTAAACAGTTGTTTGATTGATTTTAAAAAACAATGACTCTTCGGTATTTCTCTCTCTTTTTATGCCAGTAGTGCCGATTATTGAACTTTTGGGCATAGATTAACATGAAATGATTGACAGTCAAAGTTGATGACTCTTACAAAGATAAGAATATGAGTTCTATGTTAAAGTAAAATTTTCAGGATTTATGAATGATTCTATTTAAGGTTATGAAAAGACTACTGAACAGGTTGGGTTTTTAAAAAAAAAAAAAAAAAAAAAAAAAAAAAAAAAGAAATCCAATTTTATACCACAAGTGGAAAACTCTCAGACAATCGAAATACCAGTTACAGTCAATCTTCTCTTCACTAAATACAGCATTGTATTGAACAAGACGCTATAATGAGATCACTTAATATATCTCCCTTCTCAGAGGATATTTACTTTAACAGAAATCAAATTGTTCTCTCCCCCTTCAAACTTCTCTACCTGCCAGCTAACTTGTGAGCTGCTTCTTTGGATTTCAGTAGTGATCTCCTTGCGAGCATTTATATTTGCACCAGTGCTATTTAAAATGTATGCGAGATTCTTGACCTTTGGCTGAATTTGCCTAAGGATGTTCTTGCTTGTGCTGGTTAAGCTGCTGACAACCACAATCTATGCTAACCCAGTTTCACTTGTACATTTATCATACCATCAGTTCTGACATGTATTTAAGCAGTCGAAGATTACACAATATCATCACTAAAGTCTAAGACTTCTAGTCTTCTCTCTTAGATACAATGCCATACTTCTGGCTCTAGGTGGAATAATATATATGGGATCCCACACTACACACTTCCTAATTATGCCCAGGTCTGCGATCCGCTCATGTACTACTCATGATATCCTCTATTCCATTTCCCTTCCACCTCTAGCTTGTAAGCCTTCCTATCTGTTTTGAAGTTTTATAGTCTCTGAAAACCTATGTCTCTACATGAGCTAGAAGGTAGAATTAAAGCTCAGATTAGCACATGGGAAACAAGGGTGGCCAATAAGAGAATTCAGTCTCTGCAACAGTCTGCTATTAGATTAGATCAAAGACAAGGAATCCAGCATGGCACTTAAGTTAGTGGATCAAATCAAGTTCATGTGCCATAGGATATCTGGACAAGTATAGCCTTACAAAGTATGCTTGAATAAACTAAAAGTCACCATTACTTTTGAGATCTATTCACAAGCAGGCCCTTCCTATGGGGAAATAAATAGGGTTAGCTTGATTTTAGATCTTACTATGCCTAGTCAAAAAAAAAAAAAAAAAAAAAAAGTCTATAGCAAATCATTAGTGACAAGTGAACCTTAAAAAACATATGAAGGTTCAGGTTGGATGAGCATTCAGAGTTTTGGTAAATAGATAAACTTTGGTCTAGAAATCAAACTGAAATGGCTAAGCCTTATATTAGTGTAAATGGAGAGAAAATCTTGTGCAAAAAGGCTGAGGAAACAGCCCATAACCCTCTTCAAAGAAAAAGCTTGTCATTCTAGAAGCCACCAAAATGGAATTTTAGTAACCAACTGTGGGCATGACTCTGTGTAAAAGTGGCTCTTGTATATAAAGTAGACAGCATTTAACCCTCCTTCTCCCCCCCCCCGGCCCCAAAAAAGGACATTTTCAAACAATCAGAAGCTAGATAGCTAGATTACTCAAGGCAGCTCTGGGCTACAAATTAGTATTTGCAGGGAACTTGGAAAGTATAAAGTGCTAACTGTTATAATTACAAATGAATAAGTAAGGAAATGAGCTTATGCAGAATAGCTCTGCACAGCAAAATTAGTGTATTTCTTTCACCTGAATCTTTGGATTATCAGTAACAGTGCAGAGGAAAGGGGATTGAGGATTGCACAGTTAAAATTATCCTTTGTTAAACAATGTATTCTGTTGGTAGCCATATAGTTTAATAAACTATTTTCCTGGAAATACGTAAATAACTGAATTAAACAATATATACTTGGGGATAATAAAACTTCCACTGGGACACTAGATAGGTCAGCAAATTGGAAATGGGATACAGAGTCTCTCATCTTTAGGTCACTAGCTTAAAACTGGTTCGAGGTAGAGTGAATGGAAGTAGTTATCATCTGACAATATGTAGGTGGCCCATGTGAAATGGAGAGGCTACCAAATTTAGATCTCACTCCAGTTCCCATATAAAACAATCATGGGAAACAACTATTGCCACCCTAGCTGGCAATCTCAGCCAAAAGGCCAAGGGGCTGATTACCTTACCACCATATTGTACTGATGGAGGAAAGTGACTGGAAGAGAAAGAAACCACCAATTCAGAGGAGGAGAGTAAGAGGGGGCAAGTACTTTATAAGTACTGTTTAATTATTTATAATTTATAATTTATTTCTTGGCAAGAAACTCATACTAGTAAGAAAAGCAGGAATACTGCATGTCAACCCATGTACCACTGATGTCAGTGGAATTGCATGGGGTGTAAATCATGGTAGGATTCAGCCACATATATCTATAATGTGAACTTGGAAGACACTTTTAAAGAAAAGTGGGCTTGATCAAAGGCCCAATGAAATTAATGGAAAGGCTCCCACTGGGCTTTGAATCAGATCCTGAGGAAGCATTTTGATAAAAATAAGATGACAGATTTTAATATCTTGAATATTGTGTAATTCTATCAGCATGGATCCTGACTACCCAGCAACAAGAGCAATATATGCCTAGTATAACACTATCATACACATACGGGTACAGTGTACTTTTCAATTCTTTGATACTTTGGCAGGAGGAAAAAAGGAAAACTCAGTCTGCAAGCAGATGCATACTCCAGGGTTGCACCTCATTTTCACTTGTCCAATCTGGCACTGTGTGTGTGTATCCTATCTATTTTCTTGGACAGACACCCGGGACTTCAGCATTCCTATAGATCTAGGTGCAATTTAAAAAAAAAAAAAGGAACACACTCCAGAGTGTTAGGGCCCAACTCCCATTGAATGTTAATGGGTGTCAGGTCCTAATCCCCTTAAGATCTTTTAAAAATCCCATACTAAATAAGTTTGCCAGAAAATTATTTCGTGGCAACGGAACTGTGAAAAGCCATGGCTCCAGAATTTCTGCAGTAATTTTAGGGAACAGAAAGTTACAGATATAGAAATGAAGGGGCAGAGATGTTACTCTTAGAAGAATGATGTATCACTTACTTTAAAAAAAAAAAAAAAACCTACCCAGGACTTCACTTCTGCATGCAACAATACTTGATATTCCATAATTTTAAATCATCCGCTTACTTTAAAAGGAGATGTGATTGCATTCTTAACCCATTTTTAAAAAATATCTTCAAAATCCTTTCACAGCTAATATGGCTAATATGATAACAGTTAGTTACATGCCAAAGAAACATTTACCAACACACCTATAAAGTACCAATTAAAATAAGCGAAGATTACCTTTCCAAACAATTATTGTTACCTACATACTGTGTAAACCGGTATAGTTCCACTAGCTGAGGTTTTGGCCAGGCCTATTAAAAGATGCAACTCCTATAGCAAAAACCAGCATAGAAACTTTTGTATGCAACACAGATTTTATTACTCCAAAAATCCTTCAAGATGCCTAAACTTCAGTGAGAAAAACATACCACCAAAAACCTGGAAAGAATCTGAAACTTTGAGGCCAAAAAGATCCATTACAGATTAGTCTGCTTTATCAAGAAATTGATTTTTTCCCAATTCAGTTCCAAAAGACAAGTTGTGAGGCTGAGTTCTTGCATATTTCAAGGATGAGCTCCACCTCATTAGATCTGCTATAGTTTTACTTTTAAATGGCCCATTAATGCATTTTTAAAAAATACTCTTAATTCTGGTAAATAAAAAAATTATTTAAAATAGTTCTTATCTTTACCAAACACTTAGGAAAGCAGAGATTGACATGATGAACACGTAAGGGAATAAAAACACAGCGATAGTTACTTTTATAAAGCATTGAGGATTGTCAGGCAATCAAAGTGCTTGATTGAGTGAATATCCCTGGCAATCTGATTTTGAAGAAACCTGTGTGTTTTGTGTAGTGTGAAATACTGTCTGAACAATTTGTTCCATTGTGACTGTTCAGATGGAAGAGGAGCCTATTATATGGTTTTTGTGTTTTATTTTTAAGTGTTGGATCTCAGGGCACTTCAAAGTGAATTTATAAACCGCTCCATACGTCAGAGCTGTTTTTACATCCAAAATTCCCAGGTCAGTACACTACAGAAGTGCTCTACGTTCTAGTCCTATAGCCTGAATTTCAAACAGTTCATAAGGAGCCCTCCAATTCAAACAGAAGTAGTGTGAACTATTTGAGGAAAGCTAGTGCAAGTGGGATGAACTGATTAAAAACAAATCATTGATGTAACTTTTGTAATAACAGCATGTTTTGTATTTGCAGTAACCTATAAATTGTATTGGTTCAACTCTATGTTCTCTTATCTTACACATTTAACACCATCTCTCTTACTGCTAAAGCAACAAATAACTTGATCCAACACCAATTGTCTTCATCTTTAATAAAATAAAATTATTAGCAACTAAGCTTTCACTGTGATGCTTCTAGGACAAACATCACTCATATTTAAAACCTCCCGTATCCTTAAATGCTGAGTGCAAGCTCATTTTTATCTCTATCATTTGAAGCCAATCACAATCTAAAGTGTGAAGCAGAAGGAATAGTTACATCAAACTGCAGCATAGTTAAAGCTAATGACTGTTTAATGTATTTCCTTACAAAACGTACTATGTATATTGTACCAAAAGCCTAAGAAGAATGCACACAAATCAGACAAAACCTAAAACTTCGTTTTCAACCCTAATTTTATATTTTTAGGTCTTCTAGTCAAATACAGCATCTTTATTTTCCGCATAAAACTAAAATTCCTGGACAAGTTAGAGCCTTCCATTCTGCAAGCTCTGACCTAGATTTGAAAAATCAATTTGAAAGCATGTTGCAATGGACAAAAAACTCCAAACTTTCTTGTTGCCCTTGAATAACATCAGCAACCTGGAAAAGTCAGCTTTAGTATAATTTCTGCAAAACTCTCTCTCTCTCTCCCTCTCACACACACACAAACGCACACACAACAATAAATAAAAAGAAAACAATAACATTCAGTAGGAATTTTAATGTTTTTGCCCATATTTGTGTCTTCCAGGCAAGCTGATATTAGGGGTCACTTCCCATGAACGGAGAAAACAATCTTCATGGATAATAATGATAAAAACTTATGGAATGCAGCAACAACCAAAAAATGTATTCTCAGATGACTACATTAGGGCCAAGTCAATATTAGTCCCACTTCACCCACGCACTGCATAGTCTAAAAATGCTGTCAGCCTGATAAGAATTTCCTGATTCAGATCACCAAGTTCAAGTGTAAAATTATTTTAGCTGATATTCTAAAAGACCACGGTTTTGTTCAAACAGTCCCCTTCCCCAAAAAATATTTTATAGACCTTAACAGCTACACTAGTTGAAAGCAGCAAAGTAAAGCTAAGTGGGCACAAAAAAAATGTATTCAGAAAACAGAGTGCTTGATATGAAATAGTCTGTCCTACTCTTATGACATCTTCAGCTATGTATTTGCATCAGGTGCCTGAGAATAGATCGTATATGTGATTTTTGGTCACAATGTAGATTTGACAACTATCAAATGTAAGTAGCCATTATTAACATTAATAAACAAAATACTTTATTTAAAACCGCAGACAATAGGGTGTGGGGATAGAGGTTACTAGGGCGTGCCTGGGAAGGAGAGTGGGGGAAAGGCTGACTTCCTCCCATCTTTAAAATGAGACAGAACTTTCCAGCCTAAAAAAAACACCAAACTATCTGACCAACTCCTAAGAGTTGTTTTTTTGAAGCACACCTACCCAGGGCTGAGCCCCAGCATGCACCTCTGAGCTTGCCACCTCAGTTATGAAAGTAAAAACAATTGCTTGAGCCCAGGCACCCCTTTCATTACAAATTAAACACTACACCTACCTCACCCCTCCAACATTACACCCCGGCTAGTCTGGAGAGAGCTTGAAACGTCTCCGCTTGCTGGGCATGGAGCTTTCACGTTCCGATCTCTGGGTGCCAAGTACATTCCTGGGGACTGGCGAAAAACTGCCAGCTAACTAACTCCTTCCCTCAAAGCCAGGGAAGCCTGCTGAGATTCTCGCACCAAGCCAGACCGAGATTCCCCCTCCTTACCAGACTGCCCCGATGCGTCCACAAGATCTCCGTTCGAAAGGTCTCCGACTCCGAAGCAAGCGATATGCCAACCCAACCAGCTCCACGTCTCTGCTGCCTCCATCCTCCTCCTCCCCCGCCCCCACCCAAACTCAATCCAAACCCAAGCCCCGGGATCAGAGGGAAACTCACCCAAGGCGCCTGGTCCCTGCCGCTTTCTCTCTCTCCTGGTTGTCATCGTAACTTCCCCTCCGACAGCAGGATGTGGGGGAGCGCCCTCCACTCCCACCCCCCGGGGCTTGGAGCGCTGCCCGCCGCGGGGACGCTAGGTCCCGCTCGCTCATCTCTCAGCACCCAGCCCAGAGCCGGCCCAGTGCAGCGGAGCGCACACATACAGCAGCGCAGCGCACACATACAGCAGCGCTACCCGGCCGGCGGAGACGGGCCGCTGCCCCGCGTCAGTGAGACGAACTCCAGAGGCGCGCCACGGGCAGCGGGGGCGCAGCGATGCGCCCGACAGGCTCAGCTGGCCCGCCCCGGAGCCGCGCGGAGCAGAGCTGGGCATGCCGCTCACTGGAGGCAGCACGAGCTAAGCAGCCCACGGCGCTGCGCAGGGATAGACACCAACACACCAGGCGCCGACCCAGCCCTAGGCGTCTACACACACACACGCTAGCGGCGCACGGATCCCGCGTCAGGTGCTTGGCTGGGCTCTCCCTCCCAGAGTGGGATGCACGGACAGTGCCCGCCCAGAGGGTGCCCCGGGGCCGGGCGAGCTGCGCTTCCTTTGGTCGGATTCCCCACCCAGCGCGGCTCCCGCTCCCCCTGCTGCGGCTTCCCGACTCCAGCGGCTCCGCGAGCAGATCCGGGGAGTGGCATCCCCCGACCCACGCCTGGGTGAACGCTCGGCTCGGAGCCCCCTCGGAGACCGGCGGCTCACCTGCTGGCTCTGCGGAGGAAAGGGGCAATACGCAGCTGCCGCCACCGGGCTTGGCAGATACTGGGGCGCCCCACACGCCGCCTGGGACTGGTGCATCACAACGTCCGAGCAGCTCATGGCAGCGGCCGCCGGGGCAGGGGAGCCGCCAGCGCTACAGCTACTCCCTGCGCCGCTGCCCTGCGCGGCCCCCTGCCGCAGCGGCTGGGCGCTGGGCTGCGCTCTCCCTGGGCAGGCAGCTGGTCAGAAGCGCCGAGCTCTGCAGAGAGGACGGAGGTGGCGGAGCCCTCATCTTCAGGAGCCCCCGGATCCCGCTCGGACACTTATATAGGAGCCCGGCGGCAGCTGGGGCAGCGGCGGAATTGGGCGCATAGCGGCGGTGGCAGCGGCGGCGCAGCCCCGGGGCGGCGGAGTGGGGCACAGCGCCGCAGCTGCTTATTACCATACACACAATGAGCAGCTCCGGGCTCTGCCAATGGCCAGCGCCCAGAGCAGGAGGGGGGGGAAGAGAGAAGGAACCAAAGTTCCGAAACTCCGCCCCCCTACCCTCCCCCGCCTCCGGATTGGACGCAAGTTTGCTTCTGGGCTGCGGGGCTGAAAGCTGAGTGGGCCAGAAAAGGGGCGTGTCATCGGAGACTGTGACCGGCCCCCTCTTCAGTTTGCGGTCCTGTTAGATGCTGTGTACTTTTGCAGCCGCTGGAACCTAGAAGGCACCACAGTAGAGGATGGCAGTGGCATCTGGAGGAGGATTGGAGCTGGCTGAAAGGAGTCCTGCAGTGGGAATCTATCAGTGGGCTGCACTTAGTAGTCAGGTGCTGGGTGCTGTCTGCCTTTGGCATTAATGTGGTTTCTTACAGGGATGTCCAAAGATCTCTTAGGAAAGTACTTTTACCACGACTCCACTGAAAAGTTTGCCCATTCATTGAAAGCATTGTTTCTCTCTTTCTGCAAAAGTGAAGAGAAACCTCTAAACGCACCACCTACAGGTCCATCAAAAATTGGTTGTCTAGTGAAAGTGGAACAAGTGATCTTGATATGAGCTAAATTGCACTGGAAGCCTTTAGAACACTTTAAAGTAGTTTGAGACAATCAGGTGGCCTGATGAATGTGTCCCTTACTGTAGGTTTCATTGTAAGTTGTTTGCTTTACTGCATTTTCTTTTTACATGAACCTTTGTTCTAATTGCACTTGTTTTTCTTATATAACCGAGGCTCCTCCAGAAGTTTTGCGATAATTTATAGTGAGTGATGTTGAGGGCAAGGGGCATCTCAGTATAACACACTCTAAAATCCTTCAAGTCTAGAAGGAGAAACCTATAAACTGTCTGAAAATGAATCCATAATGAGTGAGACTCTCTCCAACTGAATGGGAGTTGAGAGGCCATAGATATATCTGCCAGATAGAGAACAACGTAAGGAGTAACATCTCAGTTCTTATTATTATTGTTCTTTGCTGTGCTCACTTATGATATCGTCCCAGATGCTGTGAATACTTACATATGTGCTTAAATTTATGTATGTGAGTAGTCCCATTGAGATCATATCATTTGACCGCAAGGAGATTATTCACATTGGGACAAAGCTTAGCATGTGCATAAGTGTTCACAGGACTGGGGTCACTATACTCCGATCCTGGTTCCTAGGTATCATGAAATTTTTTCTCAAATAAAATTTGACTTTTAATTTTGGACATCAGCGACTTGCATTTAGGGATTAGTAAAAAAGAATTTTTGCTATAAGCTGGAGATGCATCAGTTGAAACTGACAGGAGGAAGAGAAGGACCTGGGCGTACTGGTTGATCACAGGATGACTATGAGCCACAAATGTGATGTGTCCGTGAAAAAAGCTAATGAGGTCCTAGAATGCATCAGGCAAGGTATTTCCAGTAGAGATAGGGAGGTGTTAGTACTATTATATAAAGGGCTAGTGAGAGCTCATCTGGAATACTGTGTGCAGTTCTGGTCTCCCATGTTTAAGAAAGATTAATTCAAACTGGAACAGGTGCAGAGAAGGACTACTAGGATGATCTGAGGAATGGAAAACCTACCTTATGAGAGGAGACTCAAAGAGCTTGGCTTGTTTAGCCTAACCAAAAGAAGGCTGAGGGGAGATATGATTGCTCTCTATAAATATATGAGATAAATACAAGGGATGGAGAGGAAGTATTTATGTTCAGTCCCAATGTGGACAGAAGAATTAATGGATATAAACTGGCCATCAGGAATTTTAGACTTGAAATTAGATGAAGGTTTCTAACCACTAGAGGAGTGAAAAGGAACAGCCTTCCAAGGGGAGCAGTGGGGGCAAAAAATTTAGTTCGCTTCAAGACTGAGTTTGATAAATTTATGGAGGGGATAGTATGCTGGGACAGCCTAATTTGGCAATTAACTAATCTTTGACTACTATGTAAATATGCCCAATGGACTGTGATAAAATGTTAGATGCGACGGGTTCTGAATTACTACAGAGAATTCTTTCCAGGTGTCTGGCTGGTGAGTCTTACCCACATGCTCAGGGTTAGGCTGATCGCCATATTTGGGGTTGGGAAGGAATTTTCCTGCAGGGCAGATTAGCAGAGACCCTGGGGGGTTTTCACTTTCCTCTGTAGCATGGGGTGCAGGTCACTTGCTGGTGGATTCTCTGTACCTTGAAGTGTTTAAACCATCATTTGATGAGTTCAATAACTCAGTCATAGGCTAGGAGTCTATTACAGGAGTGGGTGGATGAGGTTCTGTGGTCTGCATTGTGCAGGAGGTCAGACGAATGATTGTAATGGTCTCTTCTGACCTTAAAGTCTATGAGTCTATGACCTGCAGACTTGAGGGAGTTATATATTTTTAAAATACTTAGAAATAGCTTGTTTGTTTGTCATAAAACACTTAATTTTCCCCCCTCACACTTTTCACAATTTCTACATCTCGTGAAATGGGCTCTACATGGGAGCTAACCTTTAAGACTAGTCAGAAGCTTCAGTGTCTAGGATAGGATGCAGCTCCTCACCTTTCAGCTAAGGTGAGCACAAATAATACCTACACTCTGCATTCTGCTTAGGCTATCAGTTCATGGATGGTGAATTCAAGGTGCTGATTACTATTTACAAATTCCTAAATAACGAAGGCCCCATTTATCTTAAAAAAAAACAGTACTAAGAAGCTTCAGCTATCTGTCCCAACAGTGAAGTTCATAGGATCTAGAGGCAATGGATTCTCCCTAAGGAGTACCAGCTTCTTGACTGCAGTAGTGTTGGATATGTGCCTGATCCCAGGCTGGACATTTTTACAGTGAAGTGTAAGATATCTTTGTTCAGGCATTCCACTAACTGCTTGGTCTACTAGCTCTTCATCTCCTACCACTTCGGCTACTGGCTGCTATCCACCCTCACAGATCCTCACAGGGAAGCTGTATTGGTTGCTGCAAAGGATTGTGAAACCTATTTCCTGTTTTAGGCAAGAGGTTGTGTAGTATCGCTCTATCCTACATAAAGTGCACTCAGACGCCATGGTAATAGGGACCTTATATAAATACTTATATAATAATACTTATCTACATTCAATGATTAGAAGGATCATGGTCTTTATACAGTATCTGTAGATTGCTAGGTTTGTGAAGAAGATACTCTGGTTCTCAAAGCAGAACTGGACCAAAATAAAAATGATATAATTTACTGTACCAAGGAAAGATACATTTTAGAATAGTAATTTAGTGATCACTAAATGTAGAGCATGCAAGAGGCTTACAGAAGAAAATAAACTAATACATGTACTATTTTGCAGGATGCCAAAATGCTCAAATATTCTGTTATTGTGTATTCCACATTATTTTTTTGACAGGGTCATTTCAGTTCCATGTTTTTAGCATTTGCTTTAAGGTGCAAAACAGTGACATGATATATCATGTCAAACAGCAGAATGGAACCATTAGCAGGCAGATGTTTGACATGATGAATCATCAATCTGCATCATCAAACCTTTAATGAAAATAATTTTGCCATGATACATTGTGTCAAATCTGTACCATAGGGATATGCACTGGTTTTGCACCAGTGTTAACTTTTTTAATGTAGAAAAGGATTTAAATGACAGCCCATCAGTGATGTTGATTGATCTTTGCCCTACCTTCTAGTTTCCTAAATGCACCAGGCCAAATTCATTCCCAGTGTAATTTCAGTAAAGTCAGCAACCCAAGGAAATACAAACAGTGGCATACCATGGGTCTCCAGTGCCCAGGGGCCAATACTTACATTTCCACCGCCCCCTTCTGCCCCTGTTGGGGAAGCAGCAGCAGTGCCTCATGGGGGGGGTTTGCTCGCGGGCCCGTTTCCCGCTCTCCGCATTCCCTCCCATCGCTGTGAGGCGGTGGGAAGCGGGAGTGACGGGGCAGATGCCCCCAAGCCACCTGGTGGTGGTGTGGGGGCTGTGATGGGCTCTGCCCTGGAGCCCTGCCTTTGGCTGCCTCGCTCCTACACGGCCGGGGTCCCTGCGACTCTCTCCTTGTGCCCAGCATTGGAGCAGAGGGGCTGGGAGGATGCTTGGTGCCCCTGCAGCGGGAGCCCTCAGACGCCAGCAGGCCTGAGCTGGGGTCGGCTCAGCCGCCAGGGATTTTAAAGTCCAGCGGCCCCTGGCTGCCTGCAACAGTGGGGGATGGCTCCTCCTCCGAGGGCCTGGCTGGCTCCTCCCCCCAGACCAGTGCCTTGGGGCATGTCCCCCCCCGCCTCTTCCTTCAGTACATGACTGATTACAAACCAGAAAGCCCTGCTTTGACACCGGATAAACTGGTTGCAACAACACTTAAACATTATAAGACAAGATGTGATAGGACAAATCCGCACAGCTTCCATAGAGGAAAATCAGGTCTTTCATCTGCTGGAATTTTTTGACTGTTATAACAAAATAGCGGGAAAATGAGAAGATATAGTTTATTTGGACTTTCCAAAAAGCCTTTGACAAAGTTTTTTAAAAGAGTCTCCCACATTCGGAGGTATGGGTGTTTGGCATTTCTAAGGACAAGACTACTTATTTAGGTGTCTAAATAATGGTTTTAAGACAGTTACTAATATTTTATAGATTTATAATTAAATAAATAGTGTTTTCCTCATTGCAATTATTTTCCTGGGGAGATATAGCACAGCACAATAACAATTCCACAGAAAATTTAAAAACAAACAGACAGGCATCTTTTTTCTCCTCTTTCTTGGGTTCAGCCTTCTGCTGGCATTCTATAAATACTTAATAATTGGAGACCACAGCCCGAGGAGAGCAGATCTGAAGAAATGCAGTGTCATAAGAAAATGAAAACAAGGAAAAATTAACTGTCCTTACATAAAGGAAGAGAAGGGAAATAAAAGATCAAATTCATTCACAGCACCACTACTTTTCATTTATATAGTGCCTTTTATTCCAAAACACTTTGCCAGGTATATACATAGGGCTTATGCACCCACCCTTGAAGTACTGCCACCTCTGGAGTGGAATGCAGCGGCCATTCTGTGGCAACTACATCTCACAAAAGCTTTCAAGAGGAGATATGAAGTTTAATATCTCCAGTTGATTCCAAAAGGAAAAAAAATTAATTAGCCACAGTTAGAGCTGGTTGAAATTTTTTGAACAAAACATTTTTTCATTAAAAAATGCCCTTTTTTTTCTTTGCAAAAACTAGGGGTTTTTTAAAGTGTTCACACCATTTTAATCAAAATGTATCAAAACCTTTAGCAAATTTTTATTTCTCATTTTCCATTTCTGAAATAAGATATGCGACTAAGATAACTAAAAAATTAGCTTTAAAATATTTCTCATTTCAGAAATGGAAAATGAGAAATGAAAAATATCAAAATATTTTGATTAAAAAAAAGTTTCAAAAGATGGAAAACAAAAGTACTGATTTTATTTTATTTTTCAAAGCAGCTCTTGTCAGAGTAGGCCTGGTCCTGAAAGGTGCTGTGTACTTGTACCTTGCATTCACTGTGGGCCAGATTTTTAAAGGTATTTAGGTGGCTAAAAATGCAACTATGCATCTAGAGGGATTTTCAAAAGTGCCTAGGCATCTAACTCCTATTGAATTCCATCACAGAGTGAGGAAGGATGATTTTGTAGTTAAGACACTGCACCAGAACCCAGACAGATCCAGGTTCAAATCCTAGCTCCACTATAAACTTCCTCTGTGTCTATGTGCAAGCCACTAGTTAATTTCTTCATACCTCAGAGCTCCATCTTAGGAACGTGTCTCCACTTCAAGGATTGAGAAAAAATGAATTAATTAACATTTGTCAGGCACTCTGCTGCTATCATGATGGAGGAGGAGGGCATATAAGTAACTATGCAGACATTTACTGAATGTAATGCTTCGGCTTGATGAATGTGGAGATCAAAATCTTCTATTAATCCACAAAATAGATACATCATTGGCATTGATGATGAAAGCTTCCCTATGATTCTCACTAAAGTCTCTCAATCCTCATCTAGAGGGGGACATGATCCAATACAGTGATGTCAACAGGAGCCTTTCCATTGAATTCCATGGGCACTGGATCAAACCCTGTAAGCAGGAGTGAGAGGGTAGCTCATTTCCGTCTACATTCAATCCTTGGTCTCTCTGCTGAAAGTACCAATAAGGAGCCCAGTTAGTCCCTACTGTTGTGATATAAACACCAGTCCACTGCAAAATGGATTGACACCAAACAGCTAATTCGGCATAGGCCAAACAGCCATCAGATGGTAACAACTGATGATTACTACTAACTGAAATTACTTTCATGTGCATTGTGTATTTTGATATTATAAAATTTAGTTCAGTATAATGGTTTGATTTAAAAGGTCCTTCATGTGAAGGCAAGTTATTTTGTTTATTCTATGTTAAATTAGAAATGACAAAAACCTGCAGATTGAGGCTGGCACGAATTTAGCACCTTCAATAGTGAAGCATATGACACACAGAGAAGCTAATGAAATATTATTTACACAACTCCAAAGACAACAAAACATCCAAACTACAGACAAACTGTGGACTTGATACTCATCAAGTGTATTATGGTACCTAAGCTAATACATACCATCTAATGATCTCTCCCCTATATGAATATCTGTCCTCTTTATAGGGTGATTGCTTTTTGTAATACAAGCAAGGCTGTAGAGCTACTTGCAGTAAATAGCTTTTTTAATTCAAGCCATGAGAAACCGTTACATTTGTCCATCTCTGTAACCTTCAGCAAACTAAGCAGCATTTTAGTGCCCAACTGCATTATATTTATCCTGGTCATGATATTCTCTATTACCACTGAAAACTTTGGCTCCCAAAGAAAAAAAGAAGGAATTGTGTCAAAGGTCCCAATTCTTCTCTGAGATATGAATAATTTTCAGTTACTTTAATAGGAGCTGAGAGTCTGAATCTCTGGGTGGAATATGATTCCAAAGTCCTCCCATCTATACTGATTTTTTTCACCATGTCTTTTTCATATTAGTGTATTACACATGCTGTAGTCTCAATGGGCTGAATCTTTTTGTCCTCTTGCATCTGCTTTTCATGGTGGTGACATGCAAAGCAATTGAAGAGCTGCACTAAAGAGAAGGCTGAGCTTGCTTCTATATAGCATTTGCATCTCCCAGTTTGCAGAAAAATAGGAACATTTTTGTGTTCCTACTTCATCTCTAAATCACTACCATGATCATACAATTTCATAGCCAAATGTGACAGATGCGGCCTTTCCCAGTTAGATTGCTTTAGAGAATTCTTGCAAAAAAGCAATTGCCTGTTTAACATTTAAACAAACAGATTCTTTTTACTTGTTCTCTTTCTCCACTTGTTGCAAGTGGTTTCTATATAAATTTAGCTAGAAGTGCTCATTGTATTTTAGGGGTGACATTAAAGAACATGACAAATCTTTTGCTGGATGGATCAGCTTACAGAGATGGAAAGATGTGAAAGTTTCTAGTGGCTTGACAATGGAAAATATTTACTGCAGGTAGCACTGAAGTATTTTGAATATCAAGTACAACTTCCCGTCTCTGGGTATACGTGCTGCAGGTAAAGGAAAGTTGTTTTGCTGTTGCAAAGTGCAGTTTCATAAATGCACTTAACTACACATAACAAATGTTTTGTTATTTGTGCTTTCAGTAAAAATGTACAGTAAAGTAGTTGGGTAATAAATTACTTCATTTACTGCCACTCTAGATTTCATCACAATAATCATGATTGTTACCCTTCTTTCAATTTCTGTGAATGCTGTTTCTTGTAATTTCATGAGTTCAGTTTCCTGCTTAGCTACTCATCTTCCAGAGCAGTTTCTGTGTCTGGTGGAAGAAGAGTTATTCTAACATTCCTTCTTAAGTATTTACCAGCATCTATCTCCTACTATTATTAAGTAAGTTATTGTTATTAATAAGTAAGAGGAGCTGCACATTATCTACAATATTCCTCCACTGTTAACCCACACAAAGCAGGAGCTGTGTGAAAAGAGATGAATAAACAATACTTAGAATTTATAAGAATGTTTATCTTCAAAGTACTACTATGTAACTAACTAACAACACTGTCAACTACACAAGTTATTTATAACCATTTTACAGATGGAGAAAGTCAGGCTAAAGTGGTTAAGAGACTTTCCCAAGACCATAGGGGTAGTCAGTGTCTTGCTTCAGGCCTAGGCTTAGATCACGAAGGTGGTTTAGCCTCTCAGAGGGAGTGAGATCCTTCAGTAAGAATTTCTCCCGCCCCATAGATCTTGATCCTCAGCTATGCTAAGGCCTGTGTATGCCTCTCTGGCAGTGTAAAGGAGCTATAAAGTGGGCAGAAATAGATCACTGAAAATATTGCACAGACGGCCTCCTAGCTGGTGTAGAAATGGCATTACGGCTCCAGCACTGCTTCCAAATCCCAGAGTAGTGGATGAGATTGGAGTACATTGCACTATGGCTATTATCTGCTTCCCAAGAGGTCAAGGGAAGCAGGCTTTGAATGAGAGCAGCTCTAAAGCTTTTCTTAATACTTAACACCAGAGCTGAGCAGGCTCCAGGATGGGGGGAATGCATGCTTCTGTCCCAGTCCCAAGTGCAGGAACAGAGTAAATGAAAATCAGGCTCTATATCTCCAGCTATGGATTGGATTATTCCGTGAATGCATATTAATCACACCCATTTCTTACACACACACAATCTCTTTCTCTATATATTTACTTGGCTTCTTAAGGAAATACAGCCCTCCTCTTCTTCCTTAAACAACTTAACACCTATAACAAAATCCTCCTGTAACAATCTAATTATTTGGGGATGTGCATCCAAACCCTACCCATAAGAGCAGGTTTCACTGAATTAATTGTATTATTTTTTAACTAAATGCTTTTCATAGAAATGAAACTCTCACATTTTTAACAAGATCATTCCTTTTTAGAATCTCTCAGCAAATAATGCTGCTATTTGGTCCAGAAAGTTGTTCCTTTAAAACTGAAGGGGCAGATTCTGCCCTCTTTAATCACATTGAATAATATCTTCCTTTGCTTGCCAGGAGTTACATTGTGATCAATGGGGCTCCTGCCACAGGAGGAAGATTAGCTACTTATCTCGCCCCACAGATAAGTATCTGAACACCTCACAATCATTAATGCACTGAAACTTGTTAGATAGGTAAGTGCTATTATCCCCATTTTACAACATGAGAGCTGGGACACAGAGACTCGGACTTTCCAGCATCACACAGGAAACCAGTGACAGAGCAGGGAACTGAACATAGGGTCCCAAGTCCTAAGCTACCATCCAAAGCACTGGACTATTCTTCATCTCAATTTTATCACTTGTGAGCCAAAGTAAAGGGAGACAGAATCTGGCCCAAACCAAGAGGATCTTCTGCCACCCAAAGTATAGACAGACATGAAATGAAATGAGGGGAAACAAGCGAGGGTATATATACAAAGCATTGCAAATTGCAAGCAGATCCTCAAGTGACTTTTCCAGTCTCAATTTGTCAGGTGTTCTTAATTAAGGACCTTATTTTGATTCTCTTAGTCATGTTAAATAACACCTTACTCCACAAAGAGTACCTCTGAAATAAGTGGAGCTATTAATGACGTGAGGTACTACTCAGTGTGATCAGAATCTGGCCTTAAACATGGATAACCATTTTACTCTTACTGCACAGTACAAAAAATCTGTACTACACATACATACTTTCCAAAGAAGCATACCCATTCACATGCCAACCAAATATTAGTCTCCTAAAATTAGCTCTTATTTAGAAGTCATGGAAACAAAAATAAAATACATCTGTTGACAAGCCCAAAAACTAAAGTAGTATGTGTAAAAATCCTTTTCCTTGCTTTTCCTTTTACACTGTAACATATATGAAGAAAGAGGAATTATTTTTTAAATAAATGTTTTTGAAAGACAGTTGTAGTGTCCATTTTAAAATGTACAAATGAAAGAGCCACGAGTTCTGACAATTTATGTTAATAATAACTTGCTAATCTATCATCTCATATCCCAAAAAGGACATTCGGAGCTCTTTACAGATGATAATACATACAGTATGGTGGAACCTTCTTGTAGCACAAGTGATCTTTTGGGCTTTGTTTTGTTTGCAACTCATGCTGCAACTCTTCTGTGTATAAATAAAGCACTTAATTCTCCAGGAATGTCAGTCCCACAATTTTCATGAGCATCAGATTCACTAATGAATCTTTTTCTTTTTAAATAAACACCAACCTCGATTAGCACCATAACTCAGTGTTCAAGTCACAACCCAAGCTGGCAGAAGTAGTAAATGAGGGTTGCTTACCTGTAACCGGAATTCTTTGAGATGGATTCTCCACATTCACATGCACTGGCGGTGCAGCATTTTGTGCTGGTGTCCGTCGGAGTGCTCTCACATCCTCTCCTGCTCTTCCCCTCACTTTTCCTGAATATTCCAAAGTGAGGCATGGCACTCTGGCTGCCTCCATCACTTCCACTGCCTCCTTAGGTCTGAAACTGTAATTAAGACTCTGAAGAGGAGGGAAAGGTGGGCGGGGGAAGTGTGAATGTGCAGAGTTCCTCTCGAAGATCTCTGATTACAGGCGCATAAAACTTCATTCCTTCTTCAAGTGGCCTGTGCACAGTTTCACTCATAGGACAGCTTGATAAGCAGCACTGTCATCTGAGGAAGGTGGCATGTAGAATCCTAATTAAACAGTGATAGAAGTACCACTGTACCAAACTGAGCATCCAACTGGCATGCTAGGTCTAGTGCATAATGTTTTGTAATCATATAAATAGACCATGTAGAAGTTCTGCACATTTCTACAATAGAAATGTGCATAAGGCATGCCATGGAGGCCACCTTTGTTTGCCGTTTTGGAATGTGATGTAATGCCTACCAGAAGAAGGAAAGAGGCTAATTTGTAGCTGTCTTCAATATGCAGGTCATTTAGTGTTTATGAAGGAATTGCCTCCCCTTTGTTATTTCGTGCACAAAAATAAGCAAGTTTGATCACATTCTAAACTCTTTGTTCCTATGTAGGTAGAAAGCTAAAGCCTTTAAAGCTTTAGCATCTGATGTGTTGAGTTTTGCTTTGCATGAAGGAGAATGGGGTCTGGGAAAGAATACTAGCAGATTAACTGATTAAGATGAAAATCAATTACCACCTTAAATAAGAATTTAGGGTGGGGACAGAGAACAATTTTGTCTTTTTGGAAAACCATGAAAGGTGGATCAGCCATCAGAGCTTGCTGTTTGATAATGGTTATAATAAATACTATGTTTATTGATAAATAAAACAGTGAATATTCATTCAGAGGTCCAAAGGGAGACTTTATAAATTGAGTAAGGACTATGTTAAGGTCCCACAATGGAGATGGAACTTTGACTAGTGGATAGATGTTCAGTAGGCCCATCGTATATTGATTTACTGTGTCATGAGTAACTACAGTCCTATTATCAGTTAGTATGCAGTAAGCTGATAACGGCTGCTAAATGACCTTGCAGAAATAAAGAGCGGCCAGAAAGTTTCAGTTGAAGCAAATATTCACATATAGACTGAATGGGAGCTGAAGCCGGGGCTACATTATTAGATGTTCAAATTCTAAACATTTTCCACTTGAAGTTGTAACACTTGCAAATCAATTGTTTCCTGGAATTTATAAAGATCCGTTGCACTTGCAGTGAGCAGGACTTCTCTAAATTTGCCAGAGTCCTATGGCCTGTGCTGGTAGGTACAATGATGAGGGTCTGCGTGATAAATCTGGCTGTTCCGCTGAGATAGCAGGGCTGGGGTCACAGGAAGATGTTGATATACTGCCCTGGAAAGATGAAGGAGGTCTGGAAACTATTCTGTCTCACTCATGTTGGGGCAATCACAGTTATTTTGACTTCGTCTTCCTTTATCTTCCTTGTTACTCTTTGGATGAGAAGAAATGGGGAAAGGTGAAGAGGAGACCTATTCATCAGTTGATTAGGAATGCATCCAAAATGGACTGCCTGCTCCTTCTCTCAAGCAGAACTTTGGGAATCTGGTTACAAACAGATCTATTTCTGGATTATGCCACAGGGCAAAGATCTCATCCATCTCTGAAGTCTTTAGAGACCATTTATATACTTCTCTCCTACCCTGCTGAGTTGATCTGTTAGGGTGCATCTGTAAATATTGTAATGGATACATCAGTCCCTTAGCGCCACAGCTTCTTTGCACAGCTGAGTTGAATGAGCTCCTCCTTGCTTGTTCCCACAGTACATTTTTGTCATGTTGCCTAAAACAAGTTTGACTACCTTGCCTTGCAAGTGAGGAAGAAAAGACTTGAGCACCCAGAAAATTGTCCTCAGTTCTAGTATGTTGATATGTATCTTCTTCACCAGGAGCTTCCAATGTCTGTGAAATGTTAGGTTGCTGAAGTGGGCTCCTCACCCCCAAGTTGGAAGCATTGGAGGTGATAGTTACTGGTGGAGTTGGAGGATTGAATGCTACATTTTTCAGGACAGACAGTGTGGTGCTGTGTCCAGCATGAGAGGGATACAAGCACTTCCCCTGGGAGAGACAATTTCAAGAACATGTCGTCTGAGCTTAGCAGATAATGTTTTGCTAGCCAGTGCTGCAGAACTCTCATCCTGAGTTAAGCATAAGGGCTTCTGTATGTAACTGAGGCCATGAGGCCCATAAGTCTGAGGAAGAACATTACTGTTTGGTGAGTGTTCTCTGGAAGTTAAGAGTATAGCTGACTAAATTCTCAGGAATCTTTCCTCTGGAAGGAAGGCTCTTCCTGCTTGACAATCCAAAAGTGCCCCATTGAAAGGGATTCTTTGTATAAGAAGTAAGTGTGATTTTTTCCAATTTATTCTGAGTCCCAGTTTCTCAAAAATGGAGCATGCGCATATCCTTGGACAGGCTTTCTTGTGATGTCTTTAGGAGACAGTCACCTAAATAAGGGTATATGTGTATATACTCAACTTAGATGTGCATCACCACAGATAGGTATTCTGTGAATATTCAAAGGGTGTCAGAAAGGCCAAATGGAAGACTCTTTACAGATAGTGATCTTCTCCCCCACAAGGAAGCAATGGTATATGCGATGTGAAGGTCTGATAGCCATGAGGAAATATGCATCCCATAAATGAAGAGCTCTGAACTACTCTTTTATGGATACATTGGGAATTAAAGATGCTAGGCTCAACATGCAGAATTTGAACTTCTTGTTGGAGGAATTGGCCTTTCTCAGATCTAAGATGGGTCAGAGACCTCTATCCTTCTTCAGAATCAGAAAGAATCTGAAATAGATTCCCTTTCCTGTGAATTCATTTGGAACTTCCCATCTGGCCCCTCCTTCCAAGAGAAAGCAAGCCTCTCTTCTTGGTAGGTTGTTGTAAGGGGGGGGTCCCTGAATAGGGAAAGAAGTGCAGGGTTGGTGGGAAGCATGGTGTTGAATTGTGTGGAATAATCCCTTCATCCTAGTTCACTTGTCTGTGGTGATAGTGCTTCAGTAATTAAAGAATTAACAAAGTCAATCTCCAACTGTGGAGAATGACCAGTTAAGATTGGTCTGCAGCTCTCTAGCCTTATGTCAAGCCTGGAGTCTAACGCTTGGCACAGAAGACAAGGTGTGGTTTGCTTGCTATATCAGTGCAGCTTGAATGTCTTTCTCTGCTGCTGTTGAGCAGAAAGCTGTTGGTGCTGATAGTAGCATCTGTGTGAATACAAAGATGAGGATAAAGCAGTGTTTTGCTGTCTATTATATCCAAAGATAGGAGCTTCAAACCTTCTCTTTGATAAACCCCTATCAATGTAGTTATTGATCTTCATCTTCTCTAGCACTTCATTCATGTTTGTGCTGAACAAACCATCACCTGCCATGTGTGCTCTGGTTTCAGGTGGAAGACCAGAAGACCTAAGTCACACATGTCTTCTGTGTGATGATTGAAGCCCTTGCTGTAGCATCTGATGAATCAAAAAAGGTTCTCAATCTGTGATTAGTTAATAGCTGTCCTTCTGCTATAAAGGCATTTAGCCAATTTCCTTGCTGTTCAGGCAGATCCTTCGCAAATAAGGCCATTTACCCCCAGAGATGGTACTGATACCTAGTCATTATGGTCTGGTAATTAGAAACCTTAATGCTACTGAGGTTGAGGAGGAAAACTTTCCTGCCCAGAGTCTCCAGGTTTTCTACTTCTCTGTCACGTGGTGTAGAATTACTTGGTCTCCTTTTGACCTCTGCACTTCTGCAATGACCAGCAGCCAATTGGGAACCGGGTGTGTGTGGAAAAAAGAAAATCCTTTGTACCGTAACTGATATACACTCATTACATTACACTACACTCATTACACTCCTTACACTCGGGATATGACCATTTTTTTGAAATTTGCCCTGTGCAATGGCCTTGACCTTTGGCCTAGGTACTGTGGTTGTCAGAATTGACTCTGAGGTATCCCAGAGGGACCCAAAATGGTGCTTTGCAGCATTAAAGGTTACATTCTGTAGACATAAAGCTCAGTTAGCATTGGATCCAGGAAGATTGCTCAGCAGATCCCTGGCTGACTCTGCACGCTGGCAGCATAATCATGCACTGTACTCTTATCTGGAACTGGAAGTTTCAGGTCTGAAGGGGAGCTGCCACTAAACTGGCTCTGCTAACAGATGTGGACACCTGATGTGTCTAGAACTAGGCTACGATGGCTTAGGATCCATGCATGCACACAGGTTTTGCTGTCGGTCTAGGAGTGGAGGATGTTACCCTCAGTGGTATTTTGGGCTCTTTTTTATTCCCTGATGGGTGAGGAGCTGATGTGGGCCTGTCAGCACTCTTGGAACCAGCAGTTATTCAACTGGACAGTTCGGCCACTAACTCCTCCTGCAGTAATAAGTCTTGGAGCTGGTTCTGATGCTCCTTGGAAGAACTCGGGGTGAAGGTGCTGCAGATCATGCATCTTGAAGGAGAGAGTCCTTCCCCCCAGGCAAGCCAGACACTTTGTATAGGTATCTAAAATGTGGAATACAGCAGGACTTTTCGCCTCCTCCCCTTCAGATCCATGAATCCACACGAAGGTCTGAGAACTAATAAAACTTGTAACTTACTCTAAATTTTTAAAAAAGTAATAAACCTAAGCTAATCCTAACTAACTAAGAAATCTAAAGAAGGCACTGAGTCTTTCAGGGTGGTTGGATCCGGAATGGACAGGCTCAGAGAAGGTTCTAGGCCTTCTGCTGCCGTGACTGGAAGGCACAGGGGCAGCTGGGCACCGTGTCCCCTTTCATAGCCTTGCCCTCAGAATTCTCAGTGACAGTGAGGGGAGGGAGGGAGGGTGAGCCCGTGGGTGGGAATGTGGAGAGGCCACTTAAAGAAATATGTTGTTATTCCAAGAAAAGGCATCACCTACTATTTCGTGCCATGCCATTTCAGATAATGTAGTTTTTAAAAAATAGTTGTTTTACTGTAGTGGGAATGATCCTGTTCCCACTGACATCAGTCTGAGTATTAGGGAGACAATGACTGGAGCTGAGTTGCTTTTCTTCACACATACTATATATGTTTTCCAATACCATATTCGAAATAAGTTTTATTGCCTTTTTTTCCATTAGCTTGTTGTGAATACAGGAAGTACACTAATGGAGAGATGAAAGGGACCCTTCACTTGACACATGGAATGATAGAGACAGTCAGTAGTAGAAGAGCTTCTGTACATCACAGCACTACCATGTTAAAAGACTATAAAAGCAAAGAAGTTCAGGATTAGGATTGCTGCTCCGTCATTAATTCACCCTATTGTGTCCAAGTATTGTCAGATGTCAGACTGGCAGATTTTACATTCAGGATCATAAACTATAATATTTAGGATAATGTGAAAGGTGAAGTGGCAGCTTTAACTCTTCCTTTCCTATCTTTTGACACTATAAATTGATGGATGTGATTTTAAATACCTGAAAGACTTGATATCTTGTTTGTACTTTAATTGATGCTATATAATTATAGAGAGGTCAATAGAGATAGAGATAGATACAGACATACTGCACACACATTATTACAGCATAATACTATATTCATTATTTGTCATCAAAACTTATACTTTTTTTGTTTCGGGGGGAAGATTGTTTATGGGTCATGCTTTTTGCTAATCCCTGCAACTAATAGGAGCCAGGAGTAAAAACTGAGCATGCAGGAGGTTCTCAACTATTCTTAATAAATAAAATCATGAGTGAAAACCTATTTTGAACTGATTTGATTCACAGATTGTACATCTGTTTCACAGGGTTGTGCTTTCTAAATACAGTTAAAGAGGGCCAGATCACTGCAGGTGACACAGGTAGAGGTAAACTCTACATCTCTGAGCTAGCAGGATTGCACACCAGTAAGAGGATTTATCCCCATCATGTGGTATTTCCCCAACAGTCTCCTCACCCAGATTATGATTGGGAAAAGCACTTTAATTTCTACTGGGTTCCCTAGCAGATGCTGCTAGGGGGTCAGCACCTGGGTCCAGCCCATTGTATATGAAAGTTTACCTTTGCAAATTTCACCAGAAGAAAAGACAATTTCTTTTAGGTGACAGGAAACTTCTTTAAATATTCATGTAAAAATTTAACTGGAAGGCAAAATTGCTGTTTTTCTGACAGGTAAAATTTGATCCCTTCATCTAAATTTTATGCATGTTCATTGGATTTTTACTTATCTTTAACAATTCAGAGGTTGATCCTTCAAGCCCTATCGGCTTGATGTGGGATGGTGCTGAGCATTCTGGTCCTGATTCAGCAAAGCACTTAAACATAGTCTCAGCATTAAGCATGCAAGTAGTCACACTGGCTTGTAAAAATCGAACTCTGTGTGTGTGAAATACTACTGAAGTTAATGGGAGTGCCACGTACAGAAGGCTTGTGGAGTTGGACTTTCAGTTTATCCATGCATCATAGTTCTCTCAGACACCCAAAGAAAATTACCCACTCCAAGGTTTCCACATGTACTCTGGTGATGAATTCATGAGCAGGAAACTGACTGAAAGCCAAATTTTGCCTCCATCTGAACTTCAGACAACCACAGTGGAGTTGCATGGATGAAACTGAGGTGGAAGGGCAGAATGTATCTCTGTCAAGAGTTAAAGGAACATTAAAGGAAAGCATAACATCAGAGAAAAACCTCCCTCATGCTTCAAGAATTTCAGAACACTTAATCTTGAGTTAAAAACAAATAAATTGTCATTTAAAAAAATACTCAATATAAAACAAAGTTTGAAGTGTTGTAGCCGTGATGGTCCCAGGATATTAGAGAGACAAGGTTGGTGAGGTAATAGATATATTATTGGACCAGCTTCTGTTGGTGAGAGAGACAAGCTTTTGAGCCACACTGAGTTCTCCTTCAGGAAGCCTTCTTCTTCTGAAGAGCTCTGTGTAGCTCTAAAAACTTGTCTCTGTCACCAACAGCAGTTGGTTCCATAAAAGATACCTCACCCACCTTGTGTCCCTAATAAAACTTAAAGAACATTTTTGCAGTTGTGATGCAGTGTTGTATCCACTAGATGGACCTCATTTTCAAAAAGTTAAATGTTTTTTTCTCTGTACTCAGTTCTTATGTTCGTATGTTTCTATAGTAATCATACATAGCATTCCTCCTTTTGTGGGTAAAATTTAATACTTCTTGCAGTGTCACCTGAATATATTAAAACAATTTTCTGATTGCATCTTTTTACATACCTGTTTTGCAATTATCTTTATATTGGATAAAGCAAGTACTGACTGTGAGCATTTGAGCATTCCTCTCAAGTTAACCGCAGATCACAATACAAAAATTGTTTGATGCTTTCCCCAGTTGTGATAAACCTATTATATGAAAGAGTACTGTCATTGTCCAGTGATCAAAATTCATGAGTTGGCCCCTCCCAAAAAAAACTCATGAGATTTAAAATTTAATAAATTGGGGGTTCTTATTTGCTTTCTGGCTTTTGAGTTTTTGGGGTACACTCTGGTAATGTTTTCATGTGTTTCACTGTAACAATGAGGATTAGAAATTTGCAATTTTTAAAAATGAAAGCTGAGATTCTCACATAATTCACTCCAGGAGTTGGAGCTCGGAGGAGAACATCAAATATTGCAAGACTTGCAATAAAAAAAAATGTGAGAGCTGGCAACACTGTCAAGGCAGACTGTCTGTTTCTTAACATTTCTAAGATAATTGTTTGCTTCACTTATGCACACAGACACTTAGAATTCCACATGGCTTAGCTTGCTGACATATAAAAATAAATGTAAAAAACCTTGAGAAATTGGATATGAAGGCCAAATTTTGTACAATCTACAATATAAACACAAGTTCTTCTAGATCTGAGCAGCATCAGGTTTCAAAAGGACAGATTAACAAAGGAATTTTTACCTGAGGGAATCCAGAATGCATTGCATTCCTCTTGCAGTCACTTTGCAACTGCTGCATGGAACATAGCGCAGGCTGTAGGCAGTAATGCAGCAGCCTGCAAAAGGGTGGATCTATGATCTTGCAGGCCAACCCTTTACTTATGTGAGCAGACCCACTGAAGTCAACAGAACTTAATTTGGAGTTGGAGGAGAAAGTCCACATTTTTGGGGTGTGGGGGAGGGGAGATGGAGGAAGGCAGTATTCCTCTGGCAGCTTTTCTTTTCTTTCTTTCTTTTTTTGCAGTTTACAGGTTAGACTTTTATGAGCAATCCAGATGAGAGGGATCAGTTGGCAGAGTGCAGCAGGGTCTATGGGATGAAATGTAGTTTATCACATGGCACTGAAGTTTCCCATATGAATGCCACCCCCAAATACAGAGCCAGATCATCAGCTGGTGTAAATCAGCATAGTTTCAGTGTCTGTGTTTGCATTTAATGTGCACACAGTTAAACTGTACAGGGCAAAATTGATTTGAAAAAATCCCAGCCTTTTGTACACAGATCTGTTTTCTGTTCTTGGATAGTTTTCCAGGAATTTGGCTGGGACATGGAAGCTTTCTTTAAAAGCTCATTTGTATAGCTTATACCTTGCAGAGCCAAATAGAGCATATGTAAACTAATTTCTCTAGATCACTGCCATACAGAACTCTGCCTAATTCAACAAACTCCTTATAGACAAACGTATTGAAAAATTTAATTCACCTTTAAACAGCAAAAATTTAATAAAAAACAGACCTAAATTAGAACTAGGGTATGGGCACCAACCCAGTGAAACTGGATTAACTTTTTTATGCATCTACCAGATATCTTACCCTTCCTATATCTTTACCTTTGAACATTTGCACTTTAATGTATATATTAATTCTTAATAACATTATTCTAAGCAAATCTCTCAACTCAGATCAGCCAAGAATAGCTTTCCTTGCAATTGATTAAATTAGTGAGCTCATACCTCTAACTTCATCCAATAATCATCTTCCCTATATGGGCCTTGGTTAGGGGTAGTTTGAAGCTCTTCACAGAACAGGAGTAGAGTGAATTGGATATTCAAGGTCTGAGATCTGCAAGTTTAGAGGCACAAAGATTTGGGACCATGAATTCCAGTTACAGTGTTGCCAAATCTCATGATCTTATGAGATTTGTGATATTTCACATTTTTCTTAAAGCCCCTGTTCATGGAGGAAGATGATTACGTGAGAATCCCAGCATTCATTTTAAAAAAAATTTCTAACTCTCATAGTTGTGGAGAAATATTTGAAAACACAAGTACACCTCCCAAAGATTCAAAAAAATCAGAAGGTGATTTGGACTCCCGCACATCCAGATAATTTTGACTTTTTGACGAAAAATCAAAACTCAAAATACTTTTATTTGGAAATACCACTGTGATGCCTTATTGGAAATGTACTTCAGTTTTCTCATTCTCCCATGAAGCATCACTGTTACCTTGTTTGGTGGGGGAGGCAGTGCATCATAGGAGATAACGTCTAACTGGGGAGCCCAGCCCATAGAAGTGAGTAAGGACATGAGACAACCAAACTACAACTCCCGTGAGGTACCACAGCAATCAGTTTACGGCAAAAAATCCAAAATTTCTGTGAAAAGTAGGTACTTTTTGCAAAAAGTTTTGTTTAGTTGAAAACCCAATTTTCTGTCAAACAGTTTCAATGGAAAATTTTCTATCAGCCCTAATAAAAAGTACCCACACCATATTATTTTTTCCAAATCTCATGATTTTGAGGGCCATGGCTCATGATTTTTCAACACTTAGGCTTGGCAATTCTTCAGTTAAGATGTGTGGGTGCTTAGTCATGAAACACCACAGTGCCCCAAAAGTAGGCCATCATGTATCTAGAATCTTTGATGGACAGAGTCCTAAAGGATGCATCTTCATGGCTGGAAAGCAGAAAATGATCAAATGAAAGTACTTATAATTGGAAGCTACTTTGCATGTTCTTCTGTTCCACTGAATAACGTAAAGCCAATTTTCCATCACAAATCATTTTCAGTAAAACTTGGGTTTATGTGAAACACTAATATAGTCTTAAATTTTCATTGACATTATTGTTCTTTAATAAAAGATACAAGATGTTCTGTGACAAAGGTAAAAGCCGCATTTAAGTTCCAGCTATTGTTATGAGGGCAGCAAGAAGTTCACCTCTTTAGACAAGGGCTTGGAAGCAGACAGACAATGCTGGTGAACAATTACTTTGCTTGCATATTTCAAAATTTCATCCTCAGAAGTATTTTTATCAGCACTTGAAACACACATTATTTGTTCTTGGATACTGAGTTTATTGAATATATTGTTTACATTCTAATATTGAGCTTTTTATTAATAGTTGTAAACTATATTGCTTGCAATTTAGTAGTGGCCTTTACTTTCAAAACTATGTCTATATTCAGTGTCATCTCCTAGAAGCTGGGGGCTGTGACTATGTAAAAGACTTTGTCCTCCCATATTCCAAACAATCTTAGAGGGGAAAATTGAATAAAATAAAAGTAATGTGGATTTTTTACTTCATAAAGGAAAGGTTATGATGCTCATTTTAACCTACATGAAAGGCTTTGATAAATTGTAGCCTCTCTCATTTTCATTATATATTAACAACAAAACTGAAATTTCTATGTGAGATTCCTTTCACACCCATATGATATGATTGTATATCATTCATATGCACCCTTATACTGTAATTGTGCATTGTTTAATGCAAAGTGTGTCATGTAAGATGTTTTTGGAATGCTCATGGCACACTGAACATTATTGTTACGATAATATGTTTGTTGCAATGTCATATGTATGGTTATGAGGTTTCGCTATGTAATGTTTCCAAATGTGTGTTTCATAGCTTGAAGCAAATTCAGGCAAAACCTTTCAAGAGCAGAGAGGCAGTTTGCGCCTCACTAAGATATGCATAAAACAAACCAACTCTTCCATGGACAAAGGACTGGCCTAAGTATCAATAACGGATCAAAGGGATCTCAAGTGAGCCACCCCACTTTTCCTTGGCCAGCTTGGAGCCATGATAAGGTTATGCTCACTAAATCAGGACATGGATGAACCCATACGAGAACATTGTTTGTCACCTGACCCTGAAAGGGAAGGCAAGGCCCGGGGGTGAAGGAACAAGTTAAAAAGGGGAAACATTTTGCTGGTCTCTCTCTCTCTTCCACTTCCATCTTGCAAACACCACCAAGCAACTGAAACATTGATCACAGGGCGAGGGCCTGGGACGGGTGGTGTTGGGTGGGTCATACCAGTGCATGATCCCAAGAGCGGCTGGACAGAAGCACTCACTCACTTAGTTGAGAGCAGCTTGCTTGCCGTAGGCTGTGCGTCAGCTGACCCAGGAGTGGGGATTCACACAGCGGGGCAGGGTAAGATGGGCTCCAAGAATGAGGGTTTGGGGTGACACAGCAATACACCAGTCCAGATTACAGAGGGAAACATCAACCAGGTCCATCATACTATTCAAATCTCATGCTTCCCAATGCATTTCTTTGTTCAGAGGTGTATAATGTATTTTAGAGGCATGAAACCTCAGACTTCTTAGCCACAGCTACCAAAGATGTCACTATAATACACACAAAATGTCTGAAATATTAAAAATTAAAAAAAAAGGAGAACATTACTGACCAAATTTACAAATGCGTCTCCACAGTTTGCGTGCAAGTTTTCACACATTTGTCTTCTCAGAACTGAGCTTTTCCAAACAGAACTGATGCTATATGCAGATTGTATAGTTTAGTCAGCCACCTCATTTGCAAACAATGCAGTTGGTGAGAGATTTTTACATGCGTAAATAGTTGGAGGTGCACATTTAGAGGCTTTTTTTTTTTTAATTGGAACCAGTTTGGACTATTTAAATCAATAATCTGGTATGTAGTGGTTTATTTTATAAAGTAATCCCTCTACTGATGGAAGATTTACCTTAAAAAGGAAAATCTTTCATTTGTTATGTTATTTTGTAAGATTTTGATATAGAAATCATTAACAACATATGCTTATTATTGTGTTCCATTATTATTGTGCACAGTACAGCAGGGCTAGGATTTGCCTCCATGTCTACAGACTGAGTTGTTCCCTCCCATGGGTGGGCACGTAATAGATCATGGCAATTTGTAAAGGCCATACACTAATATTCTGATTGATGAGACATAGTTTACTGTGCTCATTTATTTGGATGCTACAGACCCCACATTGAGCCTTTCCTCAGGCAAGATTTCTGCTGGCTTCAATGAGAGTCTTGCCTGCTTAAAATATGCAGAATCAGGCCCAAAATTTGTTTAATAGTCTGTGTGCCACAACTTTATTACCTCCTTTGGCTCTTACCTTCCTGAATCAGGGGCATTATTTTAAAGAAAGCATTGTTTCGTAAAGCTAGTCCAATATGGAAAGGAAAAAACAACAATTTGATTAGTATAGATACATAATCGCCTCAGAGGCTGTCATTTAAATGAAGTGTTTCTAGCTCTAATGGAAATAAAACTTTAATTCCTTTTTAATATTTCACTCTGTCTGGCAATACAATTTAAAGGATATGAATACTGATTGCTCAATTGTATACATTCACATCAGCACACAATGTCTCTTCTCTGTTTATAGAACACTAAATCATTCCATGAACATGATATGAAAAATAAGCATCCTGTTACTGTCCACAGGATAATCAAAACTCTCATTAAGGAGCCTCTCCTCATGTCAAGCTTTATTCAATAAGTCCCAGTAAGAGTTTTTATATATTTTTCTACTGCTCCAGCAGAGACTAATTCATCATCAGAAACATACAGTTCCTGTCAGCAGAAGCTGTTATTTAAGTAGACACATGATGCCTTCTATAAAAGGTATTTATTTTAGTGCAGCCAACATGGGACAAGTTTTCCAGCAAAATGCCATAGCCAACTGGGCATGGCAAACCATGCCATTTCTCACTGATTGTGGAAACTGGTTATCTGGCCTTGATTCCCCCCCAGTATTCCCCTGCCAGAAAAGCAGGACATGACCTCTCTTCCGTGTTAGGGTCACCCTTTGACTGCGAGGATTTGTGAAGAGTGATGTGGTTTCTGATAAAGAGGAGAGAATAAGGCGACCCTGTAGGATGTGATGGAGAGTGGGTTGAATAGGGATGAAGGAGAAAGGGGAGAGGGCTTTGGAAGGGAAAGCAAGTAAGTGGAAACACTGAGGAATTTGGGAAGGGAGACATTGGAATAAAGCAGATGAAGTTGTGATGCAGAGAAGTGGTGTGAAACGGCTCTATATTTCCTGACTCTAGTCACATGAGAGAGTAGGCCTAAACACAATTAATGTTTCCTGTCACACAGCTGCAGACTCCAGTGGCTTCTTGTGAAGGGAAAGGTGAGTGACTGGAAGATTCGAAGGTGGGAGAGAGGAGACGGGAATTTGTGGAGAAGAAAGCAGAAAAAAGGACATGGCTCACTGGCCAAACACTGCTCTTGGGAGTCCTGGAGGATCATAGGATGGCAGGCTGCCAGAGCCTGTTGGGGACTCTTGAGGGAGCCAAAAAATCAATGGGCGGCCCAGAGGAAGTGTTGAGGACTGTCATGTACTTCTGCACCAGATATGGACTGGCTACAGAGCTTGCTTACACACAGCAGATGTATTCGTTATCAAATCCTTTAATGCTCTGCCAGATATGGCTGAAGTTCGTTTAAATAAAGTATTTTACACAGAGTTCCATCTGGTGGCTGGACAGGATAATACAGATTACCATTCCATTCCAAGCATCTGGTATGGGTGAGAAAAGAATTTCTGGTGCTGCTGCTGCTAATGCTGAGTCACTGAGGCACACGGATACGTGCCATGACGCTGAAGAATATCTGTATGCTATCCAAAGTCAGAGCCAAAATTACTCCACTTCTGACCAGGCTTGACACTGCCCACAGACCTGTGGGAGTTGATGAGGTCACAGCCAAAGTGGGATGGTACAGGTTTCTTAAGGCCCTCTCTACATGAGAAAGATGCATACGTTTAACTAAAGATGTGATTTTAAACCAGATAAGTTAAATTAATGCAATTCCGTTTGTGGACATTTATTTTGGTTTAAGAGTGGCCTATTGTAGCTTAGCTTAAACTAACTCCTAATCAAACCAAAGTAAGCTGCTCTTAAACCAAAACCAGAGTGGCCACACTGCCCTTTGCAAAAAAAAATCACACTATTTTAGTTAAATCAGTTCAACTTTCTTCTGTTGACAAGCGCTAAGATTTAAAGATTAGCCTATTGCGTGATGCTAAACTCAAGTAAATTGTAACTCCAGACTACAGTAGGAATATAAGAAAATCATGCCTACTGCGAACACAGTGTGGGAAAATCCTTTATCTGACAGCATGCTAGAATGGCTAAAGATGCAGAACTAACTGGGATATTACTGACAGTTTGGAGTGGTCATATATTATATATTTTTCTTTGACTATACTCAGTGTATGAACACTCTATTTATGATAAGCATACCATGCATTTGTGTGGAACAGCAAGTATCATTTTAAAACACTGCAGACTAGATTACATGCAGGTAATCAAATTTACTTTCTTACAGGTATACATCTTTCCTCCACTGAAATCTTTCCCTCCATTAGAGAGAGACCAGAAGATACTAGTGACAGAGAATAATAAGCTAGTAGCACAGAAAAAAAAAAGTCATACTCTGATCAGTTTCAGAAAAAAAGCAAGCAAACAAAAACCCTACACAACATTAAAAAAACCCCATTAAAACGATGAAGATATACAAATTGGTGCATTAAGTTTGTCACATAGCAACCTACCTGTATCAGAGTTAATATAAAAACATGCATTAGGGATAGAGAAGAATATTAGATCCACCTCTCTACCTATAAAAAGATGAGTTAAGAGCTGATGGTGGGTGAGTACTGTTAGCAAAGTAAGCACTTCACTGTATGTGTAGACATTTCAGTCCTTTGTTACGGGCTCTTTATTAGACAGCATACTGAAAACTTAGAGCAGCTTTTCTGAAAGATCTGAAATGATGTTGTATAACTCTGACATCTGGGGTTTTTAGTTGCTGCCCTTTCTGAACTGGATATGGAATATATGAAATCCATAAAAGATCAGATTCTGTGTTTAGCTGTTTAAAAAAAAGGCTCTATTCTATATCTCAGGATTCTTTAGATAGGCCTGATGCAGAAAGGTACTTTGACTTAATGGAATGACTCACATACTTAATGTTAAGCATGTACATAAAGACTTGCTGAATTGGGGCCTTAATTATTACAAGAGTCAGCCCTGCCCAAGTCTTGCAATTGGATCCTTACAGGTAAACCTTTGTGCACACATGGAGCCCCTGTAATTTCACCAGGGCTCTGCTCAGAGGCAAGGGTCTGCCCACATATCTGATTGCATGATGAGAGCCCTAATCCACACGATCACCTTTTTCTATAATTGGGCCTGATAACAATTCCTTTCTGGTTATGTTGCTTACATTTAATAACAGAGCTGCATGAACAATTCACAACAAAAAATTGTTACATTTTGCCTCGTTCTGTTCACAGATTGTGAGCCAATGCAATTTTTTTGAATTTGCTATTCAAAATCATCCTGAATTTCTTTGCAAAGTTTTCTTCCCATATGAAAAGCTTGCAACAGTTCATTACATATTCTTGAACTTCAGAATTCTTGCTGTAGTGGCTTGTTACATAGTCACATGGTATTGTTTCAGTTCCCTGATTGGATGGCTTGTGTAACTAGTCACCACACAAGAACTTTAGGTGTTACAGTTGAAAATATACTATTCAAAATTTGCTTTCAGCAGATACTCAAGATTAATGTTTGCTTTTCATGAGAATTCAGGCTTGTAAAATTCCAGTGCTCAAATATTCACAAAAATTGAATATTCAATAGACACAAACATTGTCAAAATAAAAATTCAGTTGCAAGTTTGAACAAAAATTTGCAGGAAAAAAAAAACAGTTTCCAATATTAACTCAAATAATTATTAATTTGTGTAAGTACCTTGGTTAAATTTGGTTTTAACCATGTGACTAAAATTTTACATCTAGCCAAACCTTTATTTAAAAAAAAAAAAAAAAAAAAGGATTTCAGTAGAATATTCTTCTATTAAGGTTTGTTAGAATGTGGCTGTGGTTCTTTTGCTCTAAGGACACCGTGTTTTACATCTGCAGGAGTTGCAAGTATCTTGGTTTGAGTGTGAACCACTGTGGGGAGTTTGCTAGGTGCTGGACTAAGTCACATAGCTCCCCACCGTGGAATTTGTATAACTATAGCAAGCTGTAGGACATTCTTCCTATTTGTTGTTAATAAATGTAGTTCAAGACTCTGTGCACGTGTGTGTCTGTGTGTCACTTTGTTGTTGCAAATCCTAAAGACACTACAAATCTATGGTGAGGAAAGGGAGAAAATGTGTTCAGTAGGAAGAATGGCCAGGTTTGGCTTTAAATATAAACACCCTTTTACTGCAAAGTTAGAATTTACAAGCACAATTCAGTATATGTATGGCTACACAACAAAATATCAAAAGGATTTATGCAATAGACTTCCAACTCATTTATTTGGATAGACTGGACCTGATTCTGATCTCACAGATATGTAATTCAGGAGTAATTTCATTTAAAATCAATGGAATTACACTAATGTAAATCTCAAGAGAGATCAGAACCAGGCACTTCCCACCTCAGTGTCAAAGCACTGACTCAGGATGTTATGAAAAAACCAAGGTTTTAAAATGATATTCAGGAATATAAAGTATTCTATTATGGAGTTAATCATTAATAAAAGCCTTTAAGAGGCTATGGGTTTTTGTTGGTTTCTTTTTGTTAGTACAAGCTAATAAGAGAAAACAATAACAAGTGGATTTTTGTGTAATGCAATGAGTGTACTAGGTGTTATGCTATTATTACACAAGCACAAATGACTTTTTAAAAGGGCAATTAGGAAGTTATGAGATGAATAGGAATTGATAAAAGTCAGGTGACTGAATATTTGCTGCCATAGAATATATACCTATTTTTAATGCCTACTTCGCTTCAGTCTTCACTAAAAAGATAAATCATGACTAGTTACCTAACACAATTATTAACAACAAGAGGGAAGGAACACAGACCAAAATAGGGAAAAAACAGGTTAAAGAATAGTTAGATAAATTAGATGTATTAAGTCAGCATGACCTGATGAAATGCACCCTAGGCTACTGAAGCAATCTCAGAATCATTCGTGATTATCTTTGAGGACTTATAGAAGACCGGTGAAGTCCCAGAGAGTGGGAGAAGGACAAACATAGTGCCCATATTTAAAAGGGGAACAAAGAGGACCTGGTGAACTATAGACCAATCAGCCTAACTTTGATACCTAGAAAAATACTAGAATAAATTACTGAAAATTATGCACCAGATGATGATAGGGTTATAACGAATAGCCAATGTGAATTTGTCAAGGACAAATCACGCCAAACTCTTTATTGACAGGCTCACTGCCATACTGGATGGGGGGAAGGTTTAGATGTGATATATTTTGATTTTAGAAAGGCTTTTCACACAGTCCCACATGACATACTCATAAGCAAACTAGCGAAATGTAGCCTAGATGAAATTATTATAGGTGGTGCAAAACTGGTTTAAAGATGCTACTCAGAGAGTAGGTATCAAAGATTTGCTGTCAAACTGGGTTGGTGGGGGATGTATCTAGTGGAGACCTACAGGGGTCAGTGTTGGCTCCGGTACTATTCAATAGTTTCATTAATGAGTTCGATATTAGAGTGAAGAGTATGCTGATAAAATCTGCATATGACACCAAGGTGGGAAAGATTGCTGACACTTTACAGGACACAATTAGAATTCAAAGTGACCTGGATAAATTGCCTGAATTCAACAAGATGAAATTCAATAAGGACAAGTGCAAAGTACTGTACTTAGGAAGCGGGGGTGGAGGGAATTAATGCACAGCTACAAAATGCAGAATAACTGGCGAGGCAGTAGTACTTCTGAGAAGATTCAGGGAGTTATAGTGAATCACAAATTGATTATGGGACAACAATGTTGCAAAAAAGGCTAATATCACTCTGGGGTATATTAATAGGAATGTTGTACACAAGACATGAGGTAATTGTCCCACTCAGCACTGGTAAGACCTCAGTTGGAGTACTGTGTCCAGTTCTGAGCACCAGACGTTAAGAAACGTGGATAAATTAGAGAGAGTCCAGATGAAAGGTGATAAAAGGTTTAGAAAACCTGGCCTATGAGGAAAGGTTAAAAAAACCTGGGCATGTTTAGTCTTGAGAAAAGAAGAATGAGGAGGGACATGATAACAGTTTTCAAATACGTTAAGAACTGTTATAAAGAGGAGGGTGATCTATTGTTCTCCACGTCCAGTGAAGGTGGGACAAAGAAGTATTTGCTTTAAACTACAGAAAGGGAGATTTAGGATTCGTCTACACTTACCTTGGCGATTTGGTGGCAGTCGATGGGAGTTACACAAAGTACGCCAAGAACTTGTGTAACTCCTGTCGATTTCTGTGCTTCTCTTCTGCGCACCGTCTTCACTTCATTGCGCCGATGGGAACCGCGTTCCCGTCGACGCAGCACTATGCCACTGAGGAGGTGGTTTTAGTACGTCGACTTCTGGATGGACTGAGTGGGTCTTCACTGACCGCTCAGTCGATCCAGATAAGATCCAGATAAGTGGCAAAGTTGCCATAGTCAATGTAGACATAGCCTTAGTTTATATATATGGAATAACTCTCTAATTATGAGGATAGTTAAATACTAGAATAGGCTTCCAAGGGAGGTTGTCGAATCCCTGTTACTGGAGATTTTTAAGCACAGGTTAGACATACATCTAGATGGCCTAAATATATTTGGTCCTGCTTCAGCACAGGGGGTTGGACTACATGATCTCTTGAGGTCCCTTCCAGCCCTATATTTCTATGATATTACCAGCCAGTTCACTGTCTTAAGAGAATTACTTAATGAGCTTACTGAAGCACTAGATTTATATTTTGTAATATATTTTCTAAAAAGCTACAGAGAACAAAAAAGATACCAAAGGATTTGGAAACCAAAAAAAAAAAGCATTCTATGAAAAGTTCTTTTCTGATTCCTGTCCATCAGCTCAACAGAGAGAATGGGGCCAAATGAAGTCTTTCCACCACTTTCTATCTTGTACCAGCTTTGTGACTTCATTCATCTTTTAAATATTTTATTCTATGTCATTCTTTACCCCGACTTCCTTGGTCTTCCTCTATTTCTAGTTCTTTGTACTCTGGTATGTATCACCATGCATGTTAGCTTTTCTGGGTCCCTATTTGACGTGTCCAAAGCATTGCAGTCTTTCTTGAATCTTCCATAACAGCACTTTTCTTGCCCTAGTCATTTTCTTATCTCCTCATTTTTTATTTTCTGCATTCTTGAAACTTAATATTCCTCTCAGCCAATTGTTCATTTCTTAAATCAAAATCTTTTGTTCATCATCTTTCCTCATACTCCAGCACTCTGACCTGTAAAACAGTGTCAGGATACATTTATCAGTCTCAAGTAATTTTTGTTTTTAATTGAAATGTTGTTAGCCTACCAGATCTTGCAGTATTTTCCCAATGCAGGAGCAGCTATTGCAATACTTCTTTTTATGTCATCTTCACAATTCCCATTCTTTGATAATCGTCCTCTAAAGTACACAGATTTTTCCACTTGTTCTAGTTCTTTGTTCTAGTTCTAGTTCTTTATCTTGATCTTTATCTCTTTCTCTTGTCTATCAACTGCCATAATTTCTGTCTTCTCCGTGCTAATCTTCAATCCGAATATAATACTTTCCTACTCTACCTTGTCAGTTATTCTCTGTAAATCTTCCTGGATGAATGGTATGGGGTCAATATCATCTGGAAATCTAAGGCTATGCACTGTTGTACTACCTAAGAACATGATGACTCCTCTTATAGAAGTTAGAGGTGCATTGTTACTCACCATTTTACAAATGGGGAAATTAAATTCCAGGGAGGTGAAATGACCTGCCAATGGCAGAGTCTGGAATACATCTCAGGACTCCCAATGCCTAGTGCTGTGCCCTATCCAAAATGACACATAGGACTAGATTCAGAAGGGGGAGTTAGGTGCCTAATTTCCCTGGTAGGCACCCAACTCAAGCATTTAGGTGCCAATTATTACCGCCATTATAGTCCCATAGGCATCTAAGTGTCTGCTGGTGGGTATGCACAAAGTTGCTCAAGTCCTGACAGAACTGAGCAGCTTAAATATTCATTGGCATAGGGACTGGAACCTGGGTGTGCCTCCTTCCAGGTGACTGCCCTAACTACCAGCCTCTAGCGTCCCCACTGTCTCTGGCTCCATTACTATTTAGTTATTTATACAAAGATAAACAGTTTCAATGCGAGAGACCGGCACAATCCCTATGCCTTTCCATGTCCATTTTTAAAAAATCATTTATATAATCAAATACAAAAAATCCAAAGTAGCAAAACTCAGTCAGTGGAATTATGGATAAGCAACACTGTAATTCAGCAAGTGAGCTGGGCAGAACTGTCTTTCCCCCTTCTCTCCCACAGAGGAAGCAGACAGCTCCATCCCTCTAATTATTCTGGTCCAGGGGCTTGCAACAGGAAAGAGAGACATAATAAGGAGAGACACAGTAGATCAGAGGAAAGTCCCGGGACATGACACACACACAGATTTCTAGAAACATGCTGAGACTTTCAGTTTACTGGCAAAGAGAATTTCTGACAGCCTTTAAGCATAGAGAAATCTTGTTTATTTATGCTGGAGGTAACATTTCCATTCTTTGTAGAACAAGTTTTGTGGCCATCTAGTAATGCTATTGTCATATTAATGAATACATTCAATTTCTTTTTACTTTGTGATTCTCTTTTTACACTTTGCCAATGAAGTGCTTTGTTGAAAATGGATTTGAGATTGAGACACCTTGAAGAGAAAATCTGAATTTTGATCACAAAAGAAGCTGGTTTAGAAGGATTGTGATGGGGGGCTCAGAGAGCCAGGTGGCCTAGTGGTTAGTACACTCAAATTCCAGTCCTTTTGTCAGGGCAGAAGAGGTGCCTGTTCCTGAACTTAGGCCAGGAATCTTCAGCTTTCCACCTGCATCTGTGCTTCAGCCCTTAAGGGGGTGTGGTAGAGGGACCTGGGCCCTCCTTCTCCACTGGGTCCCAGCCCAGCGCCCTGTGTGAAGCAACACTAGGAAGATGCACCCTGCAGCAAGTCAAAGTTTGCTTCCCTGGGCCACTTCCTACCAATAGGTCCCTTCAATTTGGGACCTGCCCCTATAATCCAAATAGTCAGTCTCTCAACAACAAAAAAAGAGCCCAAAGGAGCAGGGCTCTGCAAGTGGCCAAAGGCGGGGAGGAATGGTTAGAGAAGGCACTGCCTGGGCACCTTGCCCACTCTGTGGTCCCCTCTCAGGCTCAATCATCCGTCTGATTTTCTGGAGGATTCCTCTCTCTTACAGCCTGTACACCACCCTTTATCTGGGCTTCCGAGCTCCTGCAACCAGAGCATGCTCAGCAGGCCCAGAGAGGCTGAGTTACCTGGGTTCTGTATTGCCTTTTAACCCCTTCAAACCCAGTGTTGGGGTTGTATAGCAGATGTACAGCATTGATACTGTGATTCACAAAATATTGCTTGAAAAATTATTTCAAGTTAATGTGCATTGGCAGGGTACGGGGAATTTTATAAATAAAATTACTGACTTGGTTATGAGCGCTGCTAAATGGATTAACAATTGGCGGAAGTGCCATGAAGGAGAATGATAAGAAGCAATATATTAAATTAGAGAATGTCCTTTGGAGGGGTAGAGGGGGCTGAAGGGATTGAGTGCTAAAGCCTGGTCTTGTTTAGTTTGTTTGCTGATGATCCAGAGGATGGGGTAAACAGCATGATAACTATAGTAAATCTGAAGAGGCTATTAAATTGTGAAGTGTTGCAAGTGCTGGTGAGAATAATACAAAGGGATTAGAGAGGTAAGAAATGTGGACAGTAAATAAGATGAGACTCAGTTGAGGACAATGGAAGCTAAATGTAGGGGGGAAATCTGAAATATGTAACTCACTGGAATGGAAACACTTAGGGTTCAATCCCATTAAGTAAACTCCCACTCAGCTTTATCAGAAAAGCAAGTGAAGACTATGCCTTTGGAGAGCAATGATGACAAAAATAACCTATAGTAAACACTCTGTACTTCTATTTTGTTTTTACTGGAGGATCTCAAAGGCTGTTCACTATTCCTATCCTCAGTGTAGAAAGTGGAAACTGAGGCACAGAAGTTAAATGGCTTGTTAGTACGAATCAATAGGACTGCTCACATGAGTAAAAAGTGGCAGGATTGTGACTCCTCTGGGAAGTGATCTGTATTTCTAGTTTATTTATACAGTGTTTAAAGACTAATAATTAAAAGCTCAATTATTTAATCCAAGTTAGTTTGTTAACTAAATCTGGATAGAGTCATCCCATGCCCCTGCTTCTCTATAACCAAAGAGATGTCATCCTCTTGGAAAACATTGTCTAGCGCGGACTCACAATTTTGGTGGTGCAGGAGCAGATGGAAAGACTGATTTGTACACTTTTAAAGACTGGCTTGCTCAAGTGATCTCTCATGAGCTATGTAGAACCTTTCATTTCTGGGTCAGCAGTTCAAATCCAAGCCATGCAAGTAGTGATTGAAAGAGGTTACCACCTGACTGCTCTTTAGTGCACTATATGAAATAAACTTCTCTTTTCTGTGGTCAGGGTTCTCCATTACAAAAGTCACCCATAAATGAGCGTGCCAGGAGACAACCATTATCAACATATAGGCAATTCTCTGAGAACAGGGGTAACAATGCACATTGGGAGGATGGTAGGGGAAAATGTATGCTGCCATTACCTGTTCTGTGGATAAAGAAGATGTCATGTGTTAGGGCTGTTGACACAGCACTTTCACAAGCACTATAGCTCAAAAACACAAAAATTTATTTTTATGTATAAATTATATAGCAAGAAAATACTGTATTGGGAGTCTGAAAGTTTTCAGTAGTTTTTTCCAGATTTAATTGAGTTTTATTATTTTAAATACTTAGACATTATTTTGTAAAGTCTCCCACAGATTCCTTTGGACACTGCTAAGTAAAGATTGTTTTGCCATAGTGCAATCAGATTGATGACCCCCTATTGGAAGTAAAATATTTTCACAACCCTCTTACATTTATTATGAAAGAGTAAAAATGTATCAATGATAAATTTATATATAGTGTGTATGGGGGGGGGGAGGTGGGGAGGGAGGAGGGGAAGAGATTTGAGAGACTGATAGATAATACTTGACCTTGAAGGGTAAGGGGAGTGGAGGAGTGAGATTTTCTTTGCTTTACATAGCAAAAAAAATTTCAATGCCTCACGCCCGACTCCCTAGGAGTCACAGCCCATTGGTTCAGAAACGCTGCCATATCATAGTAGGAAAGCAGCTGGTTGGTTCTAAAACCTTTGGGTGTTCAATAGTGTAGGGCATAGAAGAAAGATAATAGTGTCCCACCGAGCAAAAAACTTTTGAAAAGCGTTTTATTGCATCAGGGGAAGGTGAGAGCTGGGCTTCCATCCCTTTCATCTTTCAGGAGGTGAGGCTTACTGTGGAAGGAAAGGGGCAGATGAAGTTCTTGACAGGGCAAGAAGGAAACGCATGTCTAATCCACATATTTCTTTCTGCTGTAGTGAATTGCACTTTACAATAGTAAAAAGGTATCTGCTTATGGCAAAACTAAATAAAAGTGTATCATAGAAAATCTAGTTTTGGGTCACAGATTTTAAAAATTAGCTACTTTAAACAATCAGAGTACAAAATCTCAAGATTATCACTTCATATATGTAAATAATAAAAATGTACTGTTCTAGTCACAAGTAAAACTAAATGCTCTATACTCATTCCACTTCCAGTATTTTCTCTTTAGTGAAAAGGACTATATGCAAAGACAAACTAGAGAAAAAAATGTCCTCCATCAAATCTTTCAGTTTTAGCAATCTTAGACGTCACTTGTCATAATAGTAGGTAAAACACTTCCAGACGGTGGTTTTTAAGTTCAGCCTGGCCCTTTAAGAATGAAGAGCACAGCTGACAGGGAGACAAACACCAGCCTACAATAGTGAGAACAACATATGCCTGCACCACTTCTAGCAAGTGCAATCCCAGATTGAAACTCATGTCAATCTGACTCAGAATGTGGTTTTATCTATCTATCTATGATACTTATATGGCCCCCTTGACCGTACTATTTAAGCTCCTCACTATCGTCAATTTCCACAATACCTCTCCAAAGCAGCGAAGTGCTATTATCCCCATTTCACAGATGAGGAATGAGGCATAGAGAAACTAAGGGCTTATCTAGATGAACAGTTGGTGCGTGGCAGTTCCCTAGTGCACATTGACTTATTCCTGTTTCAGTGTGGAATAAATCAAAGTGCACTACGGAACTTTTAGTGTACGGTAGCAGGGTAGATGGACAGTTAGCACACGGTATGGTAGTTTGCCATACATTAAGGTTATGTCTACACTGCCCCACAGTTTGGATGACAGAGGTATGAATAACAGCGTGCATTAAAGTGCTGAACTGTAACTCCCTTGTGTGGACACTGCAGGTGCGAACTAGAAGTTTCCTAGTTCATATAAACATAATCCTTTTCAAACAGGATTGCGCGGATACAAACTAGGAACTTTTTAGTTCATGCCTGCCACGTTGACACGGGAGTTACAGCTCAGTACTTTAGTGTGCACTACAATTCACACCTCTGTCATCCAAACTGAAGGGCAGTGCAGACAAGCCCTTAGTTTCTAGGTGGACAAGCCCAATGAGACTTGCCTAAGGTCACACAGGAAGTCTGTGGTGCAGCAGTGAATTCAGCCTAGCTCTTCTGAATCCTAAGCTAGCCCCTGAACTCTGGGCCATCAGGGAGAATCTGTGCTCTTCCTTTCCCACCCTAATTTGTTCTGTCCCTTACAAAATAGTATTTCTTCCGATGTCAGCTTTTTTTATTCGACTGGTTTTGGCAATTTGGAGTACTTTAATTGTATTTTCTTGCCACAGGCTTTCTAATACCATGAAAATGTTTTTTCTAGAAGCAGAGCTTCTGCAGGCCTGCCTGAAGTAGGAGGTGACATCCTGAGTAATTGCATAGCTTAGAGAGCTGATATCCAAGCATATGGCTGACAATTTCACATCCACATTTGATAACCTCATAATTTATGTAGATAATCTAATGATGGCATAAAAACCTCCAAATGTTTCTGATGCATATAAGTATTTCTGAAGTTGAGTAGTTACCATGCAGTGTTCCTGATTTAACATTCCAGCAGGCAATATGTAGCAGACTAACCAACTTATAATGTAAATGAGTTAGAAATTGAAATGTGGTGCGACACAGAAAGTGTTTGATGTGACCGATCACAAAAACGTTCTTAATAAGGACTCTTCGAAGAGTGTCATTGTCCTATCACTGAGCGCACACTAAGCAGCACATGCTCAGTCATATTTCTAGAGAAAGGGCCGGGAAACAAACACTGAGATGGGTTGGAACATAAGTTCAAAAGAAATAATTGCTTGAAACTAATTTGTAATAAATGTGGAGGACAGGAATATGTCAGTTAAATTGTTTATTCCCTCTCCTCAGCTATACCAAAAAGTGGGTACTGTGTTGCTTTCATAAATAAAGAGTGGGCATACTCCAGAGTCCCTTGGCTTAGTCTCTGGCTGCAAATTTGTGAGTTGGTGATTGGGGAGGTGAAATCCACCTCTGCCCCAGTAGCTGCTATTCCAGCTCTTTGCATGAAGTGCTAGAGCCACTGATTCATGCAAGTGCTCTCCTGTCCCCCAGACCACCATCAATCTGGTATATGCGTGGCCAGCAGAGAAACCCTTCCTGCAGCATGTGGGCAGGGATCCTTTAGTGGCCTCTCAGCAGACAAGCTCTGCTCTGCTCCTGTGCAGGGTTGAGGTAGTGAGGGGGGCTGTGTGTCATCCCTCCACACCAAGGTTGAATTTCACTCCTGGTTATTTAGGAAGCTGTAGCATTTCAGGTAGTTTTGTAAAGTAAAAATTCACCACCAGTAACATATGTCATCCTGTTGTGGATCCGGCCAAGGCTCACAGTAAGAATCAGAGTTGAACCAAGGCAACCTAGGGTCCAGGCACATCCTGTGCCATGGTCCTGCCCCTCCCTGAGCAAGTTACAAAATTAAGCAGAGATTTCAGTTCACCTTCCTTTAAGCTTTTGTTTCAGGCTACCACTAGGCTCAGAGGGACACCACGGATCCTTGGGTCATATTTTCAAACTTTCCTTTTCATCCATGAGGGCTAGAAATACATTTAAATGGAAGAAAAGATTCTGATAGCATGTGACTCCGTGAGCTGGGGCCCTAGGTATTAGCCTATAATGTCTCTGCCTTAATCTGGCCTTGATGACAACAAACCAGGGTATTGTCTTCAGAGTCAATAAAGCAACATTCGTCTGTTTTGTGGACTGGGAGCATCACCTGCAAGCAAGATCGTACCATGAAAAACATATGCCAGATTGCATGGCACTACTATTATTCTGAAATGTTGCACAAGTGCTATGGTAAGGTTTCCTGTGAGGCAATTGTACCTTTCAACACCTCTCTACCCTAGCACTTTGAGCCTATAAGGCGGCAGTTAATTCATGGAATATAGCTACTCTCCTCACTGAAAGCCATTTCATTTGCTCACTAGATTTATGGGATACTTACGAGGTCAAGCACTGAAGTCTTAGTGCTGCTGTACAGTAAGCTAGGAACTGCACTATTTAGAGAGGATTCTGTGAATATGTATTTCAGTATTTTTCTTCCCTTGTCTTATTCAAGACATTTCTAAGAAACAGGGGGCCAGATCTTCAACTGGTGTAAATCAACATAGTTTCATGAAAGTCAGAGCTACACCAGTTTACGCCATTTGAGGATCTGACTCAGGGCCTTTGTTATTTAAACACTTGCCTTCTCCTGTTGCTTATTCCTCACACCAAAGTCATAATTCACTCTTTGTTGCATTACCATGTGTTGTTATGAAGATAATTCATTGTTCCTGGCAGCCAGATCATGTCTGCAGGAGAGGAATAAGCAGCAAGCGAAGATGAACCCCTAAGCAATAAAATAATGTGTTTTCATGGAAATGTCCCCAGTAATTAAAAACAAGAGGGGAGAACACAGAAGATGACATATCAGTAGAACTCTTTAAAAATAGATGGTTTTCCTATTTTTCCACAAAGTAGCACCAACTCTAAAAAAAATAAATCATTTTAGTTACTTATTTTAGAGGATGATGTGAATTTGTGCATATAATAATTTGATAGATATATCTGACCTCAAGTTATTTGAATGATTTCATCAAAAAAAACTTGTGCTACAAGAATGGAAAGATTATCCCCAGTAAGTCATAAAATCATAAAATATTGGGGTTGGAAGGGACCTCAGGAGGTCATCAAGGCCAACTCCCTCCTCAAAGCAGGACCAATCCCAACTAAATCATCCAAGCCAGGGCTTTGTCAAGCTGCGCCTTAAAAACCTCTAAAGATGGAGATTCCACCACCTCCCTAGGTAACCATTCCAGTGCTTCACCACCCTCCTAATGAAAACGTTTTTCCTAATATCCAACCTAGACTTTCCCCACTGCAACTTGAGATCATTGCTCCTTGTTCTGTCATCTACTACCACAGAGAACAGCCTAGCTCCATCCTCCTTGGAACCCCCCTTCAGGTAGTTGAAAGCCACTATTAAATCCCCCCCATTCTTCTCTTCTACAGGCTAAACAAGCCCAGTTTCCTCAGTCTCTCCTCATAAGTCATGTGCCCCAGCTCCCTAATCATTTTCATTGCCCTTTGTTGGACTCTCTCCAATTTGTCCAATTCCTTTCTGTATTGGGGCCCCAAAACTTGACACCATACTCCAAATGTGGCCTCACCAATGCCAAACAGAGGGGAACAATCACTTCCCTCGATCTGCTGGCAATGCTCCTATTAATGCAGCCCAATATACCGTTAGCCTTCTTGGCAATAAGGGCACATTGCTGACTCATATCCAGCTTCTTGTCCACTGTAACTCCCAGATTCTTTTCTGCAGAACTGCTGCCTAGTGAGTCAGTCTCAAGTCTGTAGCAGTGCATGGGATTCTTCCATCCTAAGTGCAGGACTCTGCACTGTTCTTTGTTGAACCTCATCAGATTTATTTTGACCCAATCCTCCCATTTGTCTAGGTCACTCTGTATCCTATCCCTGCCCTCCAGCATATCTACCACTCCCCCCCAGTTTAGTGTCATCTGCAAATTTGCAATCCACTCCATCCTCCAAATCATTAATGAAGATGTTGAACAAAACTGGCCCCAGGACTGACCCCCGGGGCACTCCACTTGATACCGGCTGCCAACTAGACATCAAGCTATTGATCACTACCCACTGAGCCTGATGATCTAGCCAGTTTATAGTCCATTCATCCAACCCATACTTTTTTAACTTGCTGACAAAAATACTGTGGGAGACTGTATCAAAAGCTTTGCTAACGTCAAGATATAGCACTTCTACCACTTTCCCCACATCCACAGAACCAGTCATCTCATCACAGAAGGCAATCAGAGTGGTCAGGCATGAGTTGACATTGGTGAATCCATGCTGACTGTTCCTGATCACCTTCCTCTCTTCCAAGTGACTCAAAATGGATTCCTGGAGAACCTGCTCCATGATTTTTCCAGGGACTGAGGTGAGGCTGACTGGTCTGTAGTTCCCCAGATCCTCCTCCTTCCCTTTTTTGAAAATAGGCACTATATTTGCCTTTTTCCAATCATCCCAATTGCCACAAGTTTCAAAGATAATGGCTAATGGCTCTGCAATCACATTAGCCAACTCCATCAGTACCCTCAGATGCATTTCATCTGGCCCCATGGCACTGTGCATGTCCAGCTTTTCTAAAAAGTTCTGAACTTGTTCTTTCACCACTGAGGGCTGCTTACCTCCTCCCCATTGTGTGCTGCCCACTGCGGTAGTCTGGGAGCTGAGCTTGTCTATGAAGTCAGAGGCAAAAAAAGCATTGAGTACTTCCTAGCCCTAGGAATGAAGTGCACTGTGGGAAAACTCTTCTGCCCACCCTGTTTCCTAACTTTGGAGCACAAGTACAAAAACCGCATAATTAGTTCCTTTGGTGGCTGTCTCAGTAAAATGGCTGCAGTTTGAGAAGGCCTTATACTGCACTACTATCTAATCAGAGAAATGGGGTCCCCAGCTCTAGATTCAGTCACATTGGCTGGAAAATGCCAACGTGCACTTGTTCTCAGGACAATTAGGACATCAGTCTCCAGTGCTGTCAAATTATTAAAATGAAACTTTGCAATTCTTAATTTTTAAAATGGGATGTTCCATGAAGGTGTTTTTGTCTCTCTTTTGAAGTTTGACATAAAAAGAAGAGGAAAAACACACACATTCCCAAGGCTAGCCGCTGCCAGCTGCAGGACAGTGAAGTGCATCCCTAGGGCTTGGGGTACAATGTTCTTCAACCCCTCTCCCCACCCATGGATCCCTTATCCCTGTCTCTGTCACACCCCAAGAGGCAGGGATAAGGGATCCCCAGGACGCTGCAGGGAAGTTTTGGAGCTGCCTCCCACTCACCACCTTCAAAGTGCACGCTGCCTGGGCACCTCTGCACACGCAAGGAGAGCAGGGGGGCCCAGAAGCAAGGGACAGAGAATGGAGTGGCAACCAAGTGGCTGCCATGCAGGGAGGTTGAGCAGAAGAGCTCCTGGGTCAGCACAGCCGGAGGAGGGTAGACATACCCTAAAGGCCTAGTCTATAGCTCCTGGAAGTCAGTGGAAAGATTTCCATGGACTTCAAATGAGAGTTGGATAAGGCCCTTGTTGAGTTAATTCTGCAGGTCTCACTATACCCAGAAGTATTGCTGATTGTGTCACACAAGGGCTAATATATACTGAAGATATATTTATTACCTCAGTTTTCCATGTAAAATGTAGTTTACCTGAATGTTCCATGAATGTAAAGGGTTATTTTTACTGTATAAGTCTGTGTTTTCTTCCTCTACTACTAGGAAGTACACTACCTACATAAAGCTATGCACATTTCTAAATTCCCTCAGTGGTCCTGAATACAATGGTACCAAAATTACCAGTGTCTTCGGTGGCAAGTCCTGATTTTCATAAGCACCCAACGCACTTTGCTTGCTCTTTCAGCCTTGTGCAGCCCATCTTGTGAGATACCCATGACAGAGTACAAACAATGAAACATCAAATGGTATGTCTACACTTTGAGCTGGAGGTGTAATTTCTATCTCAAGGAGGCACACCCACGCTAGCTTGATCAGAGCTAGAGCACTAAAATAAAAGTGCAACCACAGTGGCCTGCGTGGTGGCCTGAGCATAGTCCCATTCATCCCAAGACCATAGGTAAGTACTCAGAGCAGCTAGCCCCTCCCGCCACTCATGCTGCCACGGCTACACTTCTATTTTTAGCGTACTAGCTTGATCAGAGCTAGCACAGGCATGTCTTCTTGAGCTGGAAATTACACTCCCAGCTCAAAGCATAGACATGCCCTTAGAAGATCGAATTCTGTTCTCATTTACAACATAGTATGTCCAGGATGTCTCCAGTGATTTACACAGGTGTAACAGAGGGCAAAATTCTGGCCACAGACTTTTTAAGGAGAGTCTCAGAGGTACGGAGCTGCTTACTTTGAATCTGTTATTCCTAGTACTCTTTCATCATGTGGCAATATCAAGAACAGTTCCTCGACATGTGCAATTTAAGAAATAAGTGATTCTACATAAAATAGGATCATATTTTTCCTCCAACTTCCTCAAGTGCCCAGATTACAATGGTACCAAATATGCTCCCTGTTTTATGGGAGATCTGGTTTCCATGGTGAGCAAACTACTTTCATCTGCTGTTTTGCAGGCCACACTATGTACACCACCCCCTCCTTGGCATGCCAAAAGCGTGGTTGAACACTGATTCTCTGGCAAGTTTATTCATATTTTTAAACTAAACAATCTGGGGCTATAGGAATGCAAAGCTCAACCTCCCACCTCTGATGTGCATCACTGATAACCCCCTTGAAGCTGGAGCAAACAAACAAATGCAGTAAATACCAACCATGTGTCATGAAGTTGCTTCATGTAATCGTGGCACATTGTAGGCAGCTAAACGAAAATGTGCTCGTTTTCAATTGCCTGTTATCCTTATTACCACTAGAGATGGCCAATTGGCCACTTCCAAATAGCATTTAGACAAATTCTGGGTTCCATATTGAAGACCAAATAAGGGCTAGAGTTTGGGTTCATGTTAGATTGCCAAGAACTTGCCAGCTGCCTTTACAGAGTTCCAACTTTCATCTTAATGAAGAAAATAGTGCCTTTAAAAAAATGCAATCCCAAACATAACCCAGGGACTGGATTGCATCCAGGTGTGGAAATCCAACTGCCCACCCCCTTTAAATTTGAAAATGTTCCAATTCAAGATTCTGGTTTTGGCCCGTCTCTAAATAAATTGGTACCGAATAAGTGTAAATTCATATAGCTGCTCAGAAGCCCCTCATGAACTGATCCAACAATCATTTTCATTAGCCTTAGCACTTTACTAGTATCCCCTCCACACAGATAGGTAGCTGCTCTATCTGGGGCGTTCTTTACTTTCTCTTTTTTCCACCTCAGCCAAAGGTGATTACTTAGGATTGTCCCTTAAAGAAATCCCACCTTATTGTATGTTGCCAGTATGTAACAGTGTAGAGGCATATAGGCAACACAGCTAACTGTGTGAAAGTACAGATTTTAAAGGCTGGTAAATGGGAACTTAAGTTGGTACTTGGTTGCTTTTAAAAAAAACAAACAGGAAAATGACTAAAGCAGAGACACAGGTGCCTGGTGCCATTTGATAAAATAATAATTTTTCTCTCATTTTGATTACTAGCAATGAGTCACAGTGAAGTGTGCAGAATGCGTGGACATGTGGTTGTGTGGGCCCCATTCAATTGTATTCTGGGCAGGAAAAATGGCTGTGTAGCATTCATATGGTAGACAGATTGATACGCCTAGTAAAAATGTAACACCATTGGCAATAGAACAGGAGAGGAGGCATATGCTGGTGTAACTATTTCAACTCATACATGCAGTAGAAGTGTCCAGTAACACCAGCATTCTGGTTATTCGTATGGGAGAGAATAACTGTCAATAGTTCTGATGGATTGACAATGAATTATGCCCAATAGCAGAATAATCTGTTCATAACTATTGCTGAGTCAGGTTTGGAGTGGGAGATGGAATGGGACAATTCACAGTGTATGAAAGAAAATTAGCAGGTAATTTTCTAGATTAATCCTTACCAAGATGATCTTTTTGATGGAAGGTCACAACACATTAGAGCTTCCTGAATTTTTCTTCAACTTTTACCAATTAAGTATTTTTATAATAGGCCATGAAGGCTAGGCATGGGTTCTTTCAGATCTCAGGAATCTACTTTTATTTTTACAAGTAGGGAGTAACCTGCTTTGGTTGGAAGAACTTTTGGTTTGTGGACTTTGGTCCACCATGGAAGTCTTGGTTTGGTTCATAACAAGGCTCATTTGATTTGCATAGGATGGTAGATGAAACACTTAAAAGCTACTCAAGCAAAATTTGCACAAGATGAATATTTCTGATTCAACCTTTGAGCAACTTATGACAGATTCTATCGCATGGCGCCATGCCATAAGCATAGGTGTCTATGACTATGAGAAGAAATGTGTGGTATGGTTGGAAGTACAGCACCTGACACAGAAACAACATGCAGTTCAACTAGCCCAACCAAACAAATGGCTAAGTGGTTTCTGCAGTAAGTTGTTCTTCCTGAATTGATCTGTGGAGCCATGCCAAGACTCATTAGTACAAACTGTGATTGTCAACAGCATCCTCTAAATCAGCATGATTATTATTATTATTATTATTAACTTAAATACCTGATGCTACATCTTCATTCCTTAAAGGAAAATCTCTACCTCTACTACACCCACAACCAAGCTGGTGTTTGCATGTTTTCTACTTCCTTTCATTTTGCAGCCTAATTCTCCATTGTCTTTCATCTTGTGCAGCCATTTACATCTGAACAAAGCAAAATTGCCACCAAAAAAAGGATGGTGTTTTACACCTATGACTACACAAGGTGCAAGGCAATAGAAAGCCATAAGATGTCTTAAAGCTTCCAAAACCAACTAGTTAAAAATATTGTATGATATTCTATACTCACACACAAATTCACCAACATACAAAGCCCACTGATGTCAACAGTAAGACTCCCATTGACTTAGAATCTTATCCCACTTTTTTTCCTGTGCTGTTCCTTACTCTCAAACCAATGACAAAATAACAAAAGCACAAATCTTCTGAGAAATAGGCAAAAAGAGCATTCTTTGGTCTCATTACTTTAAGAATTTACAAGTTGTTTATATTTCTCATCAAAAGTTCCAAATCTTATTAAAGAGTTCATGCCCCCACATTCAGTATAACATTCCAGAAACATGGCAAATAAAGTGTGGCTGGGAAATGACCTATGACTTGAAACTGAAGCCAGAATTCTTGCATTCTTTGCAAGTACCTGTAGTTCCGCTAATTATATCTAAAACTTGTAAACAGGAAAATATTTTACTGATGTACTGATTGATGAACTTAAAGTGGTAAGCAAAAACAAAATCAACAGTTTAACCATCCTAAATGACAAGATAGTTACCATAGTGATGGCATTAATGTAGAAATAAACATGTGCAAAATATTACTTTTGTAAGAATAAAGCCTACTGATAATCATTCAAGAAGGATATTTTAGGAATGAGGATACCAAAAGAGAAAGAGAAGTAAATGAACTATGAATTAACCAAATAGCTTATTTCCTCCACCCACTCCCCTCTCCCTTCTTTGCTATTCCTGACCTACTAGTAAATTCACATTTCTTAATCCATTACTTGGTTAAAATATTTCCTTAATCATAACAAGATAATATTCTCCAAGTTAAAATACTTCATGGAGTAAGATATAGGCAGTATTTCCTCCTTTCCAGTCCTGGTTCTGATCATAGATCTTTCACTTTTAGTACAATTAACAGTCTTCTGAGCCACAGTATTATACATTAAGAATCTGTGCCTATCCCTAATCAGCCTCCCCCCCACCCCCACACACATATATACACAAACTTTTGCACCTGCAATTTGTTGCAGGCACAACTTAGGCTAATTACATTTATCTGATTTGCAGTCACAATCAAGGACTTAAACATCTAGATAACCAGGTTTTAGAAATCTGGCCCTAAATATTTGCTAGCACTGTCATTATCCTAGAGATAGCTTCTGGATGTGCCAGGTCTAACCAAGTCCCTTGATGAAATTCTGCTGAAAACAGCAGTATGGAAGTTGCAGAAGTCACCATGATTAAAAGTTTCTGTTGTCAAAACATGTATTATTTTTTGAAAAAGCCAATAGGACTTGTGAATAAGTGTGTAGGATGTTAATTCTGAGATTAAACAGTACGCAGGATACAGGTATGAAAATTGTAAAAATAAACTGTTTAACAAAATTATTTGTATGCTGTTGGTTAACAGCTTCAGCAAAATGGTGTGTGGTGGGGGGAAGGAGGGGTTAAGAAGAGTTAGTAGTTTGTGTCAGTTTCTCAAAGACAATCATTGAGATCAAAGAAGTGATCGTTGCTCTTATGAATATCTCTCCCACCCAATTTTTCTCAATAGCTTCCATTAGGATTAGGTTGGCTTTACACTTCTCTATCCTCAATGAAGCAACCTTAGAAATAAATTGTGATTTAGAGCCACAATGTTGCAAGGGTGGCGCTACATGCCCTTAGCAGGGATCCTATAGTCATAGTGCAGTCACCCTGCCATCCTCAAAGAGAATACATTCTGCTTCCTCCCTGCTCCCTTGGCAGAGTTTGGTGCTGGCCACAGCCACACAGGATCTTCTCTAAATACCACTGGAAACAACCATGGTGAGCACAAAGAAGGTACAAGACTGACTCCTTAAACTCTGTTGCCCCATTTCACACCAGTACAGGGGTTGGGCACAATCTGTCCTCTGATATAGCAAGGTTTCCCAAACTTCCACTGAGATTGGAAGAGTTTTTATTTTAATAGATGTCATTTAGCAACATTTCATTATCAGTAATGGGCAAACCTTAGAAGATTTGGAAGTTCAGTTCATCTGAACCTCCCCAGAAATCTGAATATTTCTTTGAACTTTGAGACAACCTCCTTTTTCTTACACTTCTTGACCCAACAAAGATGTCCACATAAAGCCTGCTAAACACACGACAATCAATTCCATGAACTCTTGACTCACCAACACCTTAATCCAGCAAAACACTTAAGCATGTGCCGCGACCTAATGAAGCCCCTTGGATTCTTTGCATGCTGACAGTTACACGTATGCATAAGTGCTTTGCATGGGGCCCAAACCAGTCCTTTGTTTTCAGACACTGTCAATACAAAATACAGTTTGAATAATTCTCTCAAAGCAGCACCTGTTTGCTGCTAATTGACACTTAACATAGGCATAATTTCACACCTTTGTTGGCTCTCTCAGCACTCAGGTTATAACTATCCTGTGCAGTGTGTCCTGTTCATTGATCAAATCAAAGCACATGGAATTTTTAGAACACAGAAGGTTTTGTACATTATTTTTCTGAAGTACTTAGAATTTATGTCTAGGAAAACATGGAACATGTGTTATTCATATGCAATATGAGAGGATTTTGGAAATATTTTTTATCTGCCTTTTAGAAAACATATGTACACTTAACCTCATTTCCTATGCTAATCATACACATATTGACACTTACATGTACAACAAGGAAATGCCTTTTGAATTAGCGTCAGCATTTAAAAACAGAAGATATTAATGCCAAATATCTTAGGAACAGAATAAAGCCACAAAGAAAGAGACTTAAAGCTATTCACCACTATCCGTAAGCACACTGAATTCAGTAATACCACTTTGAAGATGTAGAGTGTGAAGTACTATGGACACATTAGAGTACTGATAATTATGATCCAGATTAAAAGGCAGATTCTAGGGGTACTCTATTTTGGTATTTAGAAACATTATCCATTTTTCAAAGTTACAGAAATAATTGCTTTTGTTAAGGATTTTAGTTTGGATAGTTGGCAGGTATACCTGAACCAGGGAATTTGGGGCCTGATCCTGCACAGCATCTCCAACTCCCCAAAGTCAACAGAAGTAGAGGGCAGTCGGGACCTACTAAGAGTTGCTTGGAACCTTCACAGTGTGGACCCTTCAAGCTGTGGCTCTCAGAAGATACAGATGAAATATATATATTTTTAAATTCAGAATTGTGTGTGGGATATTGGGTATGGGAACTTTGTGGAAACACATTTTAAATTCCCTCCTTAACAAACAAAGTGAAAAACAGCTTCAAAATACCACACACAAGAGGAACAGCATAGCGTCAACTGATGGTGCCAAAAAGGGAGGACAATGATAGCTCAACAGGATTTCTTTAACATGATGTTTAACAAGAACATTCCTACTTATGATAGCCAATGCATGAATGTTGGGCATAGTATACACCACATTATTAGGTATTATGTGCACATAATACACATCACACAGGTAAGTGTTGGGAACTTAGGTTAATTAAATGTATTATGCTCTTCTCCCAATTCTGTTCACCCATGTCAAGCATCACACAACACTTTGCAAAGCTGAGGCCTGCTTTGGCAAGTTTCCTAATTTCTAATGCCAAAGGAAGGATGCATGAATACTTCATGCCAAGTACAGTTGGGAAGTACTTTCATGGCTCATCAATGCTTGGAATGTAGTATTCAAAACGAGATATGAGAAAGTATAGGAGGTACCAAGGACAAAGCTGGCACAAACTAGGGAGTTAAACTTTAAGTGACGTGTGAAGAATCTGGTAACTTGTAAAATCAAACTATAAATACTATTGCCAAAATGCGTATCTTTGAAGCACGCCTTCTGTGTAAGGTGAACATGCTGCAAGATGAGAATTGTTCCCTGGAAGAAGTGTATGTATGTCTCCTTTTCATATTGTACTGTGCAGTAGAAAGATAGAACCTGGAGCACTGGGCCTGGTCAAGACGTGAGGCTTGAATCAGAGGTTGTGGACCAAAGTCAGGCCATTTATTAAAGCAGAGATGCCTACAAGTTCACTGGCTTGTACATGAATTTGTCAAAGTTGCTGTTAGCTATGCTAAAACATAGGCACCTCTAAGAAGTACTAGGCACTAGATATTTACGTCAATACATTTCAGAAGGCTAGTACAAATACACCCCAATCTAATACAAGATATGATGGTTTCACAGAACAATGAATAGGAATGTTGTGTCTGAGACACCAGGAAAAAGGTGAGGTAACAAATGGATGTTATGAAACAGGTGGTATGTAAGTTGTGTATCCCAATTGTTCGTCTCAGTCTATAAACGTGAGGGTACCTTGCGTTAACCTTTTTTGTGGCCGAGGGGACAGCAGAAACTCCTGCTGCTGACTGAGCCACTCCTTGCCACAGGGCACTCCTGTTAATGTACTTGTGCAAGTTGTCTGAGTCATTAAGACAGTGCCTTGAGGGCAATAAACCTGGCTGAGTGCCTTCGTCACCGAACCATGCCTGTGTTTTTTCCCTATGAGTAATATCGTGGTCTGCTGAATTAGCAGGCTGAGCTCTCTGCTAGTGCTGAGAACACTGGAGCTCCAAGGAGAGAAGCATTGAGCAGCCATGACAACCTGGCAGCAGTGACAACATTCCACTTATAGTCCAAACTGCGAGGCAGTGTAGACATTGGCTAACTTGCAGGGTAAGTGTGATTTGGCACTACCCCTATTTGTGTTTTTAGAAGACCATAAAAGCAGTGAAACCACTGTGATTTGGCTGTGCAACCTTATCCCCAATTTCAGCATATCCTAAGACCTTTCTAGAGTTAGCAGCCACTCTCAAGAGAGGTCCTGATCGAATACCAGGGATCACGTAGCAGGACACACATGAAATGTGTTGGCAAATTTATGCCAATTAAGTTTGCATTTGTCCACACCATGCTTGACACACCAGTCTTGTTAATTGCCACTTCATTCTGACTGCTCACTTAGAGAATTTAAGTTTAAAATGTCAGTTTCCAAGAGGATTTGAACCAACAAACTTTTATGCTTGCCAGAAGTCTTAGCCATCAAACTACATGGAGACTATGGTTTAAAAGGGTAAAAGAAATGTTAAATAATAAATTAGGCACTAGAGGGAGCATCTCCAGTTTCACAAATGTAACAGAAACAAATGAAAACTGACCAAGAAAAATATATTTGAACATTCAAATATTTTAATGCAAACAGCTGCAGAGTTCAAAGTTCATTCCAGTTTTCATTCCAACCTCTGTATACACAATTTAATGGTGGGGAGAGAAGAAAGACTATTTTCCATACATTTCACGTCTTTGAAACAGGAAGATGGAACATTTCCTCATGGTTTGGCTATATATTTCTCCATTACTAGCACACCTACTAAACTGAGTTTTACAAGCTATGCAGAGGGTGTACATATCAACAGACTAAAATGCAAACGATGGAGATTGCTGTGATCCGTCCATGCCTAGGGTAGCCACCCGAAAATGCCAGGGTCAGGGCAGGATGCAAAAGGAGAGCAGATTCTCCCAGTACTGGTGGGTAACACTAAAGTCAGACTTCCCAACCAGCCACAAACAGTGCTTCTGATTCCCCACACTGGTTATCAAGAAGCCAAAATAAAAAAAATACACAGCCCCCTTTACTGCATTTCAGTCTCTGGCTCCCAATCAGCCACTAGGTCCAGTAAAGAGACCACTTATTTAAAACTCTATGCTCTTTACCAAAAAGGTTTCCCCTGACCCCAAAGGGTCAGCCACAGTACCTGATCAATATAAGTTTGGATCTTACCCAAAATACCACACTGCCAGCCAATCCTTTAGTAACTAAAACTAAAGGTTTATTATAAAAAGAAAGAAACAAACTATAAGAGAAATGTTAAAGGATTAAAGCAATCAGATACATACAAATGATTTGAAAGTCCATATATATCAGGTTTCTAATAGAATTGTGGAGTTTGCAGGCTTGTATAGTTCCTCTGGTATACATCCAATACCTGGATGGCTCTCAGTCCTTTGTTTCACAGCTTCAGTTCAGTTCAGTTGTAGATGAGTTGATCCAGAGGTAGGCTGGAGACTAAAGATAGACTAAAGACAAAATGGATGTTGTGCAGCTGCCTTTTATGTCCTTTGGCCTTTTCCATGATGCTTGTGGAAGTTTACAGGAATAAAATGGAGTCCAGAGTCACATGAGTAAGTCCTGGTGACCCATCAGGTATATCCCTGGCTTCTCCCCCGGGCGCATTGTACCTGTGAATTTCCTTAATGGGCCATTAAGCAAGCTAGTGCTGCAGCCATCCTGTCTGGGGTGTCGCTCAGACACAGCACAATTTGAAATACAGATATATCAACCATATCCATAACTTCCATTACACATATAACACATGAACAGAAACATCTTCATCTTACTTAGCACATTATAGGCTTTGTAACGGTACCTGACATGGCATCTCTCACATGAATGATTATGATTTTAACATACTGATGTTAAAAAAATATAATAAATGCCCCCCCAATCCAGCCAGCATGACAATTATCATAACAATACCTTGGCTCTCCAGTTTAATTAGATCCTGGGTTAGATCCTGACAAATATCTGTGTGAGCGAGGAGCAAAAGAGGCACAAAGCACTAAGCCAATCGTAGGGCTGCTGTGTGCACAAAGTTACTAGAGTGATTACTACATCTGCCCATCTTGCTAGTAAAGTAAGGCAGTTTTATTTATTGAATGTGATGCTTACTAGATTTTATGGTGTTGCTGCACAACTGTTAAATGCTGCCATTACATTTTTACTCTTTTTATTGTTCTTGTATACTGCTTTAATTTTGTATTCTTGTTCTGGTATTCAAAACTCCTCCTTTTTTAATATACAATTCTATCACTTGCATTGTCACAGATGTTTTCTACAGTTAAATACTTTAAAAAATAAATAAAAACAAAACAAAAAAGTGATTATATGGTTATTTTCAAGAACAGCACCAGCTGGACTGGAAAATGATTCTGCAAGGGGTTTTCTGCTTTTGTTGGTGTATCTGAAGACAATAGTTTCTTGATACTGCATCTTTCTGAGTATTTCTGGTTGCTTCTCTATAAGATTCCATACAGATCTCATTAATATTATTGGGAATTAAACATGCTGGTTGAGAATAAGATAGATGTCCTGAAGAACAGACACAAAAGAAGCTGCAATAAAAAAAAATCCACAGCAAATTCTGGGATGTGTGCGCACACAAGCAGAAGAGATCATAATAAGGCTGTCAGTATGTAACAAGCCTATTAAGCATAGAGTTCCTACAGTAAAAGTATAAATTAGAAGGTACAGACTTACATGAGTTAAGGATCTGTCAAAATCCACAGAAATACAGTAAAAAATAATCCCCTATCTGTAATAAAACGGTGGGCAACCTTGATAGACAGTGCATGAAAGCTCTCAGATTAAAGATTTATCTCTGAGAATGGCAATAAAACTAGCAAGTGCAATTTAATTATGAAAGGGAATGTCCTGAACAATAAATTTACCAATAGAGTCTACACACAAATTAAGATACAGTGCTTTGTATCTTATTTTATAGTGTTACCCTTACCCCCCCATAAAACAAGGGAAACCCAATGAAGCTAGATGTAAAGACGCCCATTGGCTTCAATGGGATACCCTTCTTAATGCTGAAACTTACTCTATGGGTACAGAGGAAGAGATATATCTATTGTACCTATTTTTACTGTAGTCTCAAACATTACTCGAATGGGGCCAACAGTAAGCTTCTTCCCTTATGGGACAGCCCTACAAAAATAGTTAGTAGGCAGGAAACCAAAAGGGTCCTACAGGAATTACCATAAAAGCTCTACAGAATTTAAGAATGATATGCCTGCTACTGAACTTTTAAACCAACCTTTAGGACTTTATTCCAGGGATAACGTTATTAAAATCTATTCCTGCTATATAAATATTCTATTGGTTGATGTAAACATTTGGTATAAAGGTTATGATTCTATATTAATTTCCTTAGGACATTTTCGTAAGTTTTCTCTGGTGTTGCAAAGAATAAGTGCGTTTGCACTGGGATGCCAATTTATAATCCCTATACTATGTTTATCAAAAACACAAAGAGTTGATCCTGCTCCCTCTGAAGTCAATGGCAAAACTCCCAATGAATTCCATGGGAGTAGGATGGTGCTCTTTGAAGTTTGCGCCATATTCTTACACACCAACAACATATAATGACCCAGTAATGATGTTCCCAAATAGCAGGTTCAGAACAATTGTAGAAACTACCCACTGTATTGACTCTCCAAATATTGTATCTTTACAATGATATCTAAGGAGTCATTTTATTTATTGGATATCACTGCTACTTCCTGGTAGCCTAAAGCCAGGCTATCTTTGCTTTTTTAAATTCCCTTAGTTTAACCCTACCTGTAATAAAGTACCATTATAAGGAAGGATGGCAAATTTTAATGCAATAATCTCATTAAGTGGTGGATAAACACATATTCATTCAGTCTTTGATTCAGCAGTCCTTCACTATTCAGAATAGTTCTTAAACATGTACATAAATACAGTAGGATTTAAGCATGTGTTTAAGTGCTTTGTGGAATAGGGAAGGACTTAAGCACATGCTTAAATGATTTGCTGAGGTGGGGGTCTTAGTGATGGATAAGTAATGTTTCATATAAAACACACACTTTTAACCCAGTACAAGACTGTGTAGAGTGGGTGCACAGCAACTTATAGTCTGTATTTAAGCAGAGCTTGGTAGGTGAGGGAAGAGATTGACAGTGAGGGGTTTAATTATACTGCATTTAGCTACTCTTTGTGTTATATAACTATCCCTCATGCAAATGTTCTAATTACCCGTATAGATGTCCTGTGCTGACAGGCAACCAGTGTCTCATGGTTTAATTAAAATACCTGCAATGTTGAACATAAATTGGGGGTGGGGATGATCAAGTACTAAGGAACTCCTTGTGTCAAGACTATTAGCAACTGTTTATTGTTGTTGTTTCAAAGATGTTTGTCTGGGCTCTCTTTAAAATTAAATCATATCTTAGTCTTTAGTTGCCATGAGGAATTCAGAATTAGAATTTATTAGTATTAGTTTTGCTCTACACAGGACTTCATTGTCCATTGCATTGCATCTTTAGTCATTTTATACCCACACTTCGCACAGGTGTGAAACAACTATGTAAGAAGCAAGACAGTGGTGAATCAGGCCCAATGTTTCCCAAGTATATATCCTGAAAAGCATTTTCCTGCTATAGACACTATACAGATTATGGGGCACATGCTCACTCAGAGTTTTAACCTTTGTACATACAGAGGAGTATAAAACATGCAATTAAAATTCTGAGTGAGCATTTCAAAGTTGAAGCAACATCCTCCTGCCAGCACAGTGTAATATAGGCTAGTGTGGAAGGACAGTAGAATGCTGCCTGTGATGGAGTTCCCTGGAGATCTAGATACAACGCCATCCTAACAGATCCTAGTCATCCCTATACTGCGCTCTCCCCTCCATCCCACCTCTCTCCCCACCCCTCAGTGGCACAATTCCTAAGGGAGTTATCAATTACTCCAACAGCAATAATTTTGAGTGGATTTCCCATCCCAAGGGGATCAGCATGGAAAATAGCTGGTCTCCAGCTTCACCCTCACATCTACATCCTTCCAAAACAGCAGAGATCCCACCCCACACATAGTTGCAGCACAGGAGCCATTTTTCTCCCTCTTCCACAAGTTAAGAGGATTTCTGCCACATTTATCGCCGGAGCATGTAGCAGAGAGAAACATGTCACCTTCCATTTGACAGTCAAGGGAGTTTCAATTGACTGAGATCCCTTCTATTGAGACACCCTTTTATTGGTATGACTAGCATAGGGTGACCAGATAGCAAGTGTGAAAAATCAGGACAGGGGGTGGGGATAATAGGAACTTATATAAGAAAATACTCTGAATATCAGGACTTTCCCTATAAAATCAGGACATCTGGTCACCCTAGACTAGCAAACTGAAAAAACTGACATATGACATCATGGGAGCTCTGGACAAGGATTTTAAATCCATTTTTGTCTTACTTGAATGCTCAATTGTCTTAAATAGAGCTGCTGCTTAAGAATTTTATGTCTAAATCAAGGCATGGAGGTGTTGATAGAAAACAGTTTCTGCAAAATCAAAATTTTTCACACAGACAATTTCAGTTTTGCTGAATTTGCTGGAATTTTTGCATTTTCCATCAGGAAAATCTATACTTAATATTTGTATTTCAGTTTGGGTTGACCAGTATTGAAATACTTTCATTTTTCAAACCGAATTGAAATATTTTGTCTCAGGTCAGTTTGACATTAATCTGCATTCATCTGAGCTGCTGCAGTGCCTCATGAGAGTTGTCATTAGAGTGGGAGTTCCCATTGTCCTCTGGGGGCTGGGCTCTCTGGTCAGACACCTCTACAATGCACTACAGTCTTCCCTCTAGTGGAATGAATGTGGCACATCACGTGACCATATGCATCATGGGAAATGTACTCTCGCCAGGGACTACAGACCACTCAGACCTCATTCTTTCTGCATGCAGCTCTGCCACCTTCTGTCGAAGGACTTCATTTCCCTTTATTGATAGATTGTTATGCTTACAAATCCCTGTTGATTCTTCCCCATCTTTGAGTTCTTCAGCCCAGGATCTTGCAATTTTTAAAAGAGAAAATGTACACTATACACTACTTTCTTCTTACACTTGCTTTCCTCGCATCTCCTAACCCTTTCCCCATGCTGCTCTTCACATTGCCTCTACAAGTGTCCATCCTCTCCTTCCATTCCACCAGCTTTTTGACCATTCCCCAGAATTCTTATATCCCCACCCCTTCCTCAGGCTCTTCTCTCTATCCTCAATCATGCTACAATATTCCATATAGCTATACTTAAAAAACCATAACCTTGATCTTGCGTCCGTCACCTACCGTTTGCCTCCAGTCTCCCGGAGGATGTGTAGTGTATTGCCATTATTGCAACTTTCTTACTTTTAACAACTTCCCCAATGCTCTGCATTACAGCTTCAACTCATGTTCCAATGAAGGTCACAAAGAAAAAGGCCATTTTCTTTCCAGGACAAAGGGCTTTTTTCCTATTCTCATCCTCCTTCATATAGCTGCTGCCTTTGACATAACTGATCATCTGCTCCTGCTAAACCCTGCCATCTGTGTTTTCTTGGGGATTTAGCACTTACCTAGTTCTCCTGCTAGCTCACCTGATGGCCTCTACTTTCTATCTGTTTTCCTCAGGGCTCTGTTTTTCCATTGTTCTCCCATCATCTTTGGGTGACCTTTTCAGCTCCCATGCTTCCTTAGTTACCACCTCGATGCTGAGGATTCCCAAATCTCTCTCTCTACTCCCTAACTCCTTCTTGTAACCTCTCCTCTCTCCCCCCTTCAGACTTGATCTTATATCTGCAACTGTCTTTCTAACACCTCACCCTGAAAACATATGTGCTGGAACTAGAAGTGCTGTGGCAGCAGCAGCCGCATCCCCTGGCTTGAAGTGGTTTCCATCATATATGGGTTTATAGTTTGATTCAATGGCTCTGAGTACCCCCACTAAAAAATTTTTTTCCAGCGCCCCTGCCTGAAAATTCCAATGAGAACACAGACATAACATAGTAGAGATGTGGTGGACCAGACCCTTAGCTGCTGTAAATCAATATAGCTCCACTGACGCCAATTAGCTATACCAATTTATACCAGCCAAAGATATGGTGCAATATCTGTAAAAGGCTTTGAGAGCCTCTGATGGAAAGCAACATAAATCTACGCAGGAACTTGCAGAAACTCTGGCCACACACAGTGCAACGCAGATGCAAGGGGACAATGTTAACTTGTTCAACCAACTTTAGAACCACCACCTCAGCCCCCTGTGGTATGCATATATTACAGTGAGATAGTCACATTCCATGTCTTTTCCACTTAAATTATTCAAATACAGACTTGGATTATAAATCCCCTGAAAACTGAGAGCCATTTAATATACAATCATGAGCGAGACAAACTACATTTACAAGGATGAGTCTTCATAATTTGTTCCAGTGCATGTATAGGCATGTGTTAATTTTAGATGCCAGTATGGAATATTAGGAACATAAATGAAACATTAATTAGAAAAAGCAGATCACTGGCTTTACCAGAAAAAGTGAACTTCACAACAGTTTGTTTCAGATTTGTCTAGTCCAGAAGAGAAAAAGAGACTAATAGTGCCATCTGTTGGTCAAATTAAATGGACATAATTTAATGGAGGATTTGTGGCTTAAATTTAGTGAGCAGTTGCTGTAGGCTTACCGTCAGCAATGTGATATACTCTGTTAACTTCCTAAATACTAGTCCTCACTGCAGCTTCAGGGCTGTGGTTGAACAAAGTGATAGTCTTATAAAATGCCAGTCCTGTGATGGAATGTTATCACTTCAAAAGTTCATAGGCCACTTTTGGAGGTGCATTTTGATATACCATGTACATCAAGCAGCAGAAAATAAAAAAGTTAATTCTGGAATCTGATTAATAACAACTTGTATTCATATCACATGTTCATTCAAGGATTTTTAGATATTTTACCAACCTTAGTTAAGTCTCACAGCATCCCTGCAAAGTAAATTACTATTGTTAAACACAGTTAAAAGGAGGAGGGTTTACATATATAATGTTTCCATTTTTTTAAATCATTTATAAGAAAAAATGAATTGGATAGCTAAGAACCAAGTAAACAAACCAAGAACTTGATAAAAAGTAGCAGCTGAAGATCACATAGGGCTTAGTTAGGATGTTGGGCAACCACATGGACTGAAGATGGAACATGGCTCTTTGAAAGTTTTAATGTCAAAAGGATCACGTTTTCTTACACTGAGCTTATTCAATTTTACCACAGGGCTGTCTTCTTTTTTTCTGCTGATAGCTAATTTTATTTTGGGAAAAGGAGCAGGCAGACAACAGTTTATGAATTTCATATAAGCCTGCAAGGCGGCAAATTTATGCTTAAACTACCCTCACTGAATATCAACCTGGTTTTTACTGGTTGCTGTGCAGCTACTTTGGTTCTTTAAATCAGAGAACTAAACAGCAATGTTTAAGCAACTTAGGCCCAATTTGGCCATGTGAAATAATGTCCCTGAATAGCAAACTCAATAGAGCCATCTGCTCATCCCAAATATTTTGAGTTCACATTTTACACCAATACATAACATTGTTAGCAGGATTATTTAGACATCGTTTCTTGCCCACTACTTTTTAAATGTACTTCAGTATGACAAACCGTTGTATTATTCCAAAATTGACAACAGAGTGCCAAGCTAGCATTTCAAATTGCTCACTATAAAGCCTGTGTGCTAGATCCTCAGATGTCATAACTCAGTGAAGCTCTACTGACACAGCTTCAGTGAAGTCAGTATCCTAGGATCTGGTCCTTTATCCTCACCACTGGGAAGAGACAATCTGTCACTGGATTTTCCTTTCCTCTTTAAAATATTTCAAGAATATTTTATCAGAAGGGTTGGCTTAAAAAAGGAAAGCTTTTGGAATTTGCTCTTACAAAGTATTCAGAGTTATAACTGAGAAATGTATTAAAGAGGCTGCCAATCATCTTAATTGATGTGAAAACTTGACATAGACCTGGAGGGATGGATTTTCCCAGTGGAGTTTCATGAAAGAACTGTTACTTTTAGAAAGAGGATTTCACAGTAGAGGAATATCAGAATATACCCATATTCCACTAATCTTCTGTCTTCCGAATTTCTTACTATGTTTGCTAATTACTAAACTTATTTGTGTACAGAACAAGGACTTCCTTCCCTCACCGCATTGCAAAGGAAAAGACTAGGCAGAATACTTTTTTTTTTTTTTTTGCATAAATATTTTAAGATTTTCTACAGTGGGACAATTCTTTTAAATTGGAAGAAAGAGGTAAGCAAGTATGACAGCCAAAAGGGTAAAAGGGAATCTTTGGCAAAGAGTTTACTTCACCCCTTCCACATGGAATAGGTTTCCAAAGGAGATATGGAAGGCTACTAGATCATCATCATTAACAAGTCAAATCCCAGAGGGAGTGTAGCCTCCTTGCAGATCGAGCACCATCCAGATCAATCTCTAGCTAAATCCTTAAGATGGTCTGGCTGGATGTTTGCCTGGCATTGGCAATTTTATCATGCCATCAAAGCTTTTGGAAACCATGTGATCATTGGCTGTATAGCAGTATTCCTTGGTAAACAACCTTTGTACTTCTTTTGCTTTCCATCCTAGTAATATGTCCAGATTTTTTTGGTATGATGAAACCAAACCAGTTTTCATGGAGGGAGTTACTAGGTTCAGCTACGAATATCCTCATTGCTGATCTAGTTCTGCCACTTAAAAGCAGCTGATGAAGATGACAAGAATTGAAAACGTCAATCCTCTGCTCTTTAGCCTTTCTAACCACCCACATTTCATTGCCATACAACAAAGTTGGTATCATAATGGTTCTATAGATCCACAGCTTTGTAGCAAGCTTGATGTCACAATATCTCCACAGAAGGCTACTAGTCTCTCTTTCAAATCCATCCTCAAGATCTACTTCTATTGCAATGCCCACAAAAGAACTAACAACCATCAACTAATGGTGACTAAGTTCAGGGACAGCTAGAGGATAGCAATATCTGCTCATTTATTAAGTACACTGGTACCTGCATTGGTGTCAAAGAATGGTGCACAAAGAACAAGCCCATCAATTGCTTTTAGCAGAATATATATGACTGTTTGGGACATGTGAGCCAGTCAAGATCATATTAGAATCAAGCATTTGAGGTTCAGAAGTTTTTTGCCACCCTCCTCACACATAAGCTAATTTTTCATAAACCATTGCACTTCCAGGTTCCGGTCAAGAGTAGGACAGCCAACATGCTATTAGAGATGTTATTCTTACTGTATTTTCAGCTAATTAAGAAGCAGAAAATTCTGGAAATCTTGAAAGAGTCAGTTTTTCTTGTGGTATTTACAGACTCCAAAGATTTTGGATAAAAGCATCCAAATCAAATGTTTATTTGAACCACTGATTCCTTTGTGGTTCACCCATCACTAGCGACAACTACTTTGCCTTATTTTTATAATTTTGAATCTGTCAGGTGGTATTCCTTGATTTTTCAGATAGCCTTTCTTTAGCTATTTAATAATTTTAAAATATTTTCATACAATCATAGAAATGTAGAGCTGGAAGTATCATCTAGTCCCCTAAGCTGAGGTAGGAACAAGTATACCATGACAGGTGTTTGTCTTACCTGTTCTTAAAAGCCTCCAATGATGGGAATTCCACAACCTCCTTTGTTCTAGTGCTTAACTATCCTTATAGTCAGAATTTTTTTCCTAATATCTAACCTAAATCTCCCTTGGAGCAGATTAAGCCCTTTACTTATTGTCCTACCTTCAGTGGACCTGGAGAACAATTGACCACAATCCTCTTTATTACAGCTCTTAACATATCTGAAGAGTATCAACAGGTCCCCCTTTAGTCTTCTTTTCTCAAGTCCAAACATACTCTGTGATTTTAACCTTTCCTCATAGGTCAGGTTTTCCAAACCATTTATCATTTTTGTTGCTCTCCTTTGGACTCTCTCCAATCTGTTCATATCTTTCTAAAAGTGTGGCACCCAGAATTGGACTCAGTACTCCAACTGAGGCCTCATCAGTACTGAGCAGAGCGGAACAATTACCTCCTGTGCCTTACATATGACATTTCTGTTAATACGCCCCAGAATATCAGCCTCTCTCATAACTGCATCATATTGTTGTTTCATATTCAATTTGTGATCTACTATAAACACACAAATCCTTTTCAGCAATACTACCACCTGTTCTGTTATTCCCCATTTAGTAGTTGTGCATTTGATTTTTCCTTCCTCAGTGTAGTACTTTGCACTTATCCTTACTGAATTTCATCTTGTTGATTTCAGACCAATTCTCCAATTTCTCAAGGTCATTTTGAATTGTAATCCTGTGCTCCAAAATACTAGCAACCCCACCCATCTTGATGCCATCCACAGATTTTATAAGCACATCCTCCAGTCCATTATCCAAGCTGTTAATGTAATAATGAAAATGTAATAGTACCAGACCCATAACAGACCCATGTGGAACTCCATGAGATATGTCCTCCCAGTTTGACAGGGGATCCTCCTTACAATAATTTCATCTGGACCACATTACCATGCTTATGAGAATGTCATGTAGGACTGTGTCAAAAGACTCATTAAAATCAAGATACATCTCATTTACAGCTTTGGCCTATCCAATAGGCCAATAAGTCGGTCAAAAAAGGAAATTGGGTTGGTTTGGTATAATTTGTTCTTGACAAATGCATGTTAGCTCTTGCTTATAATCCTATCATCATCTAGGTGCTTACACACTGATTGTTTAATTATTTGTTCCAGTATCTTTCCAGGTATCAAAGATAGACTGACTGGTCTGTAACTTCCATGTTATAGTCAATGCCTTGAGAGGAAAGAAAAAGCATCACTCAGAGATTTCAATTGATACCACTATTTTTGGCACTTTATCCAAAGCAGACTACTATATACCCATATCCATACACTAGTAAAAAAGAAGAGTTGATTACACTAATATGACAGAGCAGGCTTTGCCATAGAGAGTGTCTTATCAAGTCATCATTTTCAGAAGAATAAACAGCTCACAGGATAAGTAGTACAGCCCTGATTTAAAATTTGGCTGTGAGTCTTTTTTCTAAAACTTACTGACAGTTAACCTCAGACATATTCATCAGGGAAAGCAAGCTATAATACATACTGCTTTTTATTCAGCTTCTGTAATCCCATGTCAGTCCTAAAAGAGAGAGAGAGAATATGTTCATATGCCTTGCTGACACTGCAGTGCAGTAATCTGAGCTGCCACATTTCATATAATACATTGACAGAAGTTTTGCCATCGCATCCTTTCCTGAAACCATGAAGGACACACTGCAGTTGGTGGGGAAATTATTGACTCAGTTCATATCTAAAGCACTGTATAATAATCAGTTTGTGTGCCTAAGACTCCACTATAACTTCATTGATTAACAGCAACCAAAAATCATGCACCAATGCTTGGTACACAGAGGTGGCTGCATAAGGAAATTAACCAGGATCACATAAAAGGCTTGGGTGAGAGATGTGACATAAACTATCTTCCATGGTAGTCTCATAAAGGATGACTGTAGATTCTACAGTATCCTTTCTGAACAATGCCCGGCAGCTGCTAGGCCAGAAAATGCAACAACTCACAGACACTCCCTTCTCCTCAATGGAATGTCAAGAGAAATAGGCACATGGACTGGTGAAGGTGCCTCCATCTGCAATAGCACTTCCACCACATAGCTAAATGAAATAAAAAGTGAGTCAATTTTGATATGAAATGGTTATTAATAAAATTATAATTTATTTTTATAATGTTAGATTATTACAAGATCTCCCTTGCCTTTACTGAATTTTAAGAGATACAATTTTCATACACATGACGTTTGGAGAATATGGTAGCTCACATGCTTATATTTTTGGTTGCTTATTTAATTAAATGAAATATTCAAGCTAATTTAGGAAATACATGGGAAATCTCTACTTTCTGTCAACCAGTGATAGGCACCAAATGTCAAAAAGGATGATCCCTCCTTAGCCATAAAACTCTGTTTATTACCTCTAAGTGTGTTTGCAAAGATTATAACTTCTATTTTGCTTTAACAGTCTGTACTATTTTCTTTTATACTCTCTTTTGAAAGATATTTCTAAGAGTTAGTTATTGCAATTAATGCTTTGTATAGAATATCTTATAGAAGTCTTTAATTGAAATTGTAAATGTACTACAAGTTTGTAAATACAGGAACCATTTTGTCAAAAAGGCAAACAAAGCAACATGAATTCTGCTCATAGAACAGGACATATCCCTAGCATGACCAGTTATCCCAATTTTATAGGGACAGTCCTGATATTTGGGGCTCTCTCTTATATAGGCACCTATAACCCCGGATTTTTCACACTTGCTATCTGGTTATCCTACATATCCCTCTTGTACATGACACCAGCCTGGCAGGGATATGATTTTTATCTCAAGAGAACAAACTTCTTAGGATATTTATGTTGAGAAAGAGACCTGGTTGTCGCAAAGAATGTAAGGGTGCTCTCTATTCAGGATATTCCAAAGAGGAGTGATGTTTAGGATGTGTAAACAGAACCCTAAAGTAAGTTATAAAAGTGGAACTCATTCACCCTCTGCTTTGGAAAGAGAAAAAAAACCTTGTGTGTTAAACCCAGACAAAAAATTCTAGAAATATGCTCACAGGAACTGATTTCTTTTATAAACACACAAAACACTAAAGTCTTCTTTCTCCAAATGTTAAAGGAAACTTTTATAGCTGGGAAATGCTTTACAGAAAATATTGGTTGCTTCTAACTCATGGTTCCATTTAAAGGTGAAAACCTTTGTTGTCCTTTAAATGATTCCTCAAATCCCTTAAGATGGTATAATTTTTTTTTTGATCTAAATGCAAGCTTCATACAATAAGTGTCTGCTGTCATTGTTATGTTATATGTACAAATATAACAAGGTTATTTGATGCAATAACTGATAACTAATTCTCCAATTAATATCAATATTTTGTACTGAAATAATCAACTCCTTACCAAACTCAAAAAGAACCTCTTCAAGAATCGATAAAAAGAAGAAACAAACTTCTCTGATGATAGTTGAAAGAGTCTCTTTATGAAGCATTTAAGTTAAAAAGACTATTTTAAGAGATGAAAGACTTATATACGAAATAGGAATGATTGGACTCATTCCTAACAGAATTTCAACTCCTGTTAAACCCTAAAGAAACTAAAGAGCTAATCCAGACAACCAACTGTTAAGCGATGAAAACAGCTATAAACCTGGTTGAGAGATCTTTTTTGTCTAGAATATCACCAGGTTCAATCATCACTGGGATTCACATGCTGTTACCATCCGTTTTCAAGTTCTCAGCCATCTTGACTTAACTACACACAGGCAATGTACAGCTACAGTAGAGTACATGCCATGCCAAGAGTCCTAGACGATTGTGATGTCAGAGGTAACTCAACCAATCTCCACCCTAACTCTACAGCTAATTTGCATGCAACACTTTCATTGGTTTTATGAGAGAGACTGGGTGGGTTCCTTTGCCCAACTTCCATACCAGTGCAACAGCTACCAGTTCATAGTTAATAACTTTGATTATTTTGCTTGTTTTTTAAAATATTGTTTCCCCAAAGAGATGGCAAGAATCCCAAATAATTAAGCTAGTGGGAGTCACAGCCCTGCATTTTCATTAAGACATACAATTAAGATTTGGCCCAACATTTCTTGTTTCTCTAAATTATGTTTTTAATAATTTTGGGGATAAAATTACTTGGTAGTCAACAACTTATAACATCTCTTTCTACCTCACACTTCCCCAAAAGGCCATAGAAAAATATCTTATATCAATACCAATATTGCTGGACCTTACCCTAAACCTTAGCCCCTCTGAAGTCACATCATGCAGCACTATCACCACAAACCAGCACGATGCCCTGTCTTCTGCAGAAGATGGTGGGGGATCCAATTGATCCACATCTTAAGCCCTTTTCTTATCTCTGATCATCTGAATAATTTTCTCTCATTCACACTCTCCTGTGTGTTTGGGGCTTTAAAATCAGGGAGAAGTGGGATTACCAGGAGCATTCTGTGCAGATCAATCAATGAATGGCTATTGCCTGAATCGTTTTATCTGTGCCTGCTGGTTTAGCTGTGTCACCTAAATCAGAACACCAGAACAGCATGTGAGCCTCTGAGGAATTTTTTAAATCTTGAGTGGCCAGCACTTAAACATATCCTAGACACACCTTCTGAGCTGTCAGGGGATTTGGTTGCAACTAATCATAAAGTGTAAAGCCAGAAGGCACCATCAAATCATTTAGTCTGACCTCCTGTTTACCACAGGCCACCAATACCACCCAGAACACAAACAGTTGTTTTGGAAATCCCCTGTAGCGCCAAACATGCACTGAGCTCAATAATAAGCATACAGCAAATCATGGGCATGAACTAGCAGTCTTGTCATTAGTCAGTAATGTTTTATTGTGATAATGACTAACTTTATGACCAAACTTAGACCTGATAGAAGTTCATGCCATTCCACTTACTATAATGGAAATTCATCCACTTACACCAGGTTTCCATTAAGCCCTTAAACTGTGTTACACCATAAAAGGTTTTGAAATATATGTATGTGAGAGAAATATATGACCAAGAAAAAGTCCAAAATGTAACACAAAAAAACAAGTGCCATACAATCAGTTTTTTGTGAATAATTACTCAGAGGAATATCAGATATCATCCAGTCACTCCGCAAGAGCTCCTATTATTCATTGCCCACCAAATGATGCTAATGTATTATACTGATGACAGCAGTATAAAAACTTACCTGGAAGACTTCATCAAAATAATGGGACAAATTTCTTATATTTTCAGACCAGCGATAGAGCTGGTAAAAAAAACTCAAAAAGCAAATTTTGAATTTTTTTGATTAAAAGACGACAAACTTTGGGAGAAAGTTTTCCCCAAAAAAAACAAACAGTCTCTTTTTCCAACCTTCTCGTCTAGGCAGATAGGCAGGAATTAAGTAAATCTGGGGCCTGCATCTGATCTTAACCAGCATAATCTAGGGTAATACAAATTAAGTCAAAAGTAATATTGATGAAAAACCAATGGGAAAAAAGGATTAGGGTCCCTACTCCATTGCATTTTAGGCTCTTAGAAATTGCAGCAAATCTTTTAATAATAAAGAACATATGGTGAACCCAGGGAAATCTTTCTTAGTAACCCACTGGCATATTTTGGCAACTTTTTATTTATTATGCTGTGCCCACAGGGCTATATGAACACAATCTATTACTTCAGCACATTAGAAAATCCATATATCTGGAACAATTCATCTCTCATTTGCTGTTACTGATTAAAACAATAATGGAATGTGATGTTTTGTCCAAATCATCATGGTATTTGTATATAAAAGTGCATTTGTCTAGATGCTGATTGCAAGACTAGTAACATTTTCCCAAGTTGTGCTAAAGGCATCAGTGTTAAGAAAAAGTTTAGCAGCAATCTTATATCGTAGTAATCATTGGTACGTCAATGCTTTGGGCAATGACAATCTGTTAGCTCTAAACAAAGTGAGGAGATTTGTAATGCAAATGTTACAACATTCAGTATATGGCATTGTTTCCAAATTCATTCATGTTAGAGATGTAAAGGACCCATCCCCCTATCAGTGCAGGATTGATTCCTACAGCTGATGTGCATTTTCTAGTGTTTTCTCTGGTCTACTTTTAAAAGTCTCCAGGAATAGAGTTTGTCGTTCAGTATTGCTTTTATAGATTCTCTGCTCATGTTTTATGAGTGTAAATCAGGAGTAGTTCTACTGAAGTCAATGGTCCCAATTCTCCTCTCACATCATTTTCACACTGGTGCAACTCCACTGATTTTATTTGGAGTTATTCCTGATTTAACATAGCATAAGTAAAATCATAATCTGTCCCTCTGTCTCACCATACAGAAAACTGAGGCAAGTGTTACTATTGCACAAGATTACTGTGAATGGTCTAATTTCAGACGTGCTGTGAGAAATGCAGCTTGCAGGGAAGTCTCTAGACAAATTCAATTGGAATATAAACACTGGTATAATAAATTACATGTTAAGTATATACTGGTCAGAAGATAGGTAAAAGTAGTAAGTAAGTATTGTAACTTGCATAGATTTGGGGTCTGAATCTGCTCTTAATTACAATGATGTAAATCAGAAATAGTTCCACTGACATTAATGCAGTTTGACCAATTTAAAACTGGTATAAGTCAGTGGAGAATCCAAACGTACAACATAGCACTGCTGAATTTTGTTACCTATTTTCTTCCCTTCTGACAATCCTTCACCTGTTCAGAAAATAATCTTTCAACCATAAATGTAAGAGGCAGGGAAAACTTATAAACAGATGTTGGGTGGGATTTTCAAAAAGGCGTAAGGCCTGGTCTACACATTGTATTTGCACTGTATAGCTATTTTGGTTTGGATTGTTTGTTTATGGGAATACCAGTTTAGCCTCTACTGCAGACCGTTATACTGGTATGAAGGTGCCTTTTAGTAGAATAGGTTATTCCTCTTCCTGTGCAGGAAAAAGCTATACTGGTATAAATACTTTTACATCAACATAACTGTGCCAATGCTTTGGAGGTTTTCCCACTTTCACTATACTCGTTTAGCTAAAATGATAAAAACAAGTATGAGTAGACAAGACCTACATGATTTAGGATTATCTATCCCACTGACTTTCAATTGGACCGGTGCTCCTAAATCACTTTATATACTTTTAAAAATCTCATCCTTTGCATACTTCACTAAAACTATGCAATAGCTCTCAACTTATGGCCAATGTACAGCCTATGACCCACCCTAGACTCTGACCCTATCGTGAGCTCTGAGTAGAGGCCTCCAGTGCCTTGAGATTCCAGATTCCATAGAGCCTCATAGTAGGGAATCAGGACCCTTCTGGGCACAGAAGGAAGCTTTTTGAGAACCAAGCAGAATGGAACTGGATTGTTGAAAGCAGAGATGGTCCAGGAGAGGACTTCTCTTTTACTGAATGGGTTGAAGAATAAAAGAACTGGAGAAGCACCGGACTAGCTCAAAGACAAGACAATATTTTAAAATGTTTTCACACGTGACAACGTCCCTTATTGCATTCCGAGATCTAAAAATATCAGCCCTATTATGAAAGAAAACAAGCATAAAAATTATAACTAACAAGAAAAAGAACCTGCAGGCCATATCTTCACCAAAACTAATCTGTAAAGCATTACTGTGATTTCTTAGGGAAAAGAAACTATTCCTTTCTGAACATGAATTGAAATCAAAAGGGATGTCCTACTGAAGGACTAACTCTCCTTAATGCCCTTATTCTCCCTTCATTATGCTATCTATGTCCCATGACAGCAACATTAATTTGACATGGCTGAGTTATGTTACTACTGTTTCTTGTATAACCCTCTCAGTGCCTGAGGCAGGGCTTCCCACTTTGGCTCTTGGGGCCAGAAAGACATACATAAATCCAGTGCTGTATAAGGAGCAATTAAGCTACAGGTTGTTTAGCTGTAAGCAGTTAAGCAGATGTGCCTAATAAATTATTTGATTATAAGTAGCTCCTATAGGTTTGCCTTTTGTTGTAAGCATGCATTAAACTAACATTCAAGGATATCTTTCTGTGTTTGCAGCATTGCTTTGCAATGCATCCCTACAATTCTATGGACTCTGCTATAACTACAATTGGTATTTATATAGTGTTTTCCATGTTCAAAGCATTGTACCGTTAACTAATACAGCCTCACAGCTAGTCCTGTGAGGTAGGTGGGAAAGGGTTATTATCCCCATTTTACAAAGTGGGGAAACGGAGGGTAGAAGTGACTTGTCCAAGGCTACAGCATCCATTCAGGTGCAGAGTATAGGAGTGGAATGAAGCACCTCCTGATTCCTAATGCTGTACTCATTCCACCAGACCACATAACCTTCTTTACCTATACTCCACTACCTGTCATAAAAGACAAACAGGAACTTGATCTGAAAAACATGCAATGCAAGCTCTTTCCCCTAATTAACTTCCATTTACAGCTGGATGACTACTGCAAAACAGTCTTCACAAACATTCATTCTAATTCTGAGCACCTGGTCTCTTTTATCACATTTATTCATTAATATTTGGGCAAACAAGGTTTTTGTCACACAAATGTTGGAGAATGAGTGCTCATCACATAAATACCCATATTCTCATATGAACAAGGTATGCAAATAAATTTATTTGCTACACATTATTCTGTATATAAAAATTTCAGTCCTCCAATCAGGAAGCAAGAACAACATCACATGATCTAGGTGATCAATCACAGATTATGCATAATGAATAGTCAAGGTGAACACTTTATGAAAAACTCAGAGCCTATTCATAAACTATTAATCGAATTATTATGAATAATAAATAGGTGAATGAAAATCAGTTGTCTGTAGATAATTCATGTACAAAAAACTGCTAAATTCTTTGGATAAATTATTCACAGTGAATGAGTCCACCAACTCTCTTTCCACAGTCCATTATAGTAATGGGAGCTATTTATAAGTGAAACAAAAACTGTACACTTGGCTGTGGCCTCTTGTTTTTGTACAAGAGGAAAATCCAAGAATCATCTTGTTTTTTTATCCCTCTTATCAAAGCATTTCATGAACATTAGTGACAAAAATCAGCACAAGAACCAGCTGTAATTAATACAGCAGTGAGAATGAATTTCAAACCACCAGTGGTTTCAAAATTTCGCTAACATTACAAATTACACTTGCACTGATTAAGCAGTTAATAATTAGGAAACTATTGTGTTAAATGGTCTAATCAGCAGAAATATGAACAAAACCCTTAATTTCAGAATTCCAACATCACCACGTAAAATACACAGCTATTTAAGGGAAGTTACCACCAGCCAACCAACAGTAACTCCCAGGTGGCTGTCTGAGCAGAAATTTACCCAGCCCCAGAGGGAAGCATACTGCACAGAGCTTTTGCTCCCTCATTCTACTCCCAGCTATGCTTCCTGTAATTAGAACAGAGTACATTTTTTTGGCTGAATAGTTCAAGTCGACCAAACATTCACAAACTTGCCAAATAGTTTCTGTCAAAAAAAATAGGGGGGGCTAGATTCACAAGGGGACTCAAGTGCCACTCACAAAATCAGAGGAGGTGGTGGAGCCCTCCCCAGACCCATATCCTATAGCTAGAGCACTCACCTGGGATGTAGGAGACCCAGGTTTACATTCCCACTCTGCCTGATGCAGAGCAAAGGCTTGAGCTTCGCTTTCCCACATTGCAGGTGAGTGCCCTAATCATTAGGCTATACAGTAATCTGGGGTGGGGCTCTCTCATTCTCTCCTCTTGAAGCTATTCCACTTAATATAAATTAAGTATTCACTGAAGCAGGGACTGGAACCCAGGTGCCCCCCCAACCACCAAGCTATTGAGCAGATGTCCCCAAACTGTGAGGCACACTCCTCTAGGGGTGTGTGGAGGAACCTTTGGGGGGGGGAAGGGCGGAGCCTGGGCCAGCCTCCAGGGGGGCAGGGAGGAAGCGCCACCCAGCCCAGCTCCTGTCTGTGGCCTTGTGCCCCACTCTTGGCCATGCCTCGCTCTTGGCAGCAGCCCGTGCCCAGCCCCGGTCATAGCCTTGGGCCACGCAGCTGCAGCTCTAGCCCCCATCCCAGCCCCAGCCCAGACACTGACTCCTGGCCTCCAACTGCAGCTTTGGCCCCACTCCTGGCCCCAGCTACCGATTGCGGCTCCTGGGGCCGCAGACCAGGTAAGGGGGGCACAACCCCAAAAGTTTGCAGACCGCTGCTATAGAGTCATCCTCACACTCTCTCTGGCGCAATGGAACTGATATGCTGTTTTCCCTCCCCTTCAAAGTTTAGATCCAAAACTACTACAGTTTGCTACACTCCATGCTACCTTGAAGAAGGTAGATGTGGCCTACTAGGTCTTCTATCTCAGAGGCCCTGAATCAGCAGAGTAGGTAAGCACCTGACTAACTTCAAGCACATGAGTATTTCTACCGAAGGTAATGAGACTAGGCATGTGCTTAAGTACCTTGCTGAAATGGAACCCCAAAACTTCAAGCTAATCCTCTAAAATGCAGTGTTAGTATGGCCAAGGCTGACAGCGCTACTACTTGAGTTCTTTGACATTATTAACAGCCCCATATGAATCAAGGACAAAACTGATCTGACTGCATAAGCAAAAGATTGTGAAAGGTAAAGTCACTCCAGTGACTTGATCCAAGTTAAAAATAAAGAGCAGCCACTGTTACAATCTACATAGGGTCAAACTTGATGAAGAATCAAGAGTGTTGATCTGAACGTCCAGACACTGGAATTCGCTTAGGTCCAAACCCTAAGCCCAAGAAGGTGGATCAGGAACTGGGCAGATTCACAGGCAAAGACTGGAAGGAATAATTTGCTGAAATAGCCTTTATGGACCCTTATATGCTCCCCCCGACACCTCGCAGGTACAGATATGCTAGAGCAGGCATATATATATATATAACGACTGCATATGGGCAAAACTAGGAAAGGGCAGAGGGAAAGCTAAATAGTCTTGAACCAGTCCGTGGTCTCTGAGTCAGCTGTGTTCATCTTAAGAAAACCTATAGGAGCCCAACACAAAAGTAACATGGATTTCTTGAAAGCAAATGATATTGACATTGTGTCAGAAGACAGTGTTTTCAAGAATAGAATGCTTTACAGCTGATGGACTCTCAAAATTCCACTATAGCACCTTGAACATCCAAGTTTATAGTTTGTTCTTATCTATGTCCCCAGTAACTGGGATCTAATAGATTTTGTACACAATTGCAGCTTTAGTTTCCCTTTAAGGGTAATCACAGGGTACATGACAAGAACACAGCTGCATTATACTCATAGTGTAAAATGTACCACTCAGTGCCATGTACTACACTTGTTCTGTACAGGCACCTCCTATATTACAGACAGTGGGAGTTCTGCTGCAGATTAAGGGCATTGTATTATTAAATATCTTAATCATCCAAAATACTCTGGTCCATAGTCTCCCCTGTGTGTGTAGAGGGATGCAATATGCACTCCCATATGCATGCATGGCAGCTGCACCAAAGAGGAGATTCACTCCTGAAGAACGCAGGAAGTGGTAGTCATCCTGCATCTGAGCTCCATTAGAAGAAAGCAACTTTAAATCCAGCTTGTCTTTACAGAAGCCACACCAGCAGAGGCTGCCCAGGAGAGGTGCTGAGTGAGGGCATCACTCAGCTGGCAGGGCAGCTTGGAGATGGTCCCTTTAACTGCCCAGCCCTCAAAGTAGATGAGGCTGGCTCAAAATATAGGCCCATTGGTAGAGCTTGTGCTGCTCTGCTCTGTTTCTGGCAAACTTTCCACATCACTGACCCAAAGCATGGGTTCTTGTGACACAAATGAATCCAATTTTCTGCATTAAATTAAAATATTTCAATTATTTTGATGAGGTGCAATATAATAAAGGATCAGGCATACTAGACTTAGTGTGAACTAGAGATCACACTTCAACTGTATTAGAATTTATCTAGTCTTCATTATTGATAATTTATTTGTAATTCTTAATGTTTCTATTTCATTAATAGAAGAATATGGGGAACCTAATATCTGTATAGCCCCACAGTTGCTAACAAACGACAGAGCAGATCAGAAGCCTATTATTGCAGTGGTACTCAGTTCATATCTTCTTATGGTTGTATTTTTATTGAAATGTCTATTAAACTTTCTATATCATCATATAAAGATGTGGTATTTTAAAAAGTCTTGTTAAAAAAGGATTCACCATTTAAAAGGCCAATTTAAAGAAAAAGAACTTCAGGCTATTTTGGTTTCTTAGAGTTTGTAAACCTGCACATTCGAGTTCTGAATTGGGTAAAAGAGACTAAAATAGTCCTAATTGTACCTTGTTTTACTATTTAAATGTCTCTGTTGAGATTTTCAAAGTGAGCTAGGGGAATTAGCCACAAAATTCCTATTGAAATTAATGAGAGTTGTGTGGCTAAGGCTCCTAGTTGGCTTTATAACTCTCCGCTCTCATTTTTATGTGGCTGTACTGTTCTTTTTTTGAACATGACACGTATAGTTTATATATGAAATGTTTCCGATAGCAATACAGTGCAGACAATGAGAAACAGTTAAGAAGGAAATAGATAGCAAGCTGCAACAATGCAGTCAGAAGTAATTTGCAATAAATCTGGTGCCTTATTAAGCAGTAAAGGTAGTGTTGATCCAAGTTAAACCAGTATTGAAAAAAATTAAAACCGAGAACAAAGGGAACATGGATTAAAATGACACTAAATTAGATTCAAAATTACTTGCAGCGTTAGTGCTGAAAATAATAAAACAGGCACATGGGTCTATTAGGCAGCACTGTTGCAAAGCATAAACAACGGAATCAGCAGTAAACCGTTTGATGCTGCCCTCATGGACACAAAGTGATAAAAAAAGGGAATGAGCCAGTTTTATAATACTTTAGGGCCCAATCCAGCATAAAATATAGCTGGTTTTCTGGCTGTACATGTTGTGAGAGCTGATTTTTAGTGATTTCTGTGGCTTTATGTGCACTTCTGCAGTACAAAAGATGAACATATTTTTTGTTGTATTAGGCCTGTAGGTAGCCATTTTTACCCTCAAAGAGTAGTAAAACTGACAAGCGTTCAGATTACTTGTGAAAACATCAATCATTAAGACAAAGACCAAGTTAAAAAAATTGTTTCAACTTTTCCAAAATTTAGAAACAAAGCTGTTAAAAAATCTGTGGAAACCACTGCCTTCCTCCCTGTCACTCAGGCCTGTAAACTGGGTGTCATTTTTGACTCAGCCCTCTTTCTAGAGTCTCACATCCAGGCTGTGCCTAAATCTTACCAATTCTTTCTGTGTAACATTTCTAGACCATAGCTTTTCCTATCTATCTACAGTGCTACACCTCTCATCATATCACTTCCAGATTATTCTCACTGGTTTCCAGAAATCTCTTTTTGTTAATATCCATACAGAATGCTGCTGCAAAGAGAATTTTCCTAGCTCATTACCTTGATCGTGTCACCCCTTTCTTTGCAACATTCCACTCGCTCTCTTTTCCAACAACATCAAATATATGCTACTTGGTTCTATCTTAACAGCCCTTCATGGCATATCCCCACAGTATCTCATTCACTATCAGGATATTGACTCCCATAACCAATCAGTCAATGATATTAAATTTGCAGAACACACTTTTCTGGTTTCTCCCATACTGCCCTTCAGAGGGAGGAGCTTCCCATATACATCCACAAAACTACCTCAATGTCTTCCTTCAAATCCCTTCTTAAAACTCTCTTTTGCTAGGATGCCTACAAAACATTTGACTATGGTTAGGCAGCAGGTGTGCTGAGACTTCTGCCGACCACTGCTAATGTTTCTTCATTGTTTCCTGGTACTCTGCTGTCCAATCTGTCATTACCCACCTGTTGTCTTTTGTGTTATAAGCTCTTGGGAGCGTGGAATGTCTTTCTGTTCTGTTTGTACAGTGCCTAGCACAGTGAGGTCCCAGTCCAAGAACAGGGCTTCTAGGTTTTACTAGAACACAAATAAATATTAAAAATAAATAATAGTAGTAGTAGTATGTTTAACTGTGAATTTCTTAGGTTTATAGTGCTTGATTTGGGGATAATTACAACATTATAATGTATTTTACTCAAAATCACTGATATGTGCTCTCAGCTGCAACTCTATTTTAATGTAGTTATTGTCTGATGAAGCTTAGTTCCTACTCACCCCTAGCTGTCTGAAATGTAGCATCCTTCCCCTCAAGTATATATGCTGGGAGGACAATATGTCCATCATTTCCATCTTCTCTGAGCTCCAACCAGCAGGAAAACCTGGGCAAGACACGATTGCTCACAGACGGCTAAACTTGCTGGATCCCATTTAGCTTCCCTACTCAACTCTGCTGTGCTCTACGACCCCTGGCCACTGGCTGGCTATGACACCCCAGCACACACCCAGACTGACAAACATTGTCAAAATAATTTCAGGGAGATTTGTGGTGGGATAGGGCCACACGACATTTACTTCTCTGATGCATCTCTGCTGGATGTCCACAACGGCCACGGTCCTGGCCGGAAGTAGCCTGGAGATGCCCAGCACTGCCTTGAAGCCTATCAACCTCTCCCTCCCTTACCTAGCTGCAGTGGAGCACGAGGGAGACAGACTGAATGGCCAGCGCATATGCACACCTGGTGCTAGGGGCAGGACTAGCTGCTTGGACCATGTGCGGGTGCTGACACAGCCAACAAATAGAGCATGTAGCACATCAATCCCTCCATTTCTCCATCCCAGCCAAAGAATAGACACCAAAGAAAGGGATTGGAGTGGCTGGAGCAGAGCAGGAGAGGGAGCATTGCTATGGCAGGAGATAACTTGGTCAATCTCTTGAAACCCCTCACTAGTCCTGCTCTTCACATGCTAATGCATGATATCACATGCTGAGAGGCGGAGCCTGGGAATACTTGTGTGTTAGAACCACCGTGTTGGATCACACTGAAATCTCATGGGGGGGAGCTGTTGGAAGCAGTGGGCATGTGCTCCCATTGTGGGCAGGGTCACTGGTGCTGGTCTCTGTAGGAGTCTAGCTCAGCCTAAGCATCACTTTTTGAATCTCAACACCTACTGTCCTTACATAATGATTGTCTGACCCCACCCATCATTTCCCACAACTGAAAATTTAAATAAATAAAAATAGGGGGGAAATGCCTAAAACCCATAATTTTGCACAACTGTGAAGATTTAAATTGATAAAAATTGAAAAAATGATTAAAAATAAACCGATATTATTCATCAAAATTATAAAAAAAAAAAATTGAATTCTGCGAAGTCTAACTATACATTCACTAACACAGTAAGTTTAACACACACACACACACACACACACACACACACACACACACACACACACACAGAGTAAGTATAAACAATAAGAACTATATGAAAAAAGTTTTCTTTGGGACTGTGAAGTTTAAGGTTGAAAGCAGATTATTTGCAAGCAAATTACAGAGGTAATATTCAATCAAAATGACTACTATCAACCATAAAATACAGCATCCACTATCTACCAAGGGTAATAACTCTTGCATATTATTGCTGGGAATTTCCTCAATGCCCAAACCATTTTTAGTTTGCAAGGCTACTTAATTTGTTTGACATGGTTGGGAAGAATCTGCTGCTCAACCAAAAATATGTAGTTTTACTCCCCATTATCTCTGCACATAAAGAGTCGTGGAGCTTCAGGCTAGAATTAACACAAGATAGGCTATTATGATTTGATTGTAAGAGCATTTAGCAGCAGTCCCTGTTGACTTTGCAGTTTGGAATAATAAATATCCCCCATGTAATCTCACTCTTTTTTTTTAAATTTGATGCCTTAAGGAGTTCTTGAAGCTTGTGATAAAATACTAAGAGCATTTGTCTATTTAGGTGATACCCTTGATTTTCATTTCTCCTTGGGCAAAGTCATTTAAAGACATAGTATTAGCAACTAAATGCCTTTAAAAATATAACCCTGGATTTCATAAATGCCCTACAGAAATATGGATTTCCTTCTGTACCTAGTTGCTCAAGCTAAACTAAATCGCCTTGTTCAGAACAAAGGAGTGCTTTAAAAATAAATGTTTTCCATTTTACTTTTTTAGAAAGAAAGAAAATTGCAATCAAATTGAAGGTTACAGAAAGTGCACTTTACAACCTGAAAGTTTCTCTTTCTTATTAATATTAAAAAAGGCAAGTATTAAAATGAACTTCTTAATGGATTGGGCAGTTAAAGTGTTTTATAAAGGACTGCACTGTGTACATACCATAAACAATGAGAAAATATTAATTTTTCACAAAGGAAAGCTGTTGGAAGACTCTTGAAACCAAGGTTCCTGCGAAGACTTATACCCATGAGGAACTCAATGCAGTTGAATAGTCTAATAAGATCAACACAATTACTCACATGCATAAATATTTGCTGAAGTATGGCCCAAAGAACAGAGTAAAAAACACGAGACATCACAGATTCTTGACAGACCACATTAACTGACATACCTTTATTAAATTGTTAAGGTATATTTCCATCTTTGTCTTAAAGACTATTTTTTTTACTCATTCTTACTTGGAAGCTTTTCCAGTGAGTTTAGAGGGTCTCAGACCAGTTTCTAGTGGACACATGCCCACATTACAGAAAACACAATCACAACTGGCTGTGTATAAAGAGAAGACTTCAGTCTACAGACGTCAAATCAGTAACTATTACGAGTATTGCATTCACTGAAAATTAAAAAAACAAAACAAAAAAAAACGTGCTTCCTTACCCACATTTTTATTCCCTGCCATTCTACATATCTTGCTTTTTTATTATAAGGCTGCTAATGAATGCTGGACTCATGTCAGTGATTATTTTTAGAAAGAAAAAAGGAACAATTAAGCATTTGTTACAAATACCTACAATACACACATACACATATTTAATAAACTCCATTGACTTGCTAATAGACATAAATAAAACAATCAAATTTCAAGCTCAACAAGCTTGACAGTGTCTATTTAAATTACTAAAACAATAATTTAAAATGCTATTTTTCAGATAAACCAAAATTAGTTTGAAATTCTATGTAATTTCCAAATAGATGAGCTCCAGATTTTTGGCCCAAGTGCCATTTCGTACTGGTTTTACATTGGTGTTACTCCTGTCTGACACCAGTGTAAGAGATAAGAGATTCAGGTCCTGTGATCCTAAGTATTTATCTTTACAAGTGAAATTTACTTGTTAAAGATGGTTTAATGTCTGAGTATTTGGTGACCTTAATATTTGACTAAGTATTTTCTTTCATTGGTGTGGTAGCTTTCAGTTCTTATGAGCTTTCACCAGTTCTTAGATACTGTAAAAAAAAATTTCTGGGAAGCTGTCCAATCTGTAAAATGAGGAGATGATGAACTGCATACAACATGATTTGAGTTATTACAAGACAGATGGGAGCCACTTTACTTAATTTTAAGCAGAGTAGGGGAAGTTTTGAAACAATATCTAGCAAGCAGTAAATAGACAAGACTTTGGTATTTTTTCTCTTAAATAAATTCAGTGATCTATCTTTTATGTGAGGTCTCCTAGCAGTTCTCCTTCTTTCAACTTCAAATGTTAAATTAATTAGTATTAAATTAATTAAGTAAAGCTACTAGATGTTGAATCCAAATGCTGCTCTATAGAGCCTGAGACTGCAAGTAACATCAGGGGCTTCTTGTGGAGTCCTGTTCGTCAAGGTCAACAGGCACAGAATTAGAATAAAGTTAATAAGGATTGCATCTACATGGCCAGGGCAAGAGAAACTTCAGAACTCTGGCAGCTGGTGACCTCATCACCACTTTTCTGCAACATCCCCACAGCACTTCTTGCCCTTCTGGTTTCCTTTACACCCCTTTTCCCTCCATCATCTCCTTTTCACTCCTTTTCTCTCTCCTCTTGTTAACCCTCTCTTTCCATCCTCCCTAATTTCTCATCCTTTTCTTCCCCTCCCTCAAATCTTCAACCCTCCCTGTATCTCCCTCAATTTCTCTTCCTAGGTGATGCTTACCTGTCCTAATCCTGGCCTTCAAGGTACATCTACATTCTCCTCCCCACTTCCTTCCAATCCCTCAAACTTTAGTCCCTCTAAATTTATTCCCATCTCCTCCCCTCTCTGGAACACCTACTCCAGTTTAAAAGAAAGAAAGAAATCAAGACATTCACTTTTTAGCATATACCTAAGTACATTATTGAACAAAAGCAGTTAAAAATAAGCACATACTTACATGGTTTGCTATCCCTGTAACGCACTGTTTCCCTTTCCCTTCTCTTTCCAGCTCCCATCCTTCCACTGTTTGTTGTCACCAGCTAACTAACATTAGACCACAATTCTGCAAACATGCAAGTGCTTAATTTATTATTGCTTGCAGTTAGACTACTCATGGTAGTAAATTGAGCACATGCATACCTGCTTGCAGGATAAGTGACAGACTACAAGCTATTCAGGATAGGGACCAAGTCTTTTATTTCTTTGACTTTTCAGGCACTATATAAATAATAGATAATATATTTATTCCACTCTCTCATCTTTTCTTTCATTCAACCTCCCTTGATTTTCTACTCGCTCACCTTTTTCTCAACTTCTTCCTTCTCTAGTTTGTGGGCAACAAGCTTAAAATACCCAGTACAGAACCTATAACATGGACAGAAAACCTTGTGTTCGGCTCATTGTAACCCACATGGTTTCCCATCCCTTCAGTCTGCCTCAGTTTGTTAACTAAGGTTCACATCTCTCACCTCCAGTATATTGATCTGTTTACCAAAGCATACAGAGCTTCATCACTGCAAGGGGCTCAGGACTCTGGCCTTGATCCAGCCAAGCACTTGAGTACATGCTTACTATACACACACCTGAGTAGTCTTACTGAAATCAATTGGAGTAGTCATATGTTTAAAGTTAAGCATGTGCTTAAGTGCTTTGATGGATCAGGGCTGGAGTATTCAGCACTTGGCAGAATAAAGTCCTATTTAAGGTGCCAGTCTCTGTGGTATATAGATGCCACTCTGGGAGGTGTGGTTGGCTCAACTGCCAGCAAAGTCTCTGCCTTTCATAGCCACAGCCCTCTTTTTATAATAAGCTGATTCACAAGTGTTCAGTTCAGTAAAATGTGGACATTGCATCATCTTCCCAAACCAGTTTGTGTGACTCATTTTTACCTTGCACCCAACAAATAAGGATAATAAACAATCTCTGCTTTATTTGCTACTGAAACTCAGATACAGAACCATGGAGAGGCGGGAGAGGGTTATTGCTCCCTGACTGGCTTTAAAGGTGACCTTCATTGGGGGAGAAAAGGGTGAAAGTATCTTTTTTTTATGATTTAAAGTCTTTTAGGTTTGGGTTTTTTTTCCTGCTGCTGCTTGTTTTAACATTGGTCTTGTTTATATTATTTTATTACCAAGAAAATAAGACCTGAACTACTGAGTGAAGAAGTAAATTTTCGGCAGATTGTTTAAAACTCTGGTTTTTATTAACCTCTATTTAACTTAAATACCTCATAAAGATGGAAGAAAAGTTCTTTGTGTAAAAATCAACACAATTACACCTTCACATGAGGACTGAGAAAGGTCCTGATCCAGTTCTGGGGTCTTCAAAGAAGTCCTCCAGTATGGACATGATAGTCCTAAAAGAAAAAACCAAGAATTTAGGATATAACTGGGCTTTCTTACTATAAAGCACTGACTAGGCTGTTATCATTTAATGTTAACCACATACTTAAGTGCTTTGTTGAACTGGGGCCTAGATTTACAAAATGGAGCTGGTGTTTTAAACCTATTATTTGTGTTCCTTATATCTAGATTCCATATATGTGAAGCATGTGACAACATACCACCATTTAGGCTTGTGGTATGAATAAATCAGTGGTTACCCATACATACTTTAAACACTGCAGCCACCTCAAGAATCCTAAAGCCTCTTTCTTCACCTTAGTACAGCAGGACAATAGGACTATTGTGCCAAAGAAATACTGTTTGCCTGCCTTTTTCCTTTAGCTAATTTGTTTAAATTAAAAATACCCAGTGATAAAGATACACAACTGCAGAGAAACCAACTGTGTAGACAGATGAATGTCGATAATAAAAAGGAGAGAAAGTAGCTGGCTTGCTGTTGATGTATTAGAGAAATGTAAATACTGAATCCAAACAGGAAATTTGGATTTGATTCCTTCCAAGTTATGATCCCCCTAATCCTGGAGTGCTCAAAAGCTGTGCATTGATACTACTCATTATAATGATGTGAAAATTTGAAACCAAATTCTAAATGCAGATCCTGGTTTTTGTTTCACGCCCAATATACTGGTTAGTTTTATTGTTGTTGTTGTCTCTCATAACCAGCATGCAAATAAATAAATATATGAGATAAACACTTAGAGTGGAAGCAGAAATACAGGAATTTTTCACTGAGTATCGGGAAGGATATTAGCAGAGGTAGAGCAAGAAATTGGAAATGTGGACTACACTGGTTGATCCATTTCACCCCCTCATAGTATATCCCTAATCTTCCAAGGAGATTATGTCATTACACATAAACCCTGGCCTAGTGGAAGCTGTTAAAGATACATTGCAGTGTATTAATAAAAGGCCATGTGAAGAACAATGAAAACTTGTCAGTTGTAATAAAAATATTATTTCCAGGAACTTAAACATATTTCATAAAATAAATAGCATGTCTGCCTTCATCCATGTGCATTGTTAGGATGTGATTACAATGTGAAATTGCAATAGAAAAATTATTTCCATGCAAGGTTATACAGGTCTAGTTGATTATGCCATTAGAAAACAGAAAATTAGAAAATGAATTATAAATCTCTTTCAGTGCAAGTTTGGATCTAGTGATGGAATTCACTACTGTATTATGATTATATGTTTCCTGTTTAGAAGCCTATGAGAAAACTACTATTTTTAAAAAGAATGGGAAATGAAGGTATATTTATACTATTATTCAGAGCAGCAGCTCAGCAGCTTGTGCACTAGCTCCAAGATCTTTTATTTTTATGTTGCATATTGAGATGCTTGTTCATGATGGACAGTAATCCTACATCATGAACTAGGTTATTAAGAATTATGGATCTGAATTGTAACTGAAAAACAAGAAATTTGTTATTAAGTATTCCATACTCATTTATTTTATATCTTGAAGAACAGGTCATCAAATAGGATTTCATCTCAGAAAATTAACAAATATCTTAAGTTTGGCAATGTCTAGGGAGAAGGGTTAAAAGTTAGGGGGAAACCTTGACTAAAAGTATCTTGTGTTTGTAAAAACTTGGCAGACTTTTATGCTTGTTTGTTTCTTCCATTTATTTAATATTCAGGTGGTGTCACATCTTATTACCTGAAAATATGTGTATGCCAACACTGTAGGTAAGGATTTTTATAAATCACACACATGAAAGCTTTATATATGATAATATCTCACATTTGCAACTCCCTTTTGAATTGTATATAATTAAACCCATGCAAAAGGTGTACAGACAGAAATCTATAATGTGCAAAGTGTGAAAATCTAAAGTACAATATTTGTGTTTTCATTATTCAAAGTGAGCAATAGATCCCAGGAGCTGACCCTTGACAAATATGACTACCGGGACCATGTCTGATATATATATTAACTAAGAAAAATGATGCATATAGTGATATAATGAAATGTGTTAAAAGAAAATTTAACTTTCAGGTTTAAATAAAGAAGTCGTGATAAGAAGTGTAATGATGCCTCAAAACTTCATTTTGCAGCACAATGTGATTACACAGTCCAGAAGCACTCTCCCTTTTATATTACTACAACATATGTAGCAATAATAAGACATGAAACCCTTTTCCCAGCCCTGAAATGGTTTAGAGACCCTTGAAGGTCCAGCAAGTCGTTCTTATGGGACACAGGATGATTCTATTAAAAAATTGAGACGATGCTGGAAAATATTGGTGATGGGTGGCAAAAAGAGCAGTGCTTGATTTACATAATTACAGTTCTAAAATTATTCAGGGGCAAAACCCAGTTTCTTCAAATCTCCATCCTCCCTTCACTGCATCAGAGTGCTCCAACTGCTTCACCCATCTCTCACCTGTCCCACACATCTTCCATCTTCTGCATGTTTGACAAAGTAAATTATTGCTGCCTCTCCCAGACTTAAATGTGTTAGCCACCCAGAGCCACGAGGGTCCCTCCCCACACCTGTGCCTGAAATATTTGCACCTTCCTAGACACAGACACCATCCTCTGGTTAGGAACCCAAGACACCCAGCCCTAATATCTGAATACAAGAGAGACACCTCCCTTGTGTGAGCAAGGGCCCAGTGTTATGGGAAAGGCAGGCTGCATTTTTTTCCTTGTGTGTGGCTGATCACACAGACTATTTTGTATCACTGACACAGACTCCAGCGCCCCTCGTGCCACTTTAGAGCTGCTGTGCTAGCGCACCCTACGGCCCCTAACATTTGCACTGTGCTCATCGCGGTGGGATGAGCAGCTGGGGATCAGGGCTTCACCCCGTTAGTGGACTCCAGCAGCGCCTGGCCTTTCCCAATACGCCTGGCCACTGTTTTGCCCCCTGTAAACTCTCTGCTGTGGGGCAGCGGGTTCCACTGTTGGCAAGAAGCTTTATGCAGCACCCAAGCGGGGGAGGGATTGGGGAGAGTCATTTGGGGGAGGGAAAGGGAGTGGGGGGAAGGAGATTAGGGAGGGAGGACGGGGAAGACTAGGGAAACTGGGGGGAAGAAAGGAAGGGAGTTGGGGGAGGAGGAGAAGGGGGAGCTGGGCAGGGCTGGGGGGAATTAGGAGGAGGGAGGAAGGAAGGGTCTGGACAAGCAGGAAGAGGGCGCAGCTGGGAGGCAGGTATCGGGGGTGTTGGGGGCGGGGGCTCAGGGGCCGCTCCGCCCCGCTCCTGCCGGCCTGGAGGCGGAGCCGGGCCCGGCCGGGCCGAGGCAGAGGCAGAGTCTGTGCGCGGCGGCCGCGCCCGCTTCCCGGTCACCTGAGCGAAGCAGGAAGGAGGCGGCGCGGACTCAAGCCAGGCCCGGCTCGGCTCGGCTGGGGGCGAAGGGGCGGATCTGAGCCTGAGTCTGGCGGCTCCGGCTCTCGCTGCCTGCGGCCTCCTCTCGCCGCCGCCGTCGCCATGGCCTCGCTCTTCAAGAAGAAGACGGTGGATGGTGAGCGGGGGGCGTCCGTCCGTCTGTTGGGGAGGGGGTGTCTGTCCAGCCGTCCGTCGGGCTTTGGGAGGGGTTAGGGTCACTCTGTCCGTCTGTCGTCCGGGGGTCGGTCTGTCTGTCTGTCTGTCTCTCGTTTCCCCCTTCCCCCCCCCCGGACAGGAAGGGGTCTGGCTGGTTCCCGCGGCCCAAAGCTCCGCCCGCGGGCTCCGTGCGGGGTGGGGGGGAAGGTCTCGGTTTTGGGGGGAGGAGACCCGGAGCGCGACTCCCTCTGCATCCCCTGGGGCTGCCCCGCCCGGGCTCAGACGGGCTCAGCCGCCGGTGCGGTGCGTGTCCCGGGAGCCGAACGGGGCCGGGGTGGGAGACCTGAGCGGGTCGGAACCTAGAGCCCGCGGCGCAGAACAAGGGAGAGCGGCTGGCGTGACTCATCTACTTTGTGTGTGTGTGTGTGTGTGTGAGAGTGAGTGATACATGTGCCCTCCCTGGGACACAGCGCGTCAGGCACAGCTGATCAGTCAGGCACAGGAGGAAGGAAGGCTTGAATTAAAGTGAAGTTAGACTTGCTCAGTACAACTCGGAATATTTTTGGCTGGCTCCTTAGACCAGGAGCTCTCAACCTTTCCCAACTACTGTACCCCCTTTTAGGCCTCTGATTTGTCTTGCGTACCCCCAAGTTTCACCTCACTTAAAAACTACTTGTTTACAAAAATCAGACATAAAAAAAACCCAAGTGTCACAGCACACTGTTGTTGAAACATTGCTCACTTTCTCATTTTTACCATAGAATTATAAAATTAACTGGAATATAAATATTATACTTACATTTCAGTGTATCGTATATGGAGAAGAATAAATGCCTCTGTCTGTATGAAATTTTAGTTTGTATGTACTTTGTTAGTGTTTTTTATGTAGCCTGTTGTGAAACTAGGCAAATACCTGGATGAGTTGCTGTAACCTCTGAAATATCTCTACATACCCGTGGTTGAGAACCACTGGCTTAGAACAGGGTTATTCTTAAGGGTAGAGCCTAGAGATAATAAAGTTAGGTGGAACCTAAAAAGTACCTGTTTTTAGGAGGTTGGGTATATTTCTGTTTTTATTTTTGTGGGATTTTTTGGGGCAAAAAATAATTTTTACCTGTTAGACATATTTGTGTACCACTTCTAACTTAAACAATCAGCAGAGCCATGGAAACAAGTTGCTCTGTTCTCTGAGAACACTTTTGTTTGTTTGGTGAAGAGGAAGAGCAGATAAACATTGCTGCAGATTCAGAGAGACTGGTGTCTAGCTTTTGAAGAAAGCTCTTGGTGTTCTGTAATTATCAAATCACCATTTACTACCTGTTTCTATATATAGATTAAAGTGTTAATCTTGTTATTTTGGGAGATAATTTTACTGGCAAAGTATTCAATCCAATGCAGAAGTAAGAATATATCCTTTTAAATAAATTGATTTTAAAAAGGGGTAGCTTAACGCCCCTCATAAGAACATTGCTTGCACCATCATAAATTTTCCAGTAGGTAGGTGTGCTGAGTTAAAGGAGAGTTGCTTGTCTGTTATCAGCAAGAGTTTTGAAACTGGCCATGCAATATATTCTCCAAGCAAACTGGGTGGAGTCTCAGTGCAAAACAGCTCACAAAAAGTGAGGTTTCAAGCAAAGTGTTTCCCAATTCTTACCTGGAAAAGATTTTGGGCACAGAGCAGGTAGGAGGGCAGAAGTGACTTATGCCCCCTTTTTGTTTGACTTGATCATGAGGGCCAGTTCAGCCCCCTTGGGGCACTTGCCAGCCTGGGGTTGCAGGAATGGAAAGTGCTCCAAACATGTCCATGGAATGCTTCCTACAGTGGGTATGCAGGCGATAGGAGCAGGTGGTTTAATAGGGTTGCCCCTTTATGCTACTTGGTGATTCCTATATGCAAGAGGAGGGGAGCCTCTGCTCTTTTTATCCCTTTTGTGCTTCTGGAGCAGGGCCGCCAAGGATCTTGTCCTTTGTCTTAGAACGTGGATTACTCTGTGACAGTTGGCTGTTACAAGCTCTCATTTTCTGTCCCATTCTCCTACATTTGCAGAAACAAATGAAAGTGCCTCTAGTCACTGTTAATGCTAGTTACCTATTGGTTACTATCGGTTGTCTATTACTGTAGTTCTTTTAAAGCAGCTGACAATCTCCTGTGGTAGAGGAAATACAATGAAAATACATCTGCTGACTCTTTCCCTGGCTTCTACCTTATTTAAAATGCTAGTGCCTATTAGTATTGTTATTTTGGGAGATTACTTTGTTGTCTTTGGGTTCAGTTTCTACTCTGCAAGTTTTCTTACCAAGGGGAATATTTTCTGTAGAGCAAAACTGTCAGTGCTAGTCTCATGCATAATTTTATATTTGCATTACTGTTTCTTCTCAAGGTTCTGAAATTCAACAATATATAGTGTAGTTAAATTTTAAATCTCTTCTCTCCCCACCCCATGCAAAGTCCTCTTTTTCAAGTCTTTTTGACACATCCCATTTTTGATGCTTGTAGAAATCTCTCTTTAATTGCTTCCATTGTTGCTCTGCTGGTCCAAAGTACATTGATTTTAGTTGTCAGTCTTTATTTTCATATATTGGCTGTCTACTTAATGTCCATTGAAAAATGTTTCTTGAAAATGTTACTTGTGGGATCTTGGGATCAGTAATGTGACCAAAATGTCCCTTTTCAATATCACTATAATTTTTTCAGATAATTACTCCTTAGGCTTAAAGCAATTATTGAGCATGAGTTTTTTGTACTGTGTGCGGTGTTCTTAAGATTCCATTAGAATATTTTGTTGGAACCTATTACTGCTGAAATAATTTCAGCCTAGACGGCTTGCTTTGCACATCTGTGAAGGAAGACACTGAATCCCTACTCTTCTTTTTCAAGAAAGATTGTTGTATGCTTTAAAATGAAGACTATGGCTGCAGTTTCTACTTATTGTTCATGCTTTAGTCATCTGACCATAATTCAGCCTGTCTAGATTGCATTTCTCTTGTTACAGAAGTAAAATGAGGAAAGTAGCAGCATACTGAGACAAGTGTTAATCTGCTTTTTTGGATTACAAAACCATGATGTAGACTTAATTTTGCGAACATTATTTCCTTTTCAGACTTTTAAATAAACTTCTTTAATAGATGGTGGTTGCCCTGTCTTTACAATGTAAACCTGAAAAGTGTTCCTGATTTGTCATCACAGCACAACTTGCAATAACTTATTCACCTTTCATTTTATGTTACCTTTAAATGTTTGAGTATCAAACCAAAATCTACATTATTTATTATGGGGTTAAATCAGATGAAGTCATGTAAAGGGGCATCATTTCTAAGTCCACTTTCAAATCCAAACTTACTTGCATGTCTTAGAGTGTTGAAATCAGATAAGCATATAAATGTAATTCTTATAAAATAGAGTAGAATAAGGCTTCTGACCACACCAAAAGTCAACTGCTGTTAGTTGACACATCATTCTAGTAATACAGTATAGTATGTTAGGTATGCAAATTCAACTCTTGTGAATCTGTTTATATTCAAGCACTTTTTAAAAATCATTACACTCCAGTATCCACTTTCTTTTTTACTTTTTAGAATTCTACAGAATTAGAGCGATATGGGAGGCTACTTTGAATATGCAGCCTATACCCCGGAGAGATGTTTCTCTCTCCAAAAGAGAATTAGGAATCCCTCTGTGTACTTAGTATTCACTGTAAGACTCTGCAGCCTAACAAATGAAAACAAATCTTTAATGGAAGCTGAAATGACTGGGTCTATATCATAAATTGAAACTTGCTTTTAATAAGTACACTTTATCAAGTAAAATCCATAAGGCTTCTATGTAAACAATACTATGAAGAAACTGTTTTCTTGCACCTGCTGAAAGCAATTTGCACTATCCTGTCAGGAGGATAGTGTTTCAAGTGGAGTAGATGTTTAAAGCTTATGAAGTGATATGCCTGCAAATCCGTTTTGTACTTATGATTCACCAAACAAAAATCATTGATGAGGTTGAGACTACGTGTAAAGGATAAAATCCTTGCAGCAATGTTCTAATTAGAGGATAATTATAAATTAATTAGCGCCTCCTCCCCCCCCCCCCCCCCCCCCCAAAAAAAAAAAATAAGAAATTCAGAATCTTCTGTTTCTTGGCAGGGGCAGTATAAAAATGTGGTCAATAGAGCATTGTTCATATTTGCTTCATAAATAAAATATCTGATTAAGTGTGATGTTTTTGTTATAATGCTGGCACATGGTAAAATTTCATTATCTGGGTTTAGGGAGCTTGTATATGGAGATATAGTTCTATGACTAATCACATTTTGATAATCTGTTGGCAAATGGAATCATCGGACCCAATCTAGTTAGGTACTCATTGTGAAGTGTCTGCAACATCTTACAGGATTGTGCTTTTAATGATGAGATGGGAAACATTGACTTAAATATGCTATTTGTCTAATTTTGAATGTGTACAAATAGGCTTTTATTTTGTTGTGTATGGCACTTTACTACTGAAAGTGCCCATGAGACTGGAAGATGCTCAGGTATTAGGGTGAGACGATGGTATAAAAATCTGTATAGATATTCAATACTACGTTGGCACATCTATTGTTTGATTAGGAGTAAAGCATTCTAGTTTTTGTGGTAGTTGATATGACAAAAGTGGTTTCTGTGGATTGATGTTTGTTTCTGATATTCTAAGGCCATTGCTGACAGAGCATTGGAAAAGTAGTTTGTGTACTTCAGTGCTAAATTTCTATACTTTCAGATTTGAGGGGTGTTTACTATATTTAACCTTTATCCTAAATTTTCTTGTTTTTGTTTGTTAAAAGTAACTACATCCGTGTGAAGATTCTTAAATTATTGATATGTACTCAAAATTAACTTCACCTTAACGGTTGTTGTCTTATGATAAAAAATAAAATTAATGAAGGGAAGGGAAGTTTTTTGTCATCCAATAAATAGCAGGTTTTCACTACCTGTTTCAATACTGTTAAACATTAGGTCTGAAGAATTATTTTACCAACTATAAATATTTCCTTTCCAGATGTAATAAAGGAACAGAATAGAGAGTTAAGAGGTACACAGAGGGCTATAACCAGAGATCGAGCAGCCTTGGAGAGACAGGAAAAACAGCTGGTAAGTAGAATTTTAGTTTACCTTTTTAAAATACATGTGTTAAAATGTAAATAAACAGCAAGAGATTGTCTTAAACCTAAATGACAATCTTCAAAGTATTGCTGATTTTCCCCCACAATCTACATTAGTAAGCTTAATTAGGGAAGCTTTTAATGTTTCATCCTTATGCTTTGAGAGAGTATCTACTAGGTCTTCCTGAATCTCCAAAAAGTGCAAGGCCAAAAGCTGTACTGGCTTATGTTAAATAACCTTTTTGTCCAATAGCATGGATAAATTTGGGCCAGTGTTTCATAGCCTGTTTTAAAATATTAAAACATCAGTTGCCATGTGGATGAATTTGTCTTGGAGAGTTCTTTGGGAGCAAGTGATGAAAATATTGCTGACTCAGTGGTCCAGCATTAGTGCTTTGCGTTCCAATGTGAGTTGTTGGGAATTCCATTTCAGACATGGCCCTTCCATTATAGATGGCCAGGGCCATGGACTTTGGAGGCAGCGCTTCAGTTCTTGTATTAAAAAGCAGTCGGAATCATTACTAGAAGTCATTGATGCTCATTTAAATGAGCATTAATGGTGAGGATTTCAGAGGGAATATTAGGGCTTATCTTCAGTAGACATTTGATCATCTTAAAACACAACATGCCTTAACAGCAAATGTAGACAAGGACAAGTCACATCTAACATTGTCACCTGGATGTAGTTAATCCTATGTTCTTTGTAGAATTTCCCTACAGCTAGCTGACTTCATAATTGCAATAACTTCCTCATTGAATGGTTGATTGTTAGAACTTGTCCTTGAGTTTTATGTCACATCATAGGTATACTGGTGGAGATATACGTCAAATGACACGCCTTGATAGATGACACGCAAACTGTGTGGAAAAACTCAGTTAAAGTCCACCCCTTGGTTTAGTGGTTAATAAGACATTGCCTCATATGGTGGCAGGTCTTGCAGATATCTGTTTTAGTATGAGGAAAAAAATTGGAGAGCCTCAAAAAGATGACTATTTCTTGGAAATTTTATCCTTTGCTATGGATTTAAGATATGTCTGGTAGATTGTGTAAGTGGTTAAGGTACCACTATTCCTTTTAGTGCCTTGATTTCCATAAAGAGATTCACCTTGAAGCTTTGAATGCACCCGTGTCAGTAATTCGTTCCAGAAGTATATTTATGTGCATTTTTTTTCTGTTGTGAAGGAAGGAGATGAAGAGAACAAGTATTTAAAAGACTCCCTCTTCTGTTACCCTTTGCTGCTCAGGCTCTAAGAAATCTGAATTTTCAAAGCCTGGTACGCTTGTCATCTGAAAAGAGCAGGAAATTGTCAATGAATCAGAACATTGTCCTGTAACAACAATGGTCGTTTGCTGCCACATAAATAGAGAGGCAAAGCAAATATTATTTTTAAAGTAGATGTTGCTCTGTAATAGCATTGCTTACAATTACTTACTATATTTATATTTATGTTTTTATTGGATAGTGTACACAGTTTTGATGTCTGACTGTAATGTATCCTCTTTACTATACTGCTGACTTGCTGAATTTTGATTAGTAGAAACATGTGACTGTCTGAAGTCAAATGGCTTAAAATGTTTTCATAAATACAAGAACTATGGATTAAGCTTGTCTTTCACTTTCAGAATTACCTTTAATTATGAATAAATCAGCCATATAGCAACTTGATTTCCTGGCACAGATTCAGTTTGCAATTAATAGTTTAGTAATACTTGGCATTTACAGCATATAATGTTTCATCAAAGTGTGCTTTTCATACTATAATTTGATATATGGGCTACAAGAACTACTATATTTAACTAGGAAAACTAGCACTTCCTGATGTTTGCTATTATAATACTTGAAAATGTGTCCAAAATGTGTTGCCATGTCACTCTTGTCTTAATCACATAATATTGGAGTTGTATTTAAAAATCATGATAGTCTCAGTGACTTTTTGAGCACCCTGTAGAACAGTGCCCTCATTATCTATTATATGTCGGCTACAAGAACAGTATTAAAATTCCATTTCATGCCCACAGTACTTTTCTAGTGATCTCATATTCACTTGCACGCCTGTATTTTCGCTGGTAAAATTACATCCCTTAAAAATCTCTCATGAAATTTTAGTCTTACCAAAAATAAGGGGTTTGTACAAAGCAATGTCTGTCAAGCTAATGTACCCATCTCAAAATATTATCCTCCTACAATAGTTCAGTAAGTATAGTTATTTCTTACACATGATGCATTTCTTATGGTCGCAAGATGTTGTCGCTACACTAGTGGTAAAACCAAAGCAATGAGTCAGATAACATTTGCTTTTGGAGCATCTTTTGGAGCTTCTCATGTGTGTCCTACTGTTGGTTTCTCGGTGTCAATATGCTGTAGTCTGGTGGCCACCATTTACTATCACAGAGCAGATGGCTATGCTTCATCGCAGCCTTTAGACATCTGTTGAATTCAGGAGAGGGTGAAGCACCTGTCTTCCTCTGGCAGGTGCTTTCCCACCAACAGCTACTGTGATGTTCTTACACACAGTTTTACTTACTGCCGATTCCCTGAGGAAAATGTCATCACACATTTGGACATATGAATTGTATATGTTAAGTCAGTAACATTAGAGCAAATTAAAAAGAGCCGTATTTTTTTTCTCTTCAATAAATAATTGCTTGATACGACAATGTTATGATAGTGATCAAATCACAGAATCAAATTGATTATCATGCTCTGTGAAGAGCTGATTAATAGTCAGGCGTACAAAGCTTTCCTTGCTTTCGTTAGACTAATTAGTCCTATATTCCCTCCCCATATTAGTAATAGAGTTAACTGGCTATTGGCCTTGCCTAGACTAGGGTTTCGGGTGTGATAATAGCTTGTGTTAGTGTAGACAAGGCACACTGCCTTTATTATATGCTAAACTAGTGGAGCTAAATCTTGCCAGGGAGCTTGGACTTTAACTGTTTCACAGGTAACTTCATGCATTCTGCCTTCAAAGAAAATAGAACTCCATAATCTCTAAGGAGAGATGCTGAAGGATAAAGTTTTCTGGGAACCTCCAGCCTGCCAACTCAATCTCTGTCAAGGTATCCTTCGCTGGTTGTGTGCCCATTAGGTTGCAGCAGGTGAATCAAGAGGAGAGTCTAAAGATAGGTCTGCACTGCAGTTAAACAGCCACTGCTGACCCATGTCAGCTGGCTCGGGCTCAGGCTACAGGTCTGTTGAATTGCGGTGTAGATGTTGGGGCTCAGCCTGGGCTCTGGGATCCTCTCCCCTTGCAGGGTCCCAGAGCTTTGGCTCCAGCGCCAGCCTGAAGATCTAAACTGCAGTTCAAGAGCCCCATAGTCTGAGTAAGATGACACGGGCAAGCTGCAGGTGTTTAAATGCAGCGTAGACATACACTCAGGACTCTCTCATCCCACAGGGTCCCAGAGCCTGGGCTCCAGCCCAAGCCTGCAAGTCTACACAACAATGAAACAATCCCATGGCCCGAACCTTGCAAGCCCAAGTCAGCTGGCACAGGCCAGGCTGTGTAGACACATCATAAAGACCGATGAGAAGATGAGTGGAGTGGTAATCACCATTAGTTCCTAACATGTATATTTATCAGCCTGTAAACTAAAAGCTCTCTCGTAAAAGTATACTGTAACTTCATATATATGACCCCCAAGTAATATCTACCTTTATATTTGATGCACAAGTAATATCTGCCTTTATGTAAAATATAGTATTCCAGGGAAGTGTGCATTCTCACAGTATAACGTGAATCATTCTTTTAGTGGTACCGTATCGTCATTTGCTAATCTGTCGTCTTACTATAGACTTCTGCAATAACGGTAAAGGGAAATATTCTTGCATCCTTTGCCAATTCTTCATTTTCAAGGGAGTGAGTTTTGTACATGTGATTAACAAATCCAGTTTAGCATTTATTAAGAAGTGTTTAGTTGTATAACTTTATAGAATTCTTGTTCACTTAATGTGGATCTAAAAACTACTTACCTTTCTAAAATAGGAACTGGAAATAAAGAAAATGGCTAAGACTGGTAACAAAGAAGCCTGCAAGGTTCTAGCAAAACAGTTGGTGCAACTGCGAAAACAGAAAACTCGAACCTATGCTGTTAGTTCAAAAGTCACCTCCATGTCAACTCAAACAAAAGTGATGAATTCCCAGATGAAGATGGCAGGAGCTATGTCAACCACAGCAAAAGTGAGCAATTAAATCAATATAAATGTCTAAATATAATTCATGTTCATGGACATTTTTATACTGAAGCTCAAATACAATAGGCAGCTTGCAAAAGTCTTGACAAGTTCAGGGTTCTATTGTAAAAATTAGCTGGAGATAAATGCACTGTGTAATACTACATTTAACAACTGTTGTTTACATGCTGAATATTAATTTGTGTTTTGAAAGAGACTAAATTAGCCATTCACATTTTGCTGGTCAGTACCTACTATTTAAACTAGAGGCGTTCTCACAGCTGACTTTTAGTATCTTTGTCATAGCCCAGAAAGCTGTTCAGTGTTTGTCTGGGTAATGATTAAAATGGATCCAGTCAATTTTGATAGAGAGGGTAATTACAGTAGACTAACAAAAACAAACTGCTTGTCATTCTCAGGGATCCTAGAAATCCGTTTGCCATGGAAAAATGTGAAATTTGAATTTTTACAGAGAATTTTTAGTTTTTACATTTTGTGAAAAAATAAAAATATACACAGTAGAATTCCATTTATCTGAACCTCCATTATTGGGCTCTTCCTATTAACCAAACCGGAGCCAACAGCCGGAGAAGTATTAGTATATGTAAGAAATACGAATTGCAATTTTATTAAATTTATTATGATGATTGATGGCACTGGTAGGCTTTGATTGCTTAAAAGTTGTAAATATATCAATAAAAGATAGGTATCCGTTGCACACTATATATATTGTGACTAGGGAAACTAAAGTTCCGCGTTTCATTTTTAATAGTGGAAAAACGTGGATTTTTGGTTTTTTATTGGAGAATTTTTATCATAGAAAACTAGGATTCCTGATCATTATGCAATGTCTTGCTGGTAAATTTTGTCTGTCATGTAACTGCTTCTAGTGGATAAAGCCAAAGTAGGGTAGACTGATTCTAGGCATCAAGGCAGTGTGTCAGCTTTATGGCTTGTGTGACAATGAGGTGTTGCTTTCTGGCTGACATTTCCAAGAGGTTCAGTGATCTAGAATTCTCCTTTTCGGCATATCAAGGAAATTGCGTTAAATTGTTTTTCTTGTCTCCTAAAACTAATGCAGTGCAATTTGATTTGATACAGCAAGTAGCTTCTAGGAAGACTTTGCTCTTAAAGGGCCTCTATCAACAATGTTTTTTTTAAAAATCCAGTTTAAAAAAACCAGGTCAACTATATAAAGTTGTTGCTGTGCAATAGGCCATTTTTCCTCCAAAAGATGCTACAGCTGATTCAATGATCAAATTAAACAAGACAGTTTATGCTAGCATGCTCCTTTTTTCTCCGATGTGATCCCCTCACCCATCATTCATATAACAGCTTCACATATGTGAGGAAGTTATTTTTGCTTTTTAGAACTATCACGTCTCTCTAGCTGAATGGCGTTCTCTCAAAGCTCTTTCTGTGGAATGTTTTGGATTAAACTTCTTAAAGCAAACATAGTGGTAAATTGCAGTGGTGGAGTAAAATCAATAGAAATGTCAATAAATACAAATCTTAACAGGATTTGAAAAAAAATTTTTTTTGAACTATTAAGGAAGTTTGTCAGTGGGCTATCAACATTATGGGAATGAAAGCGAATTAAATTATTTTGGCTATTTATGGGTTAACTTGTTTCCATTAATGCAGTAAAAAACAGAATTAAAAACACTTACTTAATTTTGGAGTCATAGTGTTCTCTAACCCATACCAAGATCTACGGGCAAATAACATTCAATTAAAATCAGATGCAACTTGCTGTCTAGCAGCCTCAACAAATGAAATGAGTAAGAAGTTTCCAATGCCTTGTCTATAAACTTATCTGTAAATAGGACACTGAATTTTACTATCAGTCTGTAAACTGTACACTCCTCCAAGTAGAGAATTTTCCCTCGAGAAGAAATGTATTTATATCCACTGACAGCACTTGCAGTGGAAATAGAGAACAAAAAGCATTGTTTTCCTCAGTTTAAACAAAATTAAGAAATGAAGGCAGACACATTTCCCTTAAAGACTTCAGTTTTAAATTTCTAATATATCACTAACAGATATCTATTATTAATGTATCCCTTTAAACTAGTTTTCCACCTGTTCCTAAAGTGTATGTAGCCCTTTCTACTAAGAGTATACTACTTTTATTTTTTGCACATCTCACAATTTAGTATTTGACATGGAAGCTACTTTGTGTTGACAAAATACCATAGCTTTATTTTAATGAATCAAAAAGGAGATATTATTGGTTGAATGCTTTTTACGCACCTGTGGTAATCAATACCATGGAGTTTGGTCAAATGTTATGTTGTGTAAGGCTTAGTATATTGTGGCAGAGGTTCTCTTCCCAGGGGTGGTCAACGAGAATGTTCTTAACTGCCTTAAACTTTATGGTCATTTCCATCTGTCTGCTAACAATTAGTTGGCTAAATATGGAGCTTTTCTCCTCCGCCCCTATACTGTTCCTGCAAGCCAGAAAAGTTTTGTCTCAATTTAAAGTCAGTCTAGCTTCTTATTTATACTGCACTAGGAACAGTAGTAGATTTTATTAATTACTAGACAAGGGACCAGTTGAGTATTCCATATGCACCCAGAGCTTCCACTAATATGGGGGTAATAGATATGGAAGGCATGCAGAACCTGGACCCTAGCATGTTCGGTGTATCGCATACATTTGTGCAATTTTATGACTAATATTCTCTAATCTTCTTAGACAATGCAAGCTGTTAATAAGAAGATGGACCCACAAAAGACATTACAAACTATGCAGAATTTCCAGAAGGAAAACATGAAGATGGAAATGACTGAAGAAATGAGTGAGTTGTGTGTTCTAGTTAATAACTTGCTTCAAGAAGCATTGACACATCCAGACAATTTAAACAGGTAGAGACACCTTAATCCCATTTCTGACTATTACTAAACATACATGGGATTACTATCAGTAAGTGATGATTAAAGGTAATATTTCACTTTCTGCATGGTTACTTTGGGCATTTGACAATACTGAGTGTATTGTCACTCCCCCATTGCTGTGTGAAAGACCTGCACAAATGAGAAGAACAGAAAAATTGGAAGAGGAATTTAGTGGGAGTGTTGTGGAACAGGAGTAATAACTAACATTACTACTGCTAGAATTGAGCAAACCTGTTAACCTAACAATTAGAAATTTAGGGCCTGGGGAATAATAGAAATGGCATTCTGTTATTCAGGGATAGTAGAAACTTTGCATGTGCAAGTGGCATGGGGAGTTGCTGCTGTTTTGCAAGGAAAGAGAAGCAGTAGCACAAGCTCTTCTGTTCTTTCAGAAGGGAGGAAATACTAGATTGCAGCAATATGTAGTTAACAAATACACTTGCTCTTTTTTACAAAGAAGCATGTGTGCTGGGTATGGGAATTCTAGAAGTGAAGAGGACTTCAGTGTTGACATACGGATAAGCAACTCATCTTTCTAGTTTGGAGATATGTCTGAGTTTTAGGATTAAATTTAAAGTTTTGGTCTTACCTGTAGATTTTTTGGTGTACACTGATCTGTAAATGAGAATAACTGAAGGCCTCTCACTTGTAGCAGTCATAGTTATGTAGAACTTGTACAGTGTTCTGGGTGGAAGGACAGGAGTCTTCAGAATTAACCTTCCAGCAACTGACTTCTAAATATAAAACAAGAATGGACAGAGTAGTAATAAAAAGCAGTCAAGCACCGTCTGGAACCTCACTGATATCGGTGCTGGGAATATTTATGAGAGTGTTTGGGTACGAGGAGTTATCCTTTTCTATGTATTGAAGTTTTAACTTGTGTTACACTGAATACTAGGGGACTAGCTTCTTTTCTTTACTAGTGCTCTTTCTGGCTACTAGATTTTTAGGGATCTGGAGCCTTATGTTGGAACTTGATTTAGGGACTACTCAGTTCCTCAGCCCCCTTACCTTAACCCTAAACAAAGCCACAATGTCCTATCAACTTGTTTCTGATTGAAAGTGTCTCAGTGGCGCCACTGGTCTATCTAGTGTTAACACAGCCTCCTTCTCATCCTAAAACCTGCCACTGCATTGATCCTGCTGAGGGAAAGAGGGCAGAATTAAAAATCAAACTAAGGTGCTAGGCATCAGTGCACCAACACCTTAGAATTCGATTTCTGCAATTGCAGGGGGGAAGGAAGGTGCATCTAGTAGCTTTCTTTTTGGAGAAACAAGGTCTATAAGGGGGATGTAGAGGGTCTTTAACAATATAAAGAATTCTGAAAGTAAATCCTTTTCTGAGAAATGGTGAAATCAAACCTCTGTTTAAAGTGCTGGTGCATGAATGCCTTATGCTATTGTTAGCACTGTTGCAGAGGCAAAATTTTAAAATGCAGAGGTAGGCAAAACACTCTTGTTACCTGCCTTTGGTGCTAAATAATGCAGTGCTGTTGTGTAAATGCACGCTATGTTCTTTTCTTTTGCCTTTTCATTCAATGTTACTATACTGCTGCATACAAGGATTGTAGAACAATGGTGGTTTTTAGTTATTCTCCCACTTATTCTGTTAACGCTAATCTTTTGGTACTAATGCAGCTCTGGTTTTGATTTTTCTTCCTAGTTAATGATACTCTGGATGATATCTTCGAGGGCTCTGATGAAGAGGAGGAAAGCCAGGATATTGTGAACCAAGTGCTTGATGAAATTGGAATTGAAATCTCAGGAAAGGTATGGAGAAATATTCTTTTGGGCAAGGTCAATTTTTTAAGTTTTCCTCTAATTTTTTTTTTTTTTTTTTTTTGAAATAGTCATCCTAACAGCTTTCATTTTGTAGTTCTGTGTTAGAAGTCAAATTGTCAGAGTGCATTGTTTTTACTAAGTGAAGTTTGTGTATTTCTTTAACAGATGGCCAAAGCACCATCAGCTGCTAGAGGCTTACCATCTGCATCAACATCAAAAACTACCACCATTTCAGATGAAGAGATTGAACGGCAGCTCAAAGCTTTGGGAGTAGATTAGCCTGATGGCAATATACAGCCTGCCTTCTAACAATTATTCAACTGCAGACAGATGTAAAATGTACACATTTTCAACACAGCCAATGTATCTGGTTTTAAGGAGAACTGAAGTCTTCAGAAATAAGCTGATTCACACCAAAAGAGGCTTATCTCTTGCCAGAAAACCATTATCAGTGGCATTGAATTCCTGAAGTTGTTTGAAAAGTTACTTTGAAATCAGTTGACATGACTAGATACCTTGCATGTGGGACTTTTTTGAACACCAAATTGAGATCTAGTATAAACAGTTTACATCCATTTATATCAGGCTTGAATTTGGGCTGTATTGCATTTAAAATTTATCCCCATGACTGACTTGCTTGAGCAGTACTCACTTTTTTTTCAATTTACAGGATGTCAGCTGGCAAACAAACTTGGAAAATAACAATTATAATATTAGATCTTCATCTGTTTAGCATTTTTGGGATTGTCATCCACTATTGTTGGCAGCGTTTCTCTGGATAATATATTTATACTTTACTTTATAAAACCATTACACATGGGAAGTTCTTAGTGTATTTTATGATCTTGTCTTTACACTTGCTTTCTGTTTGAAAAGGGATAACCTTTTCATGAGAGATAACTTGACACTCTCTAGTAAGTGTAGGCAATTATAGCTTTGTTTTTCAGGTATCTTAAGTAAACTTGAGTGATTCATTCTTAGACAATTGTACTATTTACTGAGGGGTCTGGGTGTAATCCATCTCCTATTGACATCAGTGGAAGAGGCTTGGACTAAATATTTTTAGTGAATTTTTTGCATGAAAGGCACTGAATAAACTGTATTGTACTGTAACATAGCTAACTTTAACAAAATTGTTGTGCCTTTGTGTATATAAAACCTTGCTGTACCTTCCTGATTTTTCAAAATTTTATTAATCGTTGAAGGATGAAGTAACTACTGTTAAGGCAGTAACTGCCAACTGCAGAATACTATGAAAAGTTCTCTAGACACTTGATAGCAGTCAATGCTGAAGTTCATATAAAGTATTTCAGCATTTGTAAAATTAATCCTGCCTGAAATCTCATTTGTATATATTTTACAGTACTTCTTAGGGGATAACTGTTTATATGTACTATATTGTTTACTAAGGTACGTGTAATTGCATACTGAGAGCTGAAATCTCATCTGAATGATTTGGCTGCCTTAGTCTTTTAGGTAAAAAAATAAATAAATGCTGGGTATTACATTTTACAAGTGATTTGGATCATAGTATAATAGAATCTGAGCATGTTCCTAAGGTTTTTCATGATCTCTGATTTGTATCATCAGGTCCATAGAATAACACTGGCTTTAGTGGGAAGCCATTTGATCAAAGAAATAAGGAATGCTTAGTCTCTAAAGGGGAAAGCAGGGCCAGAGTGGAATTGCTATTTACACATCTGCCAGTGCAGGATTGAGCTGGGAAATAAAGGGTTATAACTGGCAAAGTTTGAGAGCCCTGTTCTAGGTTTTGGTGTGGAAATATAGAACTGCTGTTTTCACTAGAAAACATGGGCCGAAACCATGAATCTGCAATGTGTTGGAATGTGCAAGTGTACATAATACACACACACACACCTAACATTTGGGATGAATTTTCTTTCTTACAATTTATTTTGCAAAGATCTAATAAAAGCTTTTATTCACACAATGGCTCTGTCCTTATGATGGGGTCTTACATGTAAAGTATCTAGTAATGGACTTCATAAGTTTTAGTGATGTTATCACTAAGCAGGGATATTAGTTGTGGATTCTATCAGGTTTTTCTTTCTTTTTTTTTTTTTTTTTTTAATGTAACCGCTGCTATTGCTTGGGGGCGTGGGTTTCAGTACACAATATTAGCACTGGCTTCTTGTTCTCAACAAAAAACCAAAACCACGGAACTGCTGAGCTTGCTCCACCCCTCGTTCCCGCTTCAGTGTTTCACCTACCCCTTTCCAAACTCCAGCCCAAATTTATTAAATCTGCTGTGCTCAGAGCAGAGAGTATGACTATAGGTATTTTTTTCACTGATGTTTCAGTTGTACTCTTTTGGCAGAGCAAAAGCAAGTAATTCTTGCTTTGGGCTTGATGTTGCTATGTCCCCAATCTTTCATCAGTCATTTGTCTACTGTGCACCTTTACTATTTTAAACAATCTCTCAAATTATTCAATTAGTTCAAAGCTCAGTTGCTTTTATCACTAGTGAGACAAAGTGAGTGAGGTAATATTTTCTATTGGTAGTGACACCCTCCTACAGCTTAGTGGAGAACTTCTGTCTAATATAAACTTAAGATGCATCACCTCAGTCTTGCGAAGAGAAAATATTAGGAGCCAAGAATACTTATGACCTGGCGGGGGGGAAGGGGAAGAGATGCAGCCTGCAGAAGTCAAATGCATATGGCTACCTTAAGATGGCAGCTGCTTGTCCCCCCAGATTTAAAGGCCTGGGTATCGGAAGAGCAGTTTGAGAAGGATGCCTGGAAGAGGGTGAAACCAGACAGGAGTGATCAGAAGCTCCTACCCACTCAGGTAAGTAGTGCCTAGAGAAAGGATTGAAACTCTGTCTTCCTGAGGGCCAACGATCTAGGGGTAGGACATCTTAAAGGCTGTCAGTCTAGTATTCTGAAGTGGGCCCTGTTATGTTAGTGTTTCTGTAACCCATCTGGTTTTGGACAAGCTGCTTGTAGATAACCTTTCACTGTTCCATTCCGTGAACATGGCATAGTGTCTAGTTTCATTTTGTTTTGCCATGCTTCTGAAATTATCTTTCACCCATAAAAATTCTTGGAGGACAAGAGCATCAGTGGAATAACCCTGATGCATTTATTGAATTAAAAAAAAAACCAAAAAAAAAAAACCCAGCCGAGCTGCTAAAAATGAAAATAAAATTAAAATACTATCACAACCAAACAAATGTGACTACATTGGGTATTAGAGGTTATTTGAACAATGCTTTAATTTGGCAAAGAGTAGGCTTAAGGTTTTTCATAAAAACCCTTGTTACAGGCAAATAATTTAGAAAATAAATAAAATCTAAATGCCATAATGAAAGTTTGACTATATATGCATAATACATCACAAGAAATGTCACACACACACACATAATAAAAGTAACCCAGGAATACAATTACAAACCATCAGTCCTTACTCTACCCTTTCCAAGGTTTTTGGGGTTTTAGAAAGTGCATTTATACCAGTACAGCACCTGTGGCTGGTGGTGAAGGCTGAGGCTTAATCCTCGAAAGTGGACTTTTTGCTTTGGTAAAGTAGTGACTAATCTGTATTAACATGGAGGCATGCTCTGGTTAGAACAGTTCAAATCCTGTATAAAACGTGTTAGTAAGAGGGAGAGGGATATTCTACCCCCCACTTCTCCAGTTTTAATTTAGGATCCTCTTCTTAAGGAGAAAAGCAATAACACCGTTCACTCATAAGGATATATTTTCTTAATTTAGGAGACTATATTCCTTAATTTAACATGCTGAGGGCCCCTGTGCTTGTGTACTATTTAAAGCACACTAGCATGAATACATTCTGCCTGATACACACCCACCTTACTGACCTTGAATATTATAACCTCTTTCTGGATTTATTTAGTCGTTTTCTAAACCACCACCATCCAGCCTGCTTTATAGTAAACTAGTTTTTTATTTACCACTAATGTGCATTCCTGTAATTTTAGTCCTGGGAAAAAACTTGAAATATGTACACATTAATTAGTACTGTAAAATAAGGGAGCAGTGTTCCTGGGATTACTAGACCCTCTGTCCCTTGTAAATGCTGAAGTCCTATTATTACAGCTCCCCATAATCCTTGGCTTCCTAGTAGGTAGAGCTATGAAATCATTTTGTCATGTCTCTATGGGACTGAAGAAGAAGAGTACAAATAATTATGTCTGCCTGTTCATTCTGAAACCTCATCCTTGCCAGTAGAAAATGAGGTTATATTTCAGTTTTGATTTAACTAGGTTTAAAGCATTTAGAAAGTCAGCAAGACTTTCTGTAGCCTTTGGTGCTCAGTGTAAAGGGAATGCCAGTTCTGTTTAGCAGCTGTCTAAATGGACTGGTTTTGTATTGAGAAATGTTACACGTTAGTGAAGTGTCAGTACCTGAGGGATTTTAAAGCTTGTTTGAGCAGAGCTAAGGCAATAGCCAAGACATACCTCTAATGTTTTCATCCTAGAAAACTGCAGAGCTGCTACCTGGAGTCCTGTCCTCACAATTATTTGCAGTTCTCTTTTGACCGGCCAGCTACAGTTGATGCTCCCTTTGGGAGAGCAATTCTGAAGTTCTTGCTTAATTAGAACTCAGTCCACCTTCATGGGGTTGTATTAGACTCTCACAAAAAGGAAGATGTAGACTAGGCTTTAAAGAAGAAAGGCTGTTTGCCAGTAAGCAGTTCTTTAAGATGGGCGACAGTTCAATTACCCATTCACCCTCCTCAGAATTCAGTGAAGCTGAGGTTTAGCAAGAGGACCAGCCAGTGATTACTGAGCCGCATCTATGGGCTCTACATGGTTGGTGCTATGAAGGGACAGCTGTGTGGTCCCAATAGCTGTCGCTTTTCTAGAAGGTTTGTGAAGCTCATTGCCAGTGGGGGAAAGACGGGGATGTTACACAAATGTTGATGTGCGATGACCGTCTCTCACACACTACAGTCCCAGTAAGTAATGTGTTTGTATTGAACACAAAGGATTTCATTCCAGAGCTTTTGGGTAAAGTTCACATTAACCACTGAGTGTATGGTGGATGCAAGAAAGGCATAATCTATGAAAAGTTGTACTTATCGTGGAATTTATAACTCAGTAATAATCAACTAATGCAGACAATTGCTCACAGCTAAGCAATGGTCTCCCCACCACCACCACAAACACATACAGTAACTTGAATTTGAACTTCTAACCTTTTACATTAAAATCAAGTTCACCCAAGACATGTTACAGTTGAAATTGACTAAAGGCAATAAATGTTTCCGGTGCTCTGCTTTTCAGACTGGCAAAATACTTTAAAAAAAAAAAAAAAATCAGAGGCCTAGAAAGCCTCAACTACACTCAGGAAACTTCACCGGCACTCATGATGCTCCTTCATAATGGAACTAAAGGTGTTCTGGTGTAAACTTGTCTTCACTCTCTTTTCCCTCTGTCTTCGGTTGCAAAACCAAACTCTCACAACTTCCTTCTCAAGGTTGAGCCCCTCTGCCATCCGCATAATCTCTTGAGAAGAAGGCTTGCTTTGTTCACCGAAGTGTCTCTCTAGAGCTTCTTTAGCAGCAATGCTGGAAGAAGGGATAAAATGACACGTTTAGTGACTTTGGACATGCCCAGCTCACAGCTGCTATTTTAGGATCAGCTGCAATGATATGAACATTAAAAATATTGCACTAAAAAGGCAAGAAATGGCTTTGCTTTCCCTCTTTCTGTAAAAACCACTGTTTAAAGGACATTACGGTTCTATGCTGACATGGGCTGCAAAAATCGGATAGTATCTTTCCCTTTAATCCACACTGAAAATCGTAAGGATTTTATTGTAATTGTAAGGGTAACCCATGAAATGTAGTTCATGCAAGTTAGATAGCTCATGGCAACCTATTCCAACAATCATCACATTCTCTAAAAGTCAAGTTTTTAACCCATTATTTGCACTGCAGTAGCACCCAGGGATGTGCTTTGGTTGTGCTGGAACAGTCAGTATAAAAGTTAAGTGCTATTTTCTTCCCATATGCAGACAGCAAAGCTGAATATAGGATTTGCCGCCTCTTTTTTTTTTTTTGGTGCTGGTTGTTCTCCCAAAAGAACGAGAGTGCCTGAAACATGCTTGTACTAAAGCAATTAGAATGAAAAGCTTGATCTTGTCAGACCTAGTTTTAGCAGCAGTTGTCTTTTTCTTTACCACAAGAGGTCACTATACACTTTAGTCTAGCTATGAAGCATGTTTATTTCTGTCAGTGAGGTTCAAGACACTTCAGCAGAAATTCTAGTACAGGTGAAAAATTATGCACATAACTTTAGAGTGACCTTAGTGTAATTTCATTAGAAATGCATTTTCTTTGGGTTATCGATACTAGCTAGCTGAAAGCTGAGTGTTCAATAGGTGAACAGCTGTAGTTATAAATATTTAAATACAGTTTTCAGTGGTCAAACAGCTGAAAAATAATATATAATTTCCCACATCCATATTATGGACAGTTTGATCAGGTTATACAAAGGTCCTGCAACTAGAGTAGGCTAATTCGCTTACTGTTTTTCATCAACTTCTATTTTGTTCTCAAGCAATCTACCTAACAATTCTCACTGTCTTCCATGAGAATAAAGTGCAGATAAGGTACTACTGTATTCCTGCTCATTCTTAAAGAGGTTCCCAAACTGAGGTCCCATTATCCCAAAGAGATCAGTGAAGATTTTCTTACTGTGTCTGCAGCGCGCCCACCCTTTCCTTGCACTGTGTATGGATGTACACAAAAACTGATCATTTACAGTGTGTACAGAACCACTAAGTTTGACTGGCCTGCAAATCAAAAGCATTAACATTTCATGGATGCCAGCATTGCACTGCACGCAACTGATGCATCAGGAGTGTGACAGCTGAGCAGCAGCCCACCATGTATAATTGGAGGTGACATGTCTCCTGTGAAGAGATCTCTCATATGGAGTAATTAGAAAAAGGTCTTTACCTCCAAATACGAAACACCATTGATCTCTGAAGATTACTCCAGGCTGCCACTCTTGTGGTAAGATAGAAATCTAGAGTCATGCTGGTTTTAACCAAATTCTTTTGCAGCCCCCACTCCACAGATCAGCAGCAGAGCTGTAAAGACTGACTGCTCTTTGCAATGACACTGGGATTCTGCACAAACTAATAAAGGTATAGGGACAACTCTGTGCACTGGAGTCATTCCTGGTCCAGGTCATAATAGTTTGGAACAACCTAGCAGAAAGGAGGGGGGCCACCACAATTCTCCTCATGTTTAGCTAATAGGTGGATCAAAGTACACATTTTTATTGATGTATCATCACCCTATCTGGTTTTGCTTATTTATGTATGTACATACTTTTGTTAATGAGATATATTAACAACAATAGGGCCTATGCCCACTCTGCTTCCACTGGCAGAGGGGGGCTGAACTCCATAGATCTGGAGCACCAGAGATGAAAAAACAGAGGAAGCCAGCTCCAAGGTATACTCCCCTCCCCTCTTTCCTTACAGCCTGTGAAAGCTCCTCTGCAGAAGCTTCACAGGATCCAGATCTCTGGCAGAGGGCAGGGAGCAGATGTTCTTTGCAGCAAGCTTCCCCCAACCCACCAGAGCTAACTAACCACCACAAGTTGCAGCAAAAGAAGTGCAATTTCTCCTGTATCATCAAATCTCCCACAAAGGAAGTTCAGAGGCTGTATAAGGGGCCTGTGAGGTACAGAAGCTTTTACTTAAGTTGGACAAAAGATAGGACTAGCAGGGGATCATAAATGGGTATGTTTTTTACAAACAAAAAGTGTGTGTGTGTGTGGAGAGAGGGCGGGGGGTTTGAAAAAATGTAAAAGGTTTTGGTGCAGCTCCTTAGTTGGTTAACAAATGGGATGAAATTTTTTTTGTAAAAATTTTCATACAAAATTTGTCCCTGTTTTTCAAAATTTGTCTTTTTCCCAACCAGTTCTACAAAGGCCTTTATGGAAAAGTATTAATTAGATTTCAAACCTAATAGGGATCTCTTTTTTTTTTTTTAAACTAAAAAGGTTTCCAATACATAGTTTTGTAAAGTATTTATTACCTTATAGTGGTTCTGCGCTTTCTTTTCCGCTCATTTACTCCAACTTTTTCGTTGTATAAAGCTATATTAAAAAAAAAAAGGGGCAGGGGAGTTATTGTTTCAAGATGAAAACAAGTACAATCATTTTTAGAAAAACAAGGTTACTTACCAGTAACTGTTGTTCTTCGAGATGTGTTGCTCATATCCATTCCAATATAGGTGAGTGCGCGCCCCGTGCATGAGTCTCCGGAAGCTTTTTTGCCCTAGCAACCCCCGCAAGGTTGGCTCTGGCACCCTCTGGAGTGCCGCGCTCATACCACGATATATATGGCACCACCGACACTGTGGGCCCCCAGTCCTTTCTTTCTGCCAACTCCGACAGCAGGGACGGAGGGTGGGATTGGAATGGATATGAGCAACACATCTTGAAGAACAAGAGTTACTGGTAAGTAACCTTATTTTCTCTCTTTGAGTGATTGCTCATATGCATTCCAACATAGGTGATTAATTAGCCATACCTTGGAGGTGGGTAGGAGTCACTGGCGAGCAGCCCTTCTCAACACGGCTCCGCTGACGCTCGCGTCCTCTCTCGCCTGCTGTACGATGGCATAGTGGGATGTGAAGGTGTGTACCGATGACCAGGTCGCTGCTCTGCAGATGTCCTGCAGGGGCACTCGTTCCAGGAAGGCCGCGGATGAGGCCTGGGCTCTGGTGGAGTGTGCAGTGACAGGTCCTGGGAGTGGCACTTTTGCCTGCTCGTAGCAGGTCCGTATGCAGGCGGTGATCCAGGTGGAGATGCACTGGGTGGAGACAGGTGAGCCCTTCATCCGGTCCGCCACTGCCACGAACAGCTGTGACGACTTCCGGAACAGCTTGGTCCGGTCAATATAGTATGTCAGGGCTCGTCTGACGTCCAACGAGTGCCATCTCCGTTCCTCCTCTAAACCGTGTGGTTTAGGAAAGAACACAGGGAGGAAGATATCCTGGTTGTAGTGAAACTGAGACTCCACCTTGAGTAGGAAGGCTGGGTGGGGTCTCAGCCGCACTTTATCTTTATAGAAGACCGTGTAGGGGGGTTCCGAGGTCAATGCTCTTATCTCGGAGACCCTCCTAGCCGATGTAATGGCCACTAGGAAGGACACCTTCCAAGAGAGAACGAGCAGCAGGCATGTAGCCATGGGCTCGAAAGGTGGTCCTGTCAGCATGGCGAGGACCAGGTTTAGATCCCAGAGAGGCACCGGGTCACGGACCTGCGGATACAGCCTCTCCACCCCTTTGAGGAACCTAACTGACATGGGGTGCGAGAATACTGACCTCCCTTCCGTTGGCTGGGGGAAGGCTGAGATGGCCGCCAGGTGCACCTTCAGGGAGGCCAGTGCTAGACCCTGCAGCTTCAGATGGAGCAGGTACTCCAAAATCACCTGTATGGGCAAACAGCTTGACAGGATAGCCCAGGACTCCGCCCAAACAGTGAAACGCCTCCATTTAGCCCTGTACACCACCTGGGTGGACTGCTTCCTGCTTCCCAGCAAGACTTGCTGGACCTGCGCCAAACAGGCTCTCTCTCCCTCCGTCAACCACAGAGCCTCCATGCTGTCAGGTGGAGGGAGTCCAGGTCCGGGTGCAGCAGGAGTCCCTGGTCCTGGGAGAGCAGGTCGTAGCATTTCGGAAGCGGTATTGGCGTGGCTATGGAGAGGTCCAGCAGCAGGCTGTACCAGTGCTGCCTCGGCCAAGCTGGTGCGATCAGGATGACGTTCGCTTTGTCTCTTGATTTTTAAGAGTACTTTGGGGAGCAGCGGGACGGGGGGAAAGGAGTACATTAGGGGCCCCGTCCACATTATGAAGAAGGCATCGGAGACGGAGTCCAGCTCACGACCCTGGAGGGAGCAGAATTTCGGGCACTTCGTGTTCCATGTCGATGCGAATAGGTCCAGTTGGGGATCACCCCACTTGCGGAAGAGAAAAGTTGTCACCTCCCAGTGTAGTGACCAGTCGTGGCGGGGTAAGAACAACCTGCTGAGGCGATCTGCCTCGTCATTCCTGACCCCCGGGAGGTGAGAGGCAGACAAGTGGAAGTCGTGCCTCACCGCCAGGTCCCAAAATCGCACCACCTCCTGGCAAAGAGCCGAGGCGCGAGCTCCCCCTTGCCTGTTTATATAAAACATGGCTGCTGTATTGCCTGTCATGACCTGAACCACCCTGCCCTTCAGGAACCTGAGGAACACCTTGCAGGCCAGACAGACTGCCCTGACTTTCCACACGTTGATATGGAGTTGCTGTTCGTGTGTTGACCACAGCCCTTGTGTGCTGAGGTCACTGCTCATGTGGGCCCCCCAACCCACATCTGAAGCATCCGTAATCAGGGTTATGGAGGGTGTCAAGTCTGCAAAGGGGACACCCCTCAATACCTCCACCAGATTTGTCCACCAATTGAATGACGCCAGTACTTGGGCTGGGACAGTCACCACCCATCTCAGGGGGTGCCTGGCCGGGGCATATACAGAGGCCAACCAACCCTGGAGGGGCCTGAGTTTGAGGCGAGCCAGCCTCACCACGTAGGTACATGCCACCATGTGCCCCAACAGCTGAAGGCAGTGGCTGGCTGTCGTCGTGGGGGACCTGTGGAGATTGGCAGTCATTGCCTCGAAGCGGGGCTGTGGAAGGAAGGCCCTGGCTTGAATGGCATCCAGGGTGGCCCCGATGAAGTCTATTCGCTGTACTGGTGTGAGGGTGGACTTCTGCTCATTTATGAGCAGACCCAGCCTGGCGCATATTGCGCAAGTCAGTGTCATGCTGTTCTGAACATGGTCTCTGGACCTGCCCCGGATTAACCAGTCGTCTAGGTAGGGGAAGATCTGAACCCCCTTGCAGCGGAGGTGGGCAGCCACCACCGCCATGCATTTTGTGAAGACCCTGGGTGCTGAAGAGAGCCAAAGGGAGGGCTGAAAACTGGTAGTGACCACCAGCTACCTGAAAGCACAGAAACCTTCTGTGTCCCGGGAGGATGAAATAGGTGTCCCTGAGGTCGAGGGCGGCAAACCAATCCCCTGGATCTAGAGTGGGAATGATGGAGGCTAGGGAGACCATGCGGAATTTGAGGTGCCTGATAAACTTGTTTAGACGCCGAAGGTCCAGAATGGGCATGAGGCCTCCCTTCGCCTTGGGGATAAGGAAGTACTGGGAATAAAACCCCCTGCCTCTTTCCTGAGAAGGAACCTCTTCCACCGCCCCTAAGAGGAGGAGGGTGTTTACCTCCTGAATGAGGAGCTGCTCGTAAGAGAGGTCCCTGAAGAGGGATGGGGTAAGGGGAGAGTCCGGAGGAAAGGCCGAGAGTTGCAGGGCATAACCTCTCTGTATTACACTCAGTATCCAGCGGTCTGAGGTTATGCTCTGCCACTGCGGGAGGAACGGCCGTAATTTGTTCATGAAAGGCCAAGTAAGATCCAAGGAGATGGGGGTGGGTGCCACCCTCGTGTGCACCATCAAAACTGACGCTTGGTGCCTTTCTGCGGCCCTTGTTGGGAGCCCCTGGCAGGGCCTTGGCGGTCCCGACGGTTTGAGTGTCGGAAGCGGTCTCTACCCCTCCTTGCTTCGGTGGGTCTGGGAGGTGGTCTGGGTGGAGGCTGCTGTTGTTGTTGCCTTGGGGGGCGCGATCTGCCCTGGCGCCTTGCGGCACGTATAGGCCTAGAGATCTTAAGGTGGTCCTGGAGTCTTTTACGGCGTGCAACTTCTCATCAGTCCTTTCTGAGAAGATGCCTGCTCCAGTAAAGGGCAGATCCTGTATGGCCTGCTGCACTTCTGGAGAAAGGCCGGAGGATTGTAACCAAGCCGCCCGGCGCATGACAATGCCAGAGGCCATAGCCCTCCCTGCAGCGTCCGTGGCATCACTGGCCGATGGTAGGGCGGCCTTTGCAACCAAGTAGCCTTCCTGGACTAGTGTGTTAAAGTCCATTATCATATCCTGGGAAGGCCTTGGACAAACCTCTGGAGGGAGGACTACAAATTGAGGTTGTAGCGTCCCAACAGCGCTTGGTAATTAGCCATGCGGAGCTGTAGCGCTGCTGTGGAATAGACCATCTTCCCAAAAAGGTCTAGCTTTTTGTTCTCCTTATTTTTGGGAGTATTTGCCTGGGCACCCTGTCTGTCCCGCTGGTTCACCGCATCCACGACCAAAGTCCCCGGGGCGGAGTGGTTATAAAGATATTCAAAGCCCTGCGGTGGGACATAGTATTTCCGCTCCACTGTTTTAGAAGTGGGTGCCACCGAGGCTGGGGTCTCCCAGAGGGGCTTAACTAGTTTAAGAACCCGATCGTGTACTGAGAGTGCAACTCTAGATGGACCCACTGGTCCTACAGTCCCAAAGAGGGAGTACTCCTCCTCTGATAGCTCCTTAATGTCTAATTTTAAATTGTCTGTCAGTCGTTTGAGGAGCTCTTGGTGGGTTTTGAAATCTGGCAGAGGGGTCCTCTGGTCCCTAGCAGTTGTCTCAGCTGGGGATGAAGAGGAAGACTGAGGAATGGGACCTGTGGATGGGCCCTCCATGGTATCAGACTCTTCTTCCGAAGAGTTCCCCTTATCCAATTGGCTTTGGGGGGGGGGGGGGGGGTTAGTTCCCATGGAAGGTGCTGACCCCGTGCTCTGGGTATTCTGAGGGGGCCATTGCCAGTAGGGCCATTGCCAAGTCCCTATGGCCACGTCGGCACTGGTCCCGGGTATGATGCAGGTCCTTGTGGTACCAGTCCCGGTACCGGGTATGAGGCAGCCGCTTGGGTGGCAGCGCTGGTGGAGCGGTGCCTCCTGGTTCTGCGGTTTCTGTTCCCCTGCTCCAGAGATGTACTTCGGGATGACCAGGAGCGATCCCGGTGATGTCTGCGGTGCCGGCGTGGGGGTGAGCAGCTGGAGGAGGTGGAGAAATGTCTCCTGGGCACCTCTGATTTAGTATGGCGCCTTTGAACTGGAGACCTGGAGCGGTGCCGCTCCAAAGTGCACTCCTTATGCTGCGGTGCCGAAGCAGTCGGTGCCACGTACTCCGGTGCCGGCACCCGCACCGGGCTGCGTGTCGGGGATCTGGAGCCCCTGCGGTCTCGACTAAGGCCCCTGGGTATAGAAGAGCGGGTGCGACCATAGTCGGGGGCATCAGCCAGTGCCGAGCTGCACGGTGCCGCGGGCCGCACTGGACTGAGGGCTTCACGATGCCTTTCTCGTCCAGGTTGTTGGATCTTAGAACATGGCAGGCTGTAGACCAGGGATCTAGACTGGTGCCAGGAGGATTTGGTCCTTTCAGCCACTGGGATCCACGCCGGACTCCGTGCCGGGGATCGGGAGCATTGTTCGCGCCTTGGTACCGAGGGTGCCTGTACCGGGATCGGTGATGGAGGCCGGTGCCGGCTGTGTCTCGGGAAGCTTGACCGTCCAAGTGAGCAGGACCGGTGCCGAGAGTCCTTTGGTGAGCGAGACCGGTGCCGGGTGTCTCTAGGCGAACTGGACCGCCTGAGGGAGCAGGACCTGTGCCGGGAGGGAGATCGGTGCCGGGTGCGAATGCTCGGCGAGCGCACCAGGCTGCGCACTGTGGAATGTCCCGTCTCTCCCGTGGTCGCCAGTGCTGAGATGTGGGCAGGAGAGCGGTGCCGGGATTCCAAGGACCGGCCACCATCAGAGGCAGAGCTGTGATGTCTCCGTCTGGAACCTCGTGACCACCCCTGGTGCCACGGTGTCGAGGGTCTCAATGACCTTTGGTCGGAGCTAGGAGGGGAGCTGTCGCTGTCCCTCCTCGACCGTCTGGGGGGAGACCTCGAATCCCGTCTCTGCCACCCACTGGGGTAACCCAGTGCAGGTTTACCCCGAGACGCTATTCCTGGAACCCTTGGCCGAGGGGGGGACGGAGGCGTGGGCATGCCCATGAGTCCCTGCAGGGGCACTACCCCATCCCCCGGGGTCGGGGGAGGCTCCCTGTGTGGAGATGCCAGTGCCGGTGTAATGGTGATGGCATGGGGCTAGGGCATCTCCTGAATCACCCCCTGCTGTACTGGTCACAGGGGGGAGGCCATATAGACGGCCTCGGGCCGTTTCTTCCTCTTCGGTACCCGTTTTTGCGTCTGTACCGGTGCCGGTGGAGTGCTCTGAACCGACGACACGGTCGGTGCCGCCGGAGACCTGGAGGGTTCAGAGTCGGGTCGAAGTGCTGACTCCATTCAGGCGAACATCCTGCTCCTTTTGTGTCCGGGGTTTGAAGGCTTTGCAAATTTTACATTTTTCCTTGCGATGCAGTTCCCCAAGGCATCGAAGGCATCTGTCAAGGGGATCGCTGACAGGGAAGGCCTTCGCACAGGTCACACAGGCTTTAAACCCGGTCGAGCCCGGCATGGCTCAGTCCAAGCCCCTAAGGGCTAATGCCTACTACTTAACACTAACTACTTAACACTAATCTAACTGTTGAACCAACGATAACAATTGAAAAAAGAAAGAACAAGGGTAGCTACTTGCTTGTGATAGCAAGGGGCAAGCATTCCAGCTACCGTCACAGGCGGAAAGAAGGAACTGGGAGCTGCTAGGGCAAAAAAGCTTCTGGAGACTTGTGCACAGGGTGCGCATTCACCTATATTGGAATGCATATGAGCAATCACTCGAAGAGAGAACTATTGTTACCAGTCATTTTTAATACCAGGAATTCAGCAGATATGGTTGCTGAATAGTCTGCTTTCAAACATTTCTCTGTAGGTCATCTGGTGGCTGAATGCTGTAACTGCAGTCTTCAGGAGCAAGCAAAGGTTTATGTTGTGAACAGAGCTGAGGGAACCTTTCCGTGTTGATTTAAAGCAGATTCATTTTTTGAATGTGTCAGAACCAGTCTGTACCAAAAAAAAAAATGTTTCTGGTCCAGATAATGTTTCCCTGGGTTGAATCTTGCTGCACACTCAGAGGCATGGTTTGGGTTTGATCAGAGGTGGTTGTTTTGTTTTGTTGCAGTTTTGTACCAGTGGGTTTAATGGTCATGGTGGAAAAAGTTGACATAGTTTTTTTACCCAAGAGATGTAGTTCATTTTTAAAATGCACTGGAGAAACATCAGTTTGTTGGTCTGGATATCCACACACAGAACACAAGCGTTTGTACCCAGTTTTGACTAAATTTTAATGAAAGATTCTGAGCATGTTCCAAACAGCCATTGCTGGCTCATGAAAGCAGGCTGAACACATTCATGGGCTAATTTTGGGTGCATCTGAGATTGCGTCATCGGCTTCCTCAAATATGGGATGCTGTTGCAGAATGGAGGACTGCTAGGAAGAGATGGGGTCCGCCTGACCAAGAAGAGCCAGGGTATCTTCGTGTACTGACTCCCCAACCTAGATTTCAACTAGATTCAACTGTTGACAAATGCATTAAAAAGTGACTTTAACAGAGGGCTAGATGTTGTGCGGGACATGGAAAATTACAATAGGATCACAGAAGCAACAAGAGGGAAATTAGTGGGGGAATCAGCTCAACATCTTAGATGCTTAGACAAATTTTCCAGTCAGTTCTGGGGAATTCTGGGGAACTGTGTGTTTCAGAAAGTGGAGAAAGTAGATAAGGGGACAGCCATTTTATACTTGATTCTGACCAACAGGAAGGCATTGATTGCAAATCTGAAGGCAATCTGGGTGAAAGGGATCATGAAATGATATATTTTATGATTCTAAGGAAAGGAAGGAGTGAGCAGCAGAATAGGGATAATGGACTTCAAAAAAGTAGACTTTAACAAACTCAGAGGACTCATAGGTAAGATCCTATAGGAAGAAAATCTAAGGGATAAAGGAGTTCAGGAGAGCTGGCACTTTCTCAAGGAGACAATATTAAAGGCACAACTGCAAACTATCCTGATGCAAAGGAAAGATAGAAATAATAGCCAATATGGCTCCATCAGAAGCTCTTTAATGACGTAAAAATCAAAAAGGAATCTTACAAAAAGTAGAAACATGGAATAATTGCTAAGGATGAGTATACAATAATAGCACAAGCACGCAGGGACAAAATCAGAAAGGCTAAGGAATAAAATGAGTTACACCCACCAAGGGACATAAAGGCAATAAGAAAGAGTTCTATAAATACATTAGGAGCAAGAGAAAAATGAAGGAAATTGAAGGTTCTCCTCCATTTAGCAGGGAAGGAGAACTAATAGCTAATGACATCAAGAAAGCTGAGATGTAGTTTGCTTCAGCCTTCACTAAAAAACTTAATGGTGACCATTGGTGTTAATACTCAACACAATTAATATTAACACCAAGGTTGAAGGAACACAAGCCAAAATAGGGAAAGAACATTAAGAACATTAAAGAATAGTTAGATAAGTTAGATGTATTCAAGTTGGCAGGACCTGATGATATTCATCCTAGGGCATATAAGGAATTAGCTGAAGCAACCTCGGAACTGTTAGCAATTATCTTTGAGAACTCATGGAGGACGGGTGAGGTACCAGTAGATTGGAGAAGGGAAACATAGTACCTATGTTTAAAAAAGGGAACAAAGAGGACCCCGTGAATTATAGACCAGTCAGCCTAACTTGATACCCGGAAAGATACCGGAATAAACTATTGAAGAATTGACTTGTCAGCACCTAGAGGATAACTAGGAATAGCCAGCACAGATTTATCAAGAACAAACCATGCCAAGCCAGCCTAATTACCTTCTCTGACAGGTTACTGACTTAGTGAATAGGGGGAAGCAGCAGACATGCTGTATCTTTATTTCAGTAAAATACAGTCCCACATGACATTCTCATATAAAACCTAGGGGAATGTCATCTAGACAAAATTACTATTAGGTTGATGCACAACTAGTTGAAAGACTGTACTCAAAGTATAGTTATCAATGGTTTGCTGTCAAACTGCGTGAGCACATCTAGAAAGGTCTCGCAGGTGTCAGTCCTGGGTCTCGTGCTATTCAATATTTTCATTAATGACTTGGATAATGGAATGGAGAGTATGCTTATAAAATTTGTGGATGACACCAGTGTGGAAGGAGTTGAAAGCACTTTGGAGGAAGGATTATAATGTCAAACAACCATGACAAATTAATGAATTGGTCTGAAAAGAAGATGAGTGCAAAGGACTACACTTAGGAAAGAAAAATCAAATGCAGAACTACAAAATGAGGAATAACCGGCTAGGTAGTAGTACTGCTGAAAAAGTTCGGGGGGCTATAGTGGGTCACAAATTGACTATGAGTCAACAATATGATTCAGTTGTGAAAAAGGCTTAATATCATTCTGGGGTATATTAGCAGTGTGGTATGTAAGACATGGGAGGTAATTGTCTTGCTTTATTTGGCACTGATGAGGCCTCAGCTGGAGGACAATTCTGGCGCCGCACTTTAGGAAAGATGTGGATAAATTAGAGAAAGTCCAGAGGAGAGCAACAAAAATGATAAAAGGTTTAGAAAACCTGACCTATGAGGAAAGGTTAAAAAAAACCTGGGTATGTTTAGTCTTGAGAAAAGAAGACTGTGGGGAGGAGAGAGGACCTGATAACAGTCTTCAGATATATCAAAGGTTGTTATAAAGAGCATGGTGATCCATTGTTCTCCATGTCCACTGAAGGAAGGACAAGAAGTAATGGTCTTAACCTGCAGCAAGATTTAGGTTAGGCATTAGGAAAAACTAACTATAAGGGTAGTAAAGTTCTAGCATATGCTTCCAGGGAAGGTTGTAGAATCCCCATCATTGGAAGTTTTTAAAAACAGGTTAGACAAACACCTGTCAGAGATGGTGTAGGTTTACCTGGCTCCACCTCAGCACAGGGGGCTGGACTTGATGACTTCTCAAGGTCCCTTATATTTCTATGATTCTATAAAGACAGGTCTAGAGCTTGTCAAATGTTTCAGACAGAGTGGGGAGTTACTAGAGATCTAGTTGTAAAAGACAACTGGATAAAAGTTATAACATCAGTATGCAAAAGAGTTGGGGTCTGATTCTAAGACATGCTGATCATCCATGCCTCCAACTAAAAATCAGTGAAAAATGCAGGTGCTCAGTATCTTTTGAAAATCATTCCTCTGACAGCCATCTGAGGCGCATTTGTGGTTTAGAGGAGGAAAAGCAGGAGTTCACCAAACAGATACAAATTTAGAGGTTAAATAGCAATGATAAAAAACACTTTAATGATGGAAGTAATTATCTTCTTACTTACACATCATTTCTCTTTTAATGATCTGTAAATTCATTTTGATAGTGACAGTACACACTAGATTGGATTAAATCAGATGATGTATGTTCTAAATCCTCTGTCAGTGGAACTCTAGAAATTATTGCATGCCTTTGAGAGGAGAAGCTTTGATTGTTAGATTAGCCATCTTGGGGCCTGGATGAGAAATTCGGTCAAAGCGGAGTAGGATCCTCAATGGGAAGGAGCCTGCTATAAATGAAAGGGTCACATGGCTCACCCTTTTTGGCCCTCAGGGCAATCGTACAGTGAAGAGAGGCTGCTCTCTGGATCTGCTCTCTTCTAACCTCCAGAATATCTTCTGCTGACATACAGAACCTTAACTACATGGCAGCTCAAATCATTAAGGCCAAGGACTACACATTACCAAGAGCTTTTTCTCTCTCCTCATCCTGAGCCAGTTGTGTGCTGGGCAGGTTCTCCAATGTAACTTACCATAGCCAACCCTGTTCCAAATCATGTTCTAAAATCATGCCTCTGCCACAGAATTCCAGGGGCTCTTCCAGCAACTGGGGTTTTATAGGGCACAGGGAAGGGACTCCTCCAATGGCAAAGAGCTGATGTCAAAACTCCCATGATGTCCCCCTCCCTACTACTGTTATAGGGGGTGTGGTCTTGGCAAGTCACATGCCCTTTCCCATTGCCACACTCCCCCTGCCAGTAGTAGGGAGCAAGATGGCGTAGGAGTTTCAACATCAGCACACTGCCACTGGAAGATCTGCTTATACCAGCAATTCTTCCACAGCCACCCATGCTATCCCTTGGACTAGAATTAAATAGTAATGAATCAAAAAGCAGCTGCCCCACACCTTAGACTCATGGCTAGTTTGCATGAATGGGCTTGTGGGTAATAAGGGAGATATAACAGAGCCACATCTCCCTTATTCTGTGCCTGCTACATGTTTCTGTCAGGCTTGCTTCCCTCCACCCACAAAAGTCATCAGTCCCATTGAACTCAATACATGTACTGATCATACACTATTTATATACAACTTCTCCTGAATAAACAAAAAGCTGGACCAGTGGAAGCTATGCACTACTAGTCATCCTATACATTAAAGAGATTCCCGTTAAGACTAAATTCCAGAGGCATTACAAATATCTACCTCCTATTTGTTCTGCTTCTTCCAGCCACTTGGATAGTATCAATTTCAGTTTGCAGGCATTCTTGAAGCTCAGCTGCAAATTTTCAAATCGGCAAATAGTTGTTTGACTGAACTCAGAGCCATGCACGGCAGCCAGGGCTTCTCCAACATTGGTTTGCGTATAGCCTACCAAAAATAAATAAAAAGAGAAAAAAACTTGAGTATCCTAACCTGGTTTATTTACATGAAGACACATTCTGCTGTGATCACTGCCCCTAAAACACACTTTTTTGTAAAATGCCTTAAACACTTTCCTTGTGTGATTCTGATCTGACATCAGTCTTATCCTGGTATAACTCTCTTGACTTCGGAGGAGGTCACAAGTGTAAATCAGATGAGATGGGCATCATGTCACTTGTCTGTCATGAGACACATGTCATTTGACCAGTATGAAGGTGAAGGAAGGATGCAACAGCAGATGATTGTGCAGTAATTCTGCACACAAAAGTAAGAGTTTATTTTAATGTTAGGGGTCTGATTTAAATCCAGAAAAGCAGGACAATTCAGAGTTAAGACTTAAAAATCTAAGAAAAATGTTCTGATTTTAACTCGTACAATTGTAATCTCTGTGACTGCTTCTTCTGACAGTAATCGTTATTATGCTGTTTATCTCGTTCACCCTCAGTTTGTGGTGTCCAGCTGCTGATTCTCCTCATATACTGAGATTGTAAGGTCTATGGGGAAGGGTCTGTCTTTTCATTATCTGTACAGTGCTTAGCAGAATGGGGCCCTGATCCATGAGCAGTGCCTCTAGGCACTACCATTATGCAAAGAATAATGTAAAAAACAAAATAAAACACAATTTCCGGTTCCATTTCTGGGGTTGGGCCTATCACTCACAGGCCTGGTCCACACCTCAAAAATTAGATCGATCTAACTACATCGCTCTGAGCACCGTAGCTAGGTCAACCTAAGCCCCACTGTAGACACAGCTAAGTCAATAGAAGGAGTCTTCTGTCAACCTAGCTATCACCTCTCAGAGAGGTGGATTAACTACATTGATGGAACACTTCTTCCGTTGATGTAGGAAGCATCTATGCTACAGTGGCACAGCTGCAGTGCCATAGCTGTGCCTCTGTAGTGTATGTCTCCCTCAGTTGGGGATTTTAGTGTTAACTTAGTATTTCTTAGCTTTTGCAGGTTTTGATCAGACCCTTAACATTAACATATTTTAAAGATATTCAGAAAAAAATGCTCCATAAAGGAAAACCAGTTCTTATCCTGATGTTATTCATCTTGTTGATTCTTTAACACTTTTCCTGCTGACTTGTTCTAACATGACCTCAACTTTGGAATGATTTGGGACAGATGCTTGGATGTGGTGTGGCCACTCCGCACAGTGCCACCAATGGGACCTGGCCAGAGAGCTGATTTAACCAGACACTGGAGGATCACACCAGTACAAGTGGATTCTATAAGCCCGGGGTTGTAGTCTTGGCTAGTCACATCCCCTTTCCCAGTGTCACGCTCCCTATACATCTCCTTATACTGATGATCCTTCCACAGCGTGCTATACCAGAGACTCTGATTCCACCATCCCTGTCCTCCTCCCTGCTGCTAGAATATCAGGGAAAGGGGATGTTGTCAAGATGAAACAACACTAAGCCAATTGGTAGCTACAGTTTTGGTCTGTTCTGGCTGTTGACAGCTGGTGTAAGTTAGATCAGTCCTCAGGCTGCTCTAACTTATACAAGGGAACTGCTTCTGTACACAAGGAGTTCAAGGATCAGAATGTGTTGCCCAAAGTGCATTGTGTATATTTCTGCCAAAGTCCAACCCTGCATTCCTCTTCTTCTACCTCCTCCCCGTAATGGGCATAATCCTCAAGGTGCTGAGTGTCCTCCACTCCTCTTGACATCAATAGGCATTGAGGGTGCTAAGCACCTCACGATATCAAACCCTCTGTCCGTATTAACTTTAACACTTTGCCCTCACAGGGCACTGTCCACTTCAGTTGAGGCTTTTGATACATCACATTTCTATCAATGGCACTAATCCCAGTCCCACCATCTCCATTCAGTAACACTGCCTGGTTAAATCCATAGGAGTTCTGACTGTATAGGAATTCAGGATTAAGCCATTGTAATTAATTATTGCTGAAGTACTCTTGGACTTCGGCAATCTCGACCTTTCTATGACTGACGCTGTTAAATAGTCACGATATACAACAAAACAGCCCAGGTTGTGAACACTGTTTCAGACAACATACCCTTGGCTCTAGCCCTCATTTCTGTACTGTAAATGGATGGCAATATCCCTGTAGATGTAGAGATAATATGGATTCCTGTTACAGCCTTATAAATTACATGCTTTTATAGAGCTGTTTTACAGTGAAGTGGCATATTCTGTAATGATACAGTATATTGTTATAGGAGATACTGTAAAAATGACAACTCTTAATTCACAAAGTGAATTTAGTACCCACGAAGGGGCTGGATTGGCAGCGTTTCAGATTTGGCAGATCTTCCTTTTTTTCAGTGCAGCACAGACAGGACCAAGCTCACACTGGCCCAACAGTGTGCTTCAACCCCGTCATGGAGGGAAACCTCTAGGAGTGATAGCAATAATCCAGCACCAGTGCCCACTTAGTCTTTGTATTTTGCTGAAGCTGCCAGTGAGTGGAATGTGGATATCTATCCACCAGAAACCAAGCAGAGATCATCCACGTGTTTCACATCAGCCCCAAGTAGTTCTCAGATGGTAACAAACTGGTTACCACCATACTTAGCAGTGGTTGAAGTAAATCTAAAATTGGAAGGGGAGCTCCTCAGTTCTGGTGGTTGTCTGTTGTCAGGATGTTGAGATCATTTAGTGAAGTGAAGTTGCATCATCTTATGTGATGGGACATGGCATGGGGAAGAAAATGGGGACAAGAGAATACATGTATTTTGTCCAGGTTCCCAAAGAGCCAAACAAAAGTGCATGTGTGTGTGTGATAGGGCGTGGAGCTGTCCCATGGTGTGTTCCCCCACACACCACAATATGGAGTTTCAGGAAGAGAGAAGGAACTGAAACGCTCTACAGATTAAGAAAGAGTGCAGTTTCATTTTTGCTTGTCAGTATGGAATAATTTCAGCTATATTGATATAAGCCAAGTTTAAATCCATTTCAAAGTGTCCACACAGGGGTCTTGCCCCAGTTTAAATAAATCTGTTTTAAAAAAAACCAGCAACTGTTGTTCTTTGAGATGTGTTGCTCATATCCATTCCATTATAGGTGAGTTCGCGTCCTGTGCACTGGTTCCCGGAACTTTTTTCCCCTTAGCAAGCCTCGTAGGGCCGGCTCAGGCGCCCCCTGGAATGCCGTGCTTATGCCGCGGTATATCAGGTGCCGCCGGCCCTGTGGGCCCTCAGTCCCTTCTTTCTGCCAACTCCGACAGCGGGGATGGAGGGTGGATGGGAATGGATATGAGCAACACATCTCGAAGAACAACAATTACTGGTAAGTAACCCTGTTTTCTACTTCGAGTAATTGCTCATATCCATTCCAATATAGGTGATTAAATAGCCATACCTTGGAGGTGGGTAGGAGTCAGCGTTGAGCTACTCTCATCAGTATGGCCCTGCCGAAGCCCGCGTCCTCTCTCTCCTGCTGCATGATGGCGTAGTGGGACGTGAAGGTGTGGACCGACGACCAGGTTGCTGCCTTGCAGATGTCCTGCAGAGGCACTCTTTCCAGGAAGGCCACCAATGAGGCCTGGGCTCTAGTTGAGTGTGTATCTTTGCCTGCTCGTAGTAGGTCCTGATACAAGCGGAGATGCGTTGGGTGGAGACAGCTGAGCCCTTCATCTGGTCCGCCACTGCCACGAACAGCTGCGTTGACTTCCGAAACGGCCTCATCTGTTCGATGTAGTAGGCCAGGGCTCGTCTCACATCCACTGAGTGCCATCTCTGCTCCTCCTCCGAACTGTGCGGTTTCGAAAGAACACAGGGAGGAAGATATCCTGGTAATAACGAAACTGGGACACCACCTTAGGCAGAAAGGCTGGGTGGGGTCTCAGTCGCGCCTTGTCTTTATAAAGGACAGTGTAGGGGGGCTCCGAGGTAAAAGCCCTTATCTCGGAGACGCTCCTAGCCAATGTAATGGCCACCAGGAAGGCTACCTTCCAAGAGAGGACGAGCAGCGGGCATGTAGCCATGGGCTCGAAGGGAGGTCCCATCAGAGCAACAAGGACCAGGTTCAAATCCCAGGGAGGCACTGGGTCACGGACCTGCGGATACAGCCTCTCCACCCCTTTGAGGAACCTAACTGACATGGGGTGCGAGAATACTGACCTCCCTTCCGTTGGCTGGTGGAAGGCTGAGATGGCCACCAGGTGCACCTTCAGGGAGGCCAGTGCTAGACCCTGCAGCTTCAGATGGAGCAGGTACTCCAAAATCGCCTGTATGGGCGAGCAGCTCAGTGGTATACCCCGCGACTCCGCCCAACAAGTAAAGCGCTTCCACTTGGCCCAGTACACCACCTGAGTGGAAGGTTTTCTGCTACTCAGCAGAACCTGTTGGACCTGCACCGAGCAGGCTCTCTCTCCCTCCATCAGCCAGAGAGTCTCCATGCCGTCAGGTGGAGTGAGTCCAGATATGGGTGCAGCAGGCGACCCTGGTCCTGGGAGAACAGGTCGTAACGCCTCAGGAGCGGCATCGGCGTGGTGATGGACAGGTCCAGCAACAGGCTGAAGCAATGCTGTCTCAGCCAGGCTGGGGCGATCAGAATGATTTCTGCTTTGTCCCTCTTGATCTTCAAGAGGACCTTGGGCAGTAGCGGAACGGGGGAAATGCATACATGAGGGTCCCCGTCTAATCTATGAGGAATGCATCGGAGATGGAACCCGGCTCGCGACCCTGGAGCGAGCAGAACCTCTGGCACTTCCTGTTTCGGGATGACGCGAACAGGTCCAGTTGGGGAACACCCCACTTGCAGAAAATGGAAGTCACCACCTCCGGGTGCAGTGACCAGTCGTGGCGGGGTAGAAACGATCTGCTGAGATGGTCCGCTTTGTCGTTCCTGACCCTCGGGAGATGAGAGGCAGATATGTGGAAGCCGTGCCTCACCGCAAAGTCTCAAAGTTGAATGGCCTCCTGGCAAAGGGCTGAGGAGCGGGCCCCCCTCCTCCGCCCGTTCATGTAAAACATGTCCACTGTGTTGTCCATGAGGACCTGCACCATCCTGCCCCTCAGGAATCTCAGGGACACCTTGCAGGCCAGGTGGACTGCCCTGAGCTCCCAGAATTTATGTGGAGATACCTCTCCTCTGCCGACCAGAGCTCCCGGGTGCTGAGGTTGCTGCTGATGTGGGCCCCCCAGCCCACATCCAAGGCATCCGTGATAAGGGTTATTGATGGTGCCAAGTCTCTGAAGGGAACTCCCCTCGGTCTCTCCACCAGTCCAGGGAGGTCAGTACCTGAGTGGGAACCGTGACTACTCTGTTCAAAGAGTGCCTGGCTGGTGCATACACCGAGGCCAACTATGCCTGGAGGAGTCTGAGTTTGAGGCGAGCCAGCCTCACCACGTACGTACAGGCTGCCATGTGTCCCAACAGCTGAAGGCAGTGCCTGGTTGTCGTTGTGGGGGACCTGTGGAGATTGTCGATTATGGCGGCCATCGCCTCGAAGCGAGGCTGTGGGGGAAAGGCTCTGGCCTGGATGGCGTCCAGGGTGGCCCCAATAAAGTCTATGCGCTGCACCAGGGTGAGAGTGGACTTCTGCTCATTGATGAGCAGCCCCAGTCTGGTGCATGTCACATAGGTGAGTGCCAGGCTGTTCCTCACGTGGGCCCTGGACTTGCCCTGAATCAACCAGTCATCCAGGTAGGGGAAGATCTGAACCCCTCTGTGGCGCAGGTGTGCCGCCACCACCGCCATACACTTTGTGAATATCCTGGGGGTGGACGAGAGGCCGAAGGGTAGGGCTGAAAACTGGTAGTGGCGGTCAGTTACCACAAACCGGAGGAAACGTCTGTGACCGGGAAGGATGGTAATATGAAACTAAGCATACTTTAAGTCGAGGGCAGCGTACCAATCCCCTGGATCCAGAGCGGGAATGATGGAGGCTAGGGAAACCATACGGAACCTGAGGCGTCTGATGAATCTGTTCAGATGGCAGAGGTCTAATATAGGCCTCAGGCCCCCCTTTGCCTTGGGAATGAGGAAATATCGTGAGTAGAACCCCTTTCCCCTTTCCTGTGGAGGAACCTCTTCCACAGTCCCGAGGAGGAGGAGAGAGTTCACCTCCTGTATGAGGAGTTGCTTGTGAGAGGGGTCCCTGAAGAAGGATAGAGTATGGAGAGAGTCCGGGGGGAAGGCCATGAGTTGAAGGGTGTAGCCCCTGCGGACTACACCGAGGAGCCAGCGGTCTGAGGTGATGTTTTGCCACTTGGTGTAGTACGGCCTTAGTCTGTGGGTGAATGATAGGGTCAGATCCAGGGGAACGGTCAAAGTGCCACCCTCGGGCGCACCATCAAAATTGCCGCTTTTTATTACGCCCCTTGGCTGAGCCTTGTTGGGGGCCCGCCGAGGACCCCGAGCAGTCACGCCAGTTAGATGGTCTATATCTGTCCCGACCTCTCCTGGGTTGGGCGGGTCTGGGAGGTGGCCTAGGGGTAGGTTGGGGCTGGCGTTGGACTTGTGGCTGAGACTGACGCCTCGAGGCCTGTGGGGTGTATAGCCCTAATGATTTCAATGTAGCCCTTGAGTCTTTTAGGGTGTGCAGTTTGTCATCAGTCTTTTAGGAAAAGAGACTAGCTCCATCAAAAGGCAGGTCCTGGATGGACTGCTGGACCTCTTGAGACAGTCCCGATGACTGCAGCCAGGAACAGTGCTGCATCACAATGCCCAAAGCTTGAAGGCCTTGCAAATTTTTTTCACTTGTCCTTGCGGTGCTGTTCCCCGAGACAACGGAGGCAGCGGTCGTGAGGGTCGCTCACTGGAAATGCCTTGCCGCAAGCGGTACAGGATTTAAAACCGGTTGAGCCAGACATGGCCCAACTTTAAGCCCCTGAGGGCTATCTATCTAATCTAACTATCTAACACTTAACTACTATTCAAACTTAAGTACTATATTTAACTAATAAACAACTGTAGAACAACGGGGAAGCTACTCGCTGTTAGCAAGAGGCAGATGTTCCAGCAACTGTCAACAGGCGGAAAGAAGGAACTGAGGGCCCGCAGGGCCGGCGGTGCCTGATATACGGCGCCTGATATAGAGCAGCATGAGCGCGGCACTCCAGGCGGCACCTGAGCCGGCCCTATGGGCCTTGCTAAGGGGAAAAAAGTTCCAGGAATCAGTGCACGGGGCACGCACTCACCTATATTGGAATGGATATGAGCAATCACTCAAAGTAGAACCAATTTTAGTTAAACCAGTGCAACTGTGTGTGCAGACAAGGCTTTACTTTAATTCCTGCATAATGAGGAGGGGTCACCCTATATGCATAAATTGGATATTTACAGGAACAAACTTGGGGTACAATTTTAAAGGCAGGGTTGAAAACTAGAGCTGGTTGAAAATTTTTCATCTAACATGAAAATGGCTTTCTGATTAAATGGAAATTTGTTGCTAAAGCAGCTGTTTTCTTTTAAAAAGGGGTTTTATAAAAAAAATTAAAATGCATTTTTTTCTGTTTTTAACAACCAAAAACTTCATTTTCATCAAGTTTTCACAGAGGAAAAATAATTTCTCGACCAGCTCCATTGAAATCACTTGAAAATGTGTCATTTTGTATCTAAATCATATATTCAATCAGCCTTACAACGTGTACAACTGCCTTGGTGAATAATTTTTGACAGACAAATAAAATATCCATAGATTATAACAAAAAGATTTTGTGCCTGATCTGGCAAATTTTCATAACAATTCTGAAAAGTTGAATTAAATGTAACTTTACAGTATGATTTTTGGGACAGATCACACTTTCCCCTAGAATACAGCTAGTCCAGGTAACAATAATTTGCTCTCTGTGAGGCAGACAGAAGTAGCGGAAGTTTTAAAATCACCTACTGTTCTAAGTTGCAAAAAGCCTGAGGCCATTAATTCTAAACATGTCTTCTATGTATGGAGAAAGTGTGGTAAACGTGAGGCAAGTTTTAAATTATAAAGTGTATCACATGGACTAGAATATAAAACATACAGAAATAATTGAGCTTTCATTTGGATTTTCTGGCTGTAGCTGCCTGGCAGAAAAATACATACCTAGCTTAATTCTCCTCAATTTGAACTCATTGGCAAACTTTTCCAGCTCCCTGATTTCAGGGGAATCCATGTCTATTGGCTCGTCAATTGACTTGGCTTTTCTGCGGAATTCCTGCTTGAAGTCAGTGGCGATGGGATCATCTCCAAGCATGGCCTGGTGTACGGGAGTGAAGCCATGCCCCAGGGCACAGGAACTGGCACTCAGAGCATGTTCAGGGAATTTATAAAGGCAAGGGGTCAGGCCACCTGCATGAAGCCAAAAACAGAACTTGAGACACACATTCTCCAGCCCTGCTCACTTAAACCTTTGTCGCAACTATCAACTGTGAAGCTTTGTAATAAGAGACACTGTAGAGTGGAAGGATGGTCCAGTTTGGCATCAGTTTGGCACTTAGGTGGCTAGTGTTGTTCACATTTCACAGATGAGGAGCTGAGGCACTGTGTGACAGTGCAGGGAAGTGAGCCCTGGTCACCTATCTCACAGGCATGCTGTGAGCTGTTCAGATACTACAATAATGAGGGCCATAAAAGTACCTTAGACAAACTCATACTGGGCCAGATCCTCAACTGGTGTGAACTGGCATAGCTTCATTGAAGTCAATGGACCTACGTCAGTTTACGCCAGCTGAGGAGCTGTCTTTATCTGTTTTTTGGTACCAAGAATATGACTTTGTAAACTATATGTGATGTGCAGATGCGGTGCTATCTGTACCCAATTTCAATGGGACATGTCCTTGGGCAAAGAGTGCAAAATGAAGCCCAACAAGTGATAAGATATTCACATTTTAATTTTACCGATGAAAGTAACTGCACAGGGATGAACTACTTGATGCTAAATTTTGTTCACTATTAGACCAAACCGTGCCATTTAACCAAATCAGGTGTCCTGGTGTTCTTGACCCAAACAGACCAAATTTGCTCTCTTCCATGGTTGTTTTGTATTGTTGTTGTAGCCATGTCGGTTCCAGAATATTACAGACACGATGTGGGTGAGGTGATACCTGTTACTAAACAACAAAAGTTGGTCCAATAAAAGATATTACCTCGCCCACCTTGTCTTTCTGAAGAGACAAGGCAGACAAAGCATGGAAGAAAAGAAGAATTCTTACCCCTATTTTAGATTTGGGGAAATCAAGAGAGCGTGTGACTGGGCAAGTCAATTAATCTGTAACCTATTCTGGAACTGAACCCACATCTCTAGAGTCCCAGCCCAGCATCCCAACCACAAGCCAGCCTTCCTTTCTCTTTTGCTCTTGTCTTGTTCACTGCCTAGGTCACATGCTCCAGAGATTTGGGAGTACAATGGAGGTTCTAACCCTGTTGATCCATTAAGTCACATGCAATATGACTATGAAAAAAGGGGAGGGAATTGTTAAACATCAGAGGGTTAAAAACAGACTAAACAAGAGAAGGACTTGCCTTGTAGAGTGCTGACTCCATTCACCACATTGGGATGAGGCATGCTGCAGGTCTGTAAAATGCGACTCTGGGAGAGACTTGCTGATAACATCTCTGGAGTTGTAGGCTTGATACCTAAATGGAAGTGAAAAAAGGAGAGAATGCAGAAACATGGTATTTTCTGGGGGTAGAAACAGGTTGATATTTCTGAATGGAAACCTTCCTCATCTAATGATTCTTCTTCTGGAGACTTCCCACAGAGATCTGAGCAAAATTTTCTGCATCAGAGACAGAGAAGTAGGAGCATTTGGCCAGGTGAAGAAAAAGTCTTATTTGCTGTACCAGAAAAGTCTGCATGAGGGAACATTCACATGTGCTGAGTCATTTTTACATTTTCCCTCATTCTCAAGAGAAATAAAATGCTGTTTGATTTTGGATTAGTTTTGAGCCATAGTTATTTCCAAGGAAGTCTGTTACACTGGCATCACTGCATTATTTTGCTGTTTTGATTCTTGTCTGGAACACCTTTATATTGAACTATTTCTCTTCTCTCTTCAGTGTATCTAGACTAGGGTGCTAAAACATCTTTACAAGTTACACCATAAAGTCTATTGATCCTCTGTATGAAAACAGTTCATATTGCTGCATGAGAGTTGGAAAAGCATACATTGAATTTTAAGTGATTTCCCTTTGGCCTTCACACATTTTCTTTCACTCTGAAGGACTGACATTCCTACATATCAGTTACCGTACCTCTGTGAAAAGAAACCATTCCTGATGTGTTCAAACTGGTTGAAAGCAAGTTATTACTGAACATAAGTACTTGTTTCCCTTGATGTCCCCTGGTGTCACACATACAGTAGCCCCACTATCACATAATGTGATTTCTTTAAAATTGAGAGTATAAGGGATAATCCTGATAGCCCATAGATATCAGCTGTTAAGGTGTGACCTCAGACTCTTTGCTTTGTGTCACTGAGAGAATGGGAGGGAAGAAGAGCATGGAGGAGGGGACTCCAGAAAACGCACTTTTCATTTTTTCTTCTCCACCTGCTCAAAGCCAGTTTCAGAGAAAGGCGTGAGGGCTCTGAATTGAGAAATAGAATGGTCACAAGCCAAAACCTGAGTCACAATTAAATGAATGTTTCATATTTTGTCTCACGTTTTATGAATGCCAAAAATGGCACTATATTAATTTTTGTTTCTTTAATTGTCCTCACCATGGGTGGATGATTCTGAAGCAGCTCTGTCATGGGCTGGATGTAGCTCACTGAATTCCATAAATATTCCATGATCGGTCATAATTTTTATTATTTGTACTGCATAGGGCCTAGAGGCCCCCACTGAGATTGGGGCCCCAGTGCACTGGGCACTGTACACACATATAGAACTGGTATCAGACAGTCCCTGCCCCAAAGAGCTTCCAATCTAAATGTACAAGACATACAATGGGTGAGAGAAAGGAATCCTTTTCCCAGTGTCACAAATAGAGAAGTGAGGCAGAAAGAGCAAGTGATTTGCTCAGGGTCCCCGAAAGAGGCTATGGGACAGCCTGAAACTGAAACCAGTTCTTCTGAGTCTCAATTCAGTGTCTCAACCATAAGACCTTCCTTCCTCTCATCAACCTCCGTTTCCTCAGCCCCTCTAGAGGAAAATTCCCCCAAATGATTATGCCAATCACTCACCTGTTAGAGTGAATATTTCTTACCTGCCATCACCCCATAGGTAGACTGTTGGTTTCCATAATGACAGGAAGGGACTGAATAATGAAGACCTGCAGATGCGTTTCCCAAAGTCGTCATGGAGAAGTGCACATGGGAACATTTAGGAGTATGGACCAAAGACAAAACAGACGGGACTGGTAAGAAAATGTATGAGGATTCAAGATACATCCTTTCAGTCCAGAGGTACAGTATATTTTTGTACTTTTTCTGCCTGAATGCTAACCGTTCTACATTGCTTTTTAACTAGCAAGGTAATTTTATAGGAAACAACCTACAGTAGGTGTTCATGCCTCATCAGAAAACTGGCTAGCTCACTTTTAGCCAAGATCAATTATTTATCTTGCCAAGTTCTTAATTTATTATCTCTAGTGTAATCAGTAGACACAAGCCATAATTTAGGCACCCCAACAAGCTCTCCTCTTTACATGTGTATGGAGATCAGGCCCCCAATATTGTTCCATCAATTTTAACTTTAATCTTTTTGTAAATTCTTGAAAAGCTCATCAGCCCCTAAAATGCAAACCCAAAAAGCAACACATATAACCAAGAGAATAATTTTACATGTAGTAAAATGTAAAATGCCAGGCCTACATTTGCATATGAGTGATTTGGGGCACTCAACTTGAGGCACCTGAAAAGGGCCTGGCTTTTAGAAGTGCTGAGCACCCACCCTCTGAAAACCCGGGCCCTTTAAGGTGTCTCAAGATGGACATTCAAAAATAGACACACTGAACTTTAGGCCTAAGTCAACAGCAGCAGCAATAGACACACGAGCATTTTGTCTCCATAGTTTGCACAGGAGTCTGCCTGTCAGGAGGATGGCTGCCAGAAGTGTGAAGAAGAGAACAAGAAAATAAAGTTCATTGTTTGCTTGTCCACACTGTTACACTCCAGGCATCTCAAGAAAACCAAGAAAGGGTATAAGAAACAACATGACCCCCAATAATACAATTATTGGCTTTGTAGGACAGCATTTCATACTGACAAAATATTTTGTAAAGTTTTCTGTATCCCCAAATATTGGGCTTTTGCTGGTCAATTCTGTGAAGAAAAAAATATTAATAGTTTTCACTGGCTCTAATGAAGAGATTGAAGGATTAGATCTGTGCTCCATAATGTCCAGTGCCATCCAATCCCAAAAATCTACCATGTACTTCTGCATACATGCAAAACAGGAAATCTGGTTTTTCTAGATACGGTGTAATAAAGATACATGGAGATGTGCAAAATCACACCAATGAGAATATATTGTCTCCCTCTAGTGGCTGATCCATGAAAGAGTTTTCTGAGTCTGTTCCTGCTTCCAAATAATGGATTTGGCCCGCTTCCTCAAATAAGAGAAGCTCATACTTTTGGCCTTTTCAGATATGTACCTTGCCTCCAAATGGCTCCAACAACACTGAATCCCACATCAGGGCTCCTTCAGTTACTTATGACAACTCAAACTGGGTAGCCTTAACTGTAATTTCAATATTGGTTAGATCAGTACTGGGATGGCAATTTAGTGGACTGCATTAATTGAGGTTGTGGTATTTGTTCATTTCTTGTTGGACATGTATCCACATCACAGAAAACCTAGTCACAAATAGGCTCCTGTGTTGGCAATCTCAGCAGAGAGATCAAGGAATAAGTAGACATGAGAATGCACAATTTGGTTACTACCCTTGGCTAATCCTTCTACATCAAAGTTGAATCATGTTGTTAGAACAGTCTGGAGAAATTTGCACGGCTTTCACTATTGCTCTAGGACTAAAAGGAAAAATAGATTCAAACAAGTGTATATTTTTAAAGTACTGGATTGTATATATGAACTGTTACTAAGACTCCAGAACTATGTTGGTTTCTTTGATTCTTCTGAGTTGTATAAATACACAGAAGGATTTCGGCAGTACAGCAAAACTTTAACTTAGTTAACTTAATGATCTATGAAATTTTAACAGTTTACTATATTGGTTTATAATCATGCTCATCAAAGTTCAGATATTTAGAACTATACTTTTGTAGCATACACACAGGTTTTGCTCTCGTATAACTATATTAGTTGCGGTAGGAGGCGGGACGATTTTTACCACCAATATAGTTATACCAGTACAACGGCTAGTGTTGATCCAGTTATACTGGTATAAAGGGACCTTAGATACATATTGCTTATTCTCCTTCCCATATGGGAATAAACTATACTGGTTAAAGCACATTCATACCAGGATAACTGCATCCACGCTAGGGATTGAACTGCTTTAACTACACTAGTATAGATAAAGCTGTACAACTTTTTTGCTTAAACTAAGTCTTAAAGACTTATTTTAAATTACTTGTTTACTGTTGAATTTTGCCAATCTGCAGTTTGCTAATCCACACAGCCCATGATTTTCAGATGGACATTTCCAACTTCCTGGCAATATTTTAATAGTAGATGCTGGAGTGAAATCTCACATTCTTAAGATTATTTTTTAAAAATAAAACACACTCCAGAATTATTATTATTATACTATATTATTAAAGATAATGTATACTTGTCTAATGCTTATAATGTGATATTTTTGCTTGTGTGTGTGTGTTCACTTACTTCCCAATTAGCAAAGTTCATTCATTTGCAATGGAGTTACAAGGCCCATAAACATTGTGGGGGATTTGTCATTTAAAAAAAGAATTAAACAATGATTCAGTGTAAAAATCCTTACACATTCTTTCTTTGCACAAGTTATTTACATGAACTCATCATAGTAGATCTGTGTATTACGATTTTTGTCATCTATATTGACAACTTAGAACCTTTCCCCTAATTCAAATAAATGTTTTCTCTATTACTGCTTTTTGTTCTATGTAGTGTTGTAGCCATGTTGGATCCAGGATATCAGAGAGATAAGGTGGGTGAGCTCTTTTTCATTGTCCCTTTTCCCAGACATGAAGAAGAGCTCTATGTAGCTCAAAAGCTTCTCTCTTTCACTAACAGAAGTTGGCCCAATAAAATATACTTTTTCCCACACCTTCTCTCTTTGTTCTAGGACTGTATACTGGCATTCTTGCGATGGGTAATAATACTAAAGCAGAACCTGATCCTGCATTTCTTATTCAGGCAAAATTTCCATTGACACTTCAGTAGCACTTGTGATTTAGGAAGGACTGCAGAATTGGTTCTATGATTATTAAACACTAAAACATAGGCTTGGTAAAAGGTTTTGATGATCTTTTCAGCCAATATGCTTTCATTTAATTCTTTACTTTGGAGAATGTGGAAAAATAAACAGTTCAGAAAGTGCTACCGTAAAATGATGTAGAAATTTGTCTTCTTATCACTAATTTAAGTTCTCTTATGTTTTTCTAACAATCACTATGAAATATTTTGAGCTCCCTATTTTCTTTGCAGTGCACAGTACTTAGATGGTTCATTTTTTTTCTGACTGAAAGCTGTTACTTCTAGTGTGCTTAACAAGAGATCATCATTTCATTGAAGACTCCAAGTAAAATTCTCCCCTCTGTGCAACTCCATTTGAGTCAATGGATTAGCTGAGATTAATATTCAGTTTGCTCTATTTTTGAAAGTTTATTTTCATTCATTAGAAAGAACAGAAATGCCAGTGAAATAAGACTCCAATTCCATACATTTTCAGGTTGTAAGCACATTTTCTGTCTCTTATGAAAGATTTGATTTTTGATCAGTTTTAACATGTAGTTAATCATGCTAAAATTCCTAGTCAGATAAAGGTACAAAATTCCAAAACACAGACAGATGGATCCTGTGCACTTGAGTAACTTCGGCACTTTTGAAAATCCCACCAAAATCCTAGCATCTTTACTCGATATTTATTATATTTAATAAAATGTTAATTTTCCCATCAATGGGTATTTTCCCCAGGTAGTGCCATCAGCATCTGCCCCATTTTAAGTATATCACCCACTTAAAATAAAAAATTTAAGATATTTGTAAACTGCTGTTTCATGGGTGAAATATAATTTGGTTTATTCCAGGAGATATTTGTCACTAAAGACTATTTTGTGTGACAAAGGTTTGATAGTATTTGTAGCCAGTACATCAGTATGCTGATAAACACCTCAGCCTAATCCCGTAACAAATTTAGAAAGAGCTACAAACTTGGCTAAAATGCAAACATTTTAGTTGTTCTTGATGTATTTATTTGTACATAGCCTTGTGAAAACTTTCCTGCTTTAAGATAGTCCTAGTCACAGCATAGTTGATATGAAATAGCCGTTCCTCTGTTTCCCTAACTAAGTATTAAGTTTTGCAACATTTACAGGAAAAGGGAAAAGCATTTTAAAAGAAAGTTAACAAGAGTGTAATTGTTACAGTAAAAAAGTACCTGTAGATACGACATTGGTAGCATGGTTGGAGACTGGCAAGCATTCTGCAGCGCTATGATGCATTATCAAAGGCAGAGCGGGAGAAGAGTCAGAATTCAAGGGAACGAAGGTGTCAGCTGAAGTAAATGCTTGGCAACTCATTCCCACCAAAGGAGGAAAGACAAAGAAACACCTTCCTCTATTTTCTAACAAAATATATCCTTATTGATTAACAGCAGCTCAAACTCTATTCCACTTCTTTTAACTTGCATATATACATAAACAAAGACTCCAGAGCACAGGGAGGTCGTGTGCAGGTATTTATACCACTAGGAAATCCCTTTATCCATGTTAATGTTCTTTTCCCAGCAGTATTGCTATATCAAATAGAGCCTCCTTCCTTCCCACCCAAACATAATAGATGCCCAATTAATGGGGGAGAAGAGGGAAACCAGAGACTTGATTTGACAGATACTTTAAATCGGGCCTTTTGTGAAAGAACAATAATCAGAAAAAAAAAGGTGTCTCCAAAGTTTTTAGGGGTGAGACAGGTACGGTTAATATTGAGTAGCTTTCCATAGCTAACACCTGCTCCAAAAATCTCACACTGGAATTGTTTTGATGGCTGGCTGGCTGAGAAATCAAATGAAAGTCTATGAAAGAATGTATAGCGAAATTAATCTAATGTCAAGAACTTATATAAATGTCTACACCATAGAATGATAGCTAGCAAAGAGGCTCTGAACTTGACATAAGTAAGCATAAACGGCTAAATGTTTCTCTAAGCTACCTTATGTCCGCTCTCAAAAAAACCAGTGTACATAATACAATCCTGAGAGAAAACAACACATACTAGAAATGTAAACACACATACATTTATTATTATTATTTGTACAACCAGAGTGCCCTAATTCAACAGTACAGGGCTCAGAGATGCATCAAAACTACTTTTAAAAAATCACTTCAAGTAGCTTTGTGACATCTTAAAATGCCATGTCTTTAAAGTTAATTCCCTTCAGCTCCTCTAGGGCTAGAATAAGAAAGTGCTGGGTCCCCTGGGTAGCTAGTAATTTCCCCTTCTTAATGTTATAAAACCATGGATTTCTGAAGAGATAACTAACACTGACTTTAAGACGTTTTTATTTTTTTAAAAACACAGATAATTTTTATTTGTTTGCTGCATTTAAAAAAATTAGATATGGTTGGGTCAGATCTTTCATATTGTTTTTTATATGTGTTATTGTGTCACTTTGCCAAGATATATTTGAAAGATTGGCTCTTTGGCCCAATATCAAACTGTTGAACATTTGATATCACCCCTAGAAGTGCCTCTTTCAGGCATGTTAGCTGTAATGATGCCATTAAGAATTAAAGTATTTACCAGTTCAGAGGAAAGCCATGTAGACAAAATCCCCAAAGTCCTCCAAACAATTTTACATTTGGAGGTAACCATAGTTCACATTTTCTCATGTCTGTCTTTAGCATGAAGACAGTTCAGAAGAATTATAGCCTAAAGGAAGATTACTAATGGGATTCAGCTAAGGTAGAGAGCCACGTCCATAACTAAGTATAAATCTAAGTTTAAGCATTGCAGAAAATATTGAAACTCTAAGGACAATTGTTGCAATAATGTGGAAAACATTACATTAAATGTATTACCATCTACCACTACCATCAGGGCTTGCTCCAATTTGCTGTTAGTCAGTGGAGAGCTGCCCATTGACTGACCAGTGGAGAATCAGGAATTTATACATTTTATTTAATTACTTTTTTTAAAGCAATTTCCATTATCTACATAGAGTAGATATAAGATCAGAGTGTGGTGTTGTAGGAAGCAGAGACAGAAGTTAATTTACATCCTACAGACATGGCCTTAATGCTTAAAGTGATGTTAACTGCATCAGGGGGCATCTGGCAGATGAAAAGTAATTTTGACTGACTTTTCACTGCTCAGCAGTGGATGTGTAATATCCTGGCTCATTAAAACTCTTACCATCGGAGTTAATGAGGCTCTAAAACAATGTATTGAATAATAGAGAATTTATAAAAAATTATTTGATTTTTGTAATCGTCTAGCAGTAATTCTGCTGCTTCTGTTGCAGTTCTCACTGACAGAAACATTCATTTCAATATTTTATTCACTAAGCAGAAATTCACTCCATGCACAGAAAGCCTGAAAGTTTGGGCTCTACAGAGGTGGAGTGCAACAAGATGGAGGAGGTGAAATCCACTTCCCCTGACCCAAGTCATCAATGGCTGTGACTCCAGCTCATGGGCTGGAGTAGCAGACACAACCCCTCCATGCCAGTGCACAGGACCCTTACATCTGTGGACCTCCGTCTGGCCCACAGAATCAGAAATGTAGGACTGGAAGGGACCTTAACAGGTCATATAGTCCAATCCCCTGCACTGAGGCAAGACTAAGTATTCTCTAGAGTAGACCTCTCTGACAGATGTTTGTCTAACCTGCTCCCTAAAATCTCCCATGACAGAGATTCCACAACCTCCTTAAGTAATTTGTTCCAGTGCTTAACTACCCTTACAGTTAGAAAGTTTTTCCTAATGTCTAACCTGCAATTTAAGCCCATAACTTCTTTGTCCTGTCCTCAGGGGATAAGGAGAACAAATTTATCACGCTTCTCTTTATAACTACATACTTGAATACTGTTACGTCTCCCCTCAGTCTTTTCCCCTCCAGACTAAACAAACCCTATTCTTTCAATCTTTCCTCATAGGACATTTTTTCTAGACATTTAATCATGTTTGTTGCTCTCCTCCTTTCTTCAATTTGTCCACATCTTTCTTGAAGCACGGTGCCCAGAACTGGACTCCAGTGGAGGCAATATCAGTGCTGAATTACATCTCATGTCTTGCTTACAAAACTCCTGCTAATGCAGCAGAGAACGGTGTTTGTTTTTTTCAACAATATTACATTTTTTACTCAGATTTAGTTTGTGATCCACTATAATTGCATTACTCTTCCCTATCCAGTCATTTCCTATTTTGTATTTGTGCAATTGATTATTCCTTCTTAAGTGTAGTACTGTTAATTTCTTATTGAATTTCACCCTGTTTATTTCAGACTATTTCTCCAGTTTGTCAAGATCATTTTGAAGTCTAATCCTGTCCTCCAAAGTGCTTGCAATCCAGCTTGGTATTATCCGTAAACTTGATAAGTGTAGTCTCTATGACTTTATTCAAATTATTTATGAAGATATTTAATAGAACCAGACCCAAGACAGATCTCTGCGGAATTCTCTGTAGTAACTCAGAGCCCTCCCCGGCTGTTGGAGATATTTGCTAATAGCAGTCGTGGATGGACCATATGCCATTATAGGCAAACTCGTCATATCATCCTCTCTATCAAATTATCAAGCTCAGTCTTGAAACAAGTTAACTATATTTATCCCCACTACTCCCCTTGGAAGGCTGTGCCAGTACTCCACTCCTGTGATGGTTAGAAACCTGCATCTGATTTCAAATCTAAACTTATTGATGGCCAGTTTATATCCATTTGTCCTTGTGCCAACATTAACAACTTAAATAACTCCTCTCGCTCTGATTTCCACAGTGTTTATCCCTATGATTGCTTTATTTATAAAGAGCAATCCTCCTTCATTCTTCGTTTTGTTAGGCTAAACAAGTCAGACTCCTCATAACGTAGGTCCTCCATTCTCCTCATCATCCTAGTAGCCATTCTCTACATCTGTTCCAGTTTGAATTCATCTTTCTTAAACATGAAAGACCAGAATTGCACATAGTATTCCAAATGAGGTCTCACCAGTGCCTTGAAAAATGGTAATAACACTTTCCTATCTCTAATGGAAATACCTCACCTGATGCATCCTAGGACTGCATATGCCTTTTTCACAGCTGCATCACTTTTGAGACTCATGGTAATCATGTGATCGACCAACATACCCAGATCATTTTCCTTCCAACTAATAAAACCCCAGTTTATAGCAAAAATTCTTGGTAATCCCTAAATTCATGCATTCTGCAGGATTGGTATAAAATACAGTAATGAACTGATCTGTTAGAACTATCCATTCTTTATGCACCACACCAAAAATGAATAAATCCAGGGAAAACGTGTTTGCAGAAGTGACTTCCAAAATACTGGGCATCAAGCTTAAACCTAATGGGATTTATTATATTTTCTAGAACTAGCAGTTGTATTAGAAATCTGTGCCTTTAGAAAAATCTTGTTTATTCTTCCTTCCAATCAAAAAGCTCTTTATAACTTAATTGAAATCACTGAGATTCACTTATCACAGTTCTGTTTACAATATATTAATGAAACCATGAAATCCATAATATCTTTACTTAAGTAAACAGCAATGTCTTTTTAGTATATTACACCTGGGATAAGAGTGCGCTTCTTACTAAGGTGTGACATACAGATTGACTACATATCAGTATATACCATAAATGGTCACAGCTACTGTAGCATACACAAATGAGGAGGAGAAAGGGATTAAGAGATTTTAAAGGAAGACACTTTCCCATGGATAAACACAATGTGGTTTACCTTTTAAAACATATAGGAGGCTTATTAGGTCTTGCTGCCAAAGTCTGATTCACTGGGGTTTGAATAAAAACAAGCATAATTGCATTACAGTTGACAATAGCCTTAAAGCCAGATTCAGGAAAAGTAGGGCTACTTGAAAAAGGCTAAAAAGAAAATGTAAAATAATTTGTTTCCCTGAACCACCTGTCCCTGGACTACATTATCTCTTCTGAAAAACAGCCACTGAATGTACATTACAGACAAGATCTATCATCTGAACAGAAAACATGGTGTTCCCACGGTTCTCAAAGAACAACTTAGTCACAAGTATGGGGCAAGTGACTAGTTGCCCACACTACTCCCTCTGAATTCTGAATCTTATACATGGTAAATATTACAAGATATATTTGAGATGTTGGGTAGGATTTTCAAAAGAGCCTAAATGATGTAGGAGTGACTTGACTTATATAACATGTGTTCTTAAATCAGTAAGATGCTTTTCAAAATTTCACTAATTATCCTTAAAGCATAAGCACAGAGAGCCTGATTCACCAGTTTTGTGCCAGTGCAACTTCACTGAAACGCAGTGGTGAATCAGGCCTGAAATGTATATTGGGCCTAGCCAGTAGACTTATGTCAGGGATGAATTGTGTGCACTATATCTAAAAATTATTACTAAAAACTCTGCACCATTAAGGAGAATAAATAACAATGATTAGATGCTAATTCTGAAGAGCAGATTTAAAAGTATTGATGCTTCACTTCTTTAAGTTGATTCAGGGCCCAAAGTTGCAGGCCTTATACAGGCAAAACTCATATGGATATCAAGGACATAAGACTTCTGCATGAGAAAGGACTGCAGGATCAACTTTTGGGAAATACACTTTGTCTAAAAGGTTTTTGTTTTGTTTTGTTTTAAAAAATATCATATCAGGTGTGAATTTAAACTATAGAGATGTGGACACACTTATTTCAGTATACAAGGGCCTTTTTTGGATTTAGCTTATGTCACTTAGGAAAGGACCCCTGCATAACTGGCAAAATTTTCCCAGGAAAACAAAGTTTTGGTTGCCAAGCATACTGGGCACAACATGAGACCTTTTCTGTTTCTTTTTTTTTTCTTTTTTATTTAAATAATGTATACTAAATAGCCTACCAGAAAACTTTTGTACAATCCTTACTACAGTGTAACCATTATTGTACACCCTCCCTGATTCATTTTTATTCCACAGCATTTAATTAATACACTTAAAAACCTCAAACTATCATGGTTTACTCTTGCGTCCTCTTTGGCTGTGTACTATATAAATTGTTACTTATACCTTATTAAGTTACCCTTCTGCATTGAAGCTAACTGAACTGTTGAATACAAATGAAACTTGAAGCAGGGATTTGAACTTGGACCTTCCACATCATAAGAGAGTGTCTCCTAACTACCAGGCTAATCTCTCTCTGGGCCAATGGCTATTCAAATATTTTATACAAAGGAGAACAGCTTCAGCAGGAGAGACTGAGAAAGCCATAGTATCTCATAGCCTAGTGGCTAGGGCACTGTCCTGCAGTTGGGGGAGGCTCAGATCCCTTCTCTACATCAGGCAGGGGGGGTATATAACCTGAGTGTCCCAGGGCTAAAAGTAATAAGGAGATCAGCACCTCCTCTTTTGCGAATAGTGCCCAAGTCCTGAAAAAAAAAAAAATGGACCAAAACTGGCAAATTTATGTCATATTTGCGAATAGTTTCAAGTTGACCAAAACTGCATTTTTTGGTGAATAAACTATTTGTCTGAACAATGTTATCCAGCTCTACATTTGACACTATACAAAGTTATGTATGTTATTTGTATCCAAAATATCAAGAAAGAGTTGTGGGGGCAATGTCATATCCTATCAACCTAAACATAAATCAATAGACTTTAGGTACTTTTTTCTTCCTTTCAGATAATTGTAAACTACACTCACAGTCAGGCAACTGAATCACATTTTAGAACATTCCTCTGGATTTCATGATGAACATTATTAGGACTGTACTTAATTCTATCTGCATCTGCAACAAAACATAATGGACAAGTCTTCTTTGTAGAACAGTTGCAGAATGTAATTCATAAAAGATCAGCACATTACTCAAATATAGTCTACCTTAACTACAGCATATGGTTAAAATGCAAGAAAAATCAAAACAACTTTGTTTAGTGTCAAATGCTGTGAAATAGAATCACTTGACAAGATTTCTTTTTCCTGAATAGGTTCTTAACCAGAGAGTAGTTGAGAACTAGAGAGTCAAATGGTAACATGGTGGTTGTACAACATAATCCGAGATTAGGCTGTTTATTGGCGTAATTGAAACAACATGGAACATCTGGGAAAATACTGAGGTTTAAAAGGGGCCCTAAAATGGAAGTACATTACATTTACACCTACTTTAAAGCCTCCTTCCACTGCCAGAGTGGAATAAAACACTGTGTAAATGAGAAGATGGTCTCATGTTTCTGTGGTTCATATTACTGAGGACAACTAGGAATTGAACACAATTTGCCAAGAAATTATTTTTACCTTCCTAAAACATTTTGACAAAAATGAACAATTTGATTTTCATTGAAATTTGTCTTCACAGTTGTTCAGGTTTTTGTTGAAAAACTGAAAACTGAAACATTTTCAGTTTGGAAAATTTTTAGTGGAAACCTGTATATATTATGTGATATTTAGCTGAAAAGCCATTTTTTGTTGAAACACTTTGGACCAACTCATGCTGCAACTCACTGAAGCATTATAGAAATATCATTTTCAAGCCTGGCATGAAATGGAGCAAGAGAAAAGCCATATACATCATGCTTTTACACTTCTTATAAGCATCAGGGTGAGCATAAGTGCAACTGTTGTGAGGATAGCGCGTGAAAGAGATTTGGGTTAAGAAGGAAAACAGCGGTCAAAATCCCTGAGCTAGTGAAAGTCTACCCAGAAAGTGTCTGGGTACTCTAGTCTATACCCACACCAAAAATACCCAGTGGTGCTAATCCTGAAATTCACTAATATATTATTTATAACCTAGTACCATGCAATGTAACCTCTCCAGTTACACTATAAATTAATCTATGTCATATTAAAGATGACACAATCTGACATTTGAATCATAAGAGGATCTGCCAGAATGGGTCAGAGGCTGAGCAGATGGATGTGTAAAGGCCGCTCTATACAAAAGTGAATAAATACACTGAACAGATCTTTCCTAAACACCCATTGTATACATAGCTATTTAACATTTGAGATGAGCAGGCAATGAAATACTTTTTCCCCAATAGCTTCCTCTCAACTCCTCAGGGTCCAAAAAAAAAAAAAAAAAAAAAAAATTTTAATTGCCAAAGTGAGAATTAAAGTGATTTAGGAGGACAGGTCCCAATGAAGTTAGAGATGTGTATTAAAAAGAGGATCAAATAATGAAGATTCTGATTTTAAGGTAAGTTGTCTCTGGCAAAATGAATTGAAAGCCAATAATATTCACTTTTTGATGTACTTTGAAGCTTCCTCCTGTCCTCCTCATATACAGGAAAAAAGAAAAGTTGGTATATTCTCTACTATATTTGCATTTAAATTTAGGACCCAGTGGAAAAAACACTGGGTAAAATTGTGGCCCTGTTGCATGGGAAAGCTCCCATTGACTTCATTGGGGCCCAGATTTCCCCCAGAATACTAATGTGTCCATCTTATACAAGGAAACACATTCAATAGTACCCTACGGTCTGTGAAGCCCCACTGGAATCAGTGAGACTACTTGTGTACTAAGTTACTACTCAGCATGAGAAAGACTGTTAGCCAAAGCTAGCAGGATATATATAAACAAAAATATGTATTATTTATTATTTGTAGAGCTGGTCAAAATGTTCCAATGGATCATTTTTCTGTTGGAAAATGTTGTTTCACCTAAATCAAAACCTTCCTTGGGACCATGTTGATTTTGATCAAAGTTTGTTTAAAAAAAAAAAAAATCAAAACAAAGCATTTCAATAATGTCAAAGCAGTCCATTTCAACATTTCCAGACAAAACATTTTGATTTTTCTTTTTGAAATTACTGTTTTGAATTTTACTTTAGATTATAAATAAAGGTAAAAAATAAAAAGTCAAAATTCTATTTCACAGGAAATTTCAAAATTTGACATTCATTCTGATTCAGAATGGAAACAAATTTTGTAATCATGGAATTTCCCATAAAAGGAAAATTCTGGTTCCTACACAAGTCTATTTATTTGTATTGCAGTAGAATCTAGAAGGCTCCAATCACAAATTGAGGCTTACCGGTTGTTGTACACACATATAAACAAAAAGATAGCCCTCATTTATTTCTTGGTTTGGATTTTCACAAATAATAAGAGGGCACCCATCCAATGCTATGGGCACCCTTTACAATCTTTTATAAATATACTAAAGAAGTAGACTATTCAATTTTCCCAGATCATTTTTGGACAAATATCCCAAGAAGTTGCAATCTGTAGCCTTGAGTATAGACAGGTTTTAAAGAACAAATGTGCAAATAAATGCTTTAATCCCAAGTGTAGTAAAAGAAGCTTTGTCTTTTGGAGTGAGTCCAAAGTGATGATATTTTATAGGATTATACTGCCCGTTTTTGTTCATATTCATAAAATGTACAGTGGTAAATAACAAAAGATCAAAGTAAATGAGATCTGCAAGATTTTTATTAAGTGTGAACCTTCTCTGGCTGCTTCTATTCATATAAACCTAATACTTCAAGTACCAGCTTGTAAAAGCAAATTCCCTTCTTTTGAATGCAAGATCACAGAACTTGTAAGGTTATGTACTTCACACCAAAAAGAAAATGTTGCATACGTTCATCTGGGATAAGACTAATTAAAATCACAGTGCCAAGAAAATCTGTGAAGTAAATTCTGTTCCTAAAACTGGCCCTTCCTATAAACACAAAACATTCAGGGCCAAATTTTGATATCCTAACTCACACTGAGTAGTACCTTACGTTGTGAATAGTAACATTGATTTTGATGGGTTTATTCACTGAGTAAGATACTACTCACAGTGTGAGGAAGGCTGACAAAATCTTGTCCTAAATGAGAATTTCTAATTTGATAAAATGGCTAGAATTCAATTGCTGCAGCATTCAGAGTGCTGAATGATGAAATATTGCTTTTTATTTCCAGAATCAGTGAAAGTAAAGGTCATTATGCTGCTAAAAAAATCAAGACCTCATGGAGATAATCATATGAGGTCCTGGAAAATCCTTGTCTTCATCTATATTCATACCTGAACTTTGCTCACACACATTGCATTGATGAATATTAGTGTATTAGACAGAAAAACATCATCTGTTCAGCATGGTTGCTAGTTTTGAATTTCATTACCAAACAAAACATCTTGCAACCAAAGTGATTTCATCAGCATATTCAAACCAGAGACCGACTCAGTCTGAAGGTCACTTAAAAATCTTTGAAATCTGAGACAAAGTTTTAAGTTTTTAATCTCAGATAACATTTAAATGTGTTATTCTCTAGGAAAGTCTTCCATAACTCATACTAAAAAATTAAATCCCCAAAGCTCTGTTAATCATCTCCAAGTGAAGCTAAAAGTGAAAAGGTATACCTTTAGGACAGGAAGAATAATAATCATGATATAATTATTTGTGAGGAGCTCCTTTTAGAGGATACCATAGTGCTTTTCAAAAGTATTACCACCATTTTATGGATGAGGAAACTGAAGCATGGAGTGATTAAGTGCTCACCCAAGTAACACAAAAAGTCAGTGGCAGAGATGGGAATAGTACTCAACTGTGTCTACAGACATGCAGATTCCCGCTCAAAGCACAAAATTGTGCAACTTTTAGCATGCATCCCTGTATCATAGAAGGAGGCTAGTTTGAAATATTGAGTGGACAGGCATAAACAGACAACAGTACCTGCACTTTCTGGGGGACCTTATAGGATAGCGGAGTCTATCCGTCTGCTGTTCAGAATCAGAATTAACTAGCTAAAAGCTGGACCAAGTTGATACAATATCAATACAACTTAGCAGGAAGGCGGTTGTTGTTCTCCCCATGTAAAGTATGCAAAAGGGAGAGCAGTTTTTTAAAAAGGCAGTGAGATGAGAAGAAAGATATTCCCAACTTCCCCCTTTTTCAAACAAATATCTGGGGGAAAATAAAGTGGCAACTACTGACATGCAAAATGCACAACTATCTTCAGAACAGCCATTGACTGAACATTTTCACGCGTAGTCTGTGTGAGTATGTGGGAATTTGTTAAATGTAAAAGTGTAAATGTGCTCCTTCCTCCCCAAACCAACAATTTTAATGCCTTTGACTGGAACTGCCGATACTGCCTTTTTAGGCATCATTACTCCTGAGATTATCCCTTTAAAACCTTTTAAGCACATATTGCATTTTTGAAAACCATGCTGGGAGGCAGACACAATAAAGCTTTGAAACTTTCTTCTCTCCCCCTCCTCCTTTAAAACCACAGTGGCAAATTTTAACCTGCCAGCAGGCATACGTACCACACAGAATGAAGGCTTCCAACAGTACTGGAAGGTGTCTGGCCTGTGGGAGAGGGATATTTTTAAAATGGCAGCATTGTGACATTTCCCCTGAGTTAATATACAGTTGGCTGGGCACCATTAACAACTGGGGCTCTTATGTGTCTCCCTGCAAAAATAACCAAATAGAGGATAAGAAACTCCTCAGTTTCAGTTCACATTATTTCTTAGGAATTCTCCTTCAGGGTGGGATTTGCTTCCCTGAAAAAGCAGTCATGGGTTCTCAGCCATTGAATCTGCTGGTCCTGGGGCATCCTGCTTAGGCAAGGAAGATCCATGCAGATGATTCCCCTTTCCTCTGTCCTTCTGTATGGCGCCACAGGTCCTGCTAACTCTTGGACTGCAACAGGAGCTGTGCTTGTAGGAGGTCCCCATGACAGCATTACTTCCAGACCACCTGCCGTGGTGGATGAAGACTTCCACAGCACAGACTGCAACACATATAGCCTCCAGCTATATTAACTTGTGCTGTGTTTGCCCATAGGTTTGAGGGAAGGACCCAGAGGAAACAGCTCCGTATCCCTGCGCCCACAGTCCATCACAGAAGGCCAGCATGTCACAAAGGTGGAATTCCCTTCTTCCTCAAGCGCAGATTCCCCTCCACAGTGTGGGGGTGGAGAGAAACCTAGGGCTCTTGACAACTATTTCCTGCAGCAGCTACATTTACATAATAAATACTGCAGTAAACACCCTCTCCTCTCCCCTCCCCATTTTTTAAAGTGGCCCTGGCTATAATGGCAAGGAATATGAATAATTTTCTTCCTAAAAAGCCATCATTACATCAGGAGATACTGGTTTCCTTATAGAAGGAGCATAGATTAAGGGTGGTGTCCTATACAGTTGTTGATGATAGAAAGCACTAGCCATGGACTACAAAATGCCCATTGTAGTTCTAGAGAGTAAGAACCCCCCTTATATGGGCTATTTGGACTGTGGGTCTCGGGATGCAGGCGTAAGGAGCTAGTCAACCACTTACACGCTCTGTGGAAGAGGGGGACAGAAGGTGGATGTGTAGAAGTGGATTTGGGGAGGGGACTAGACAGAACCTTGGCTCTGCTTCCCCATCCTAGTCACTAGCCGGGTATAGGCAACAGTACAGTACTACACCTGGAAGTGAAGAGGAAGCAGGGAAGGAACTGTGGCTCAGAAGAGTGTCTCTGAATTAATGCTTCCTGGGTCCACACCAACACACTCTGGGGTGGTCAGACCCAATGTATGAGGAGATTTCTCTCTCTCTTACATTTCTCTCTCACATTCCCTTGTCTTCCCATCCTCCTTTCAGATCCCTATTGGGTACCAGCCTGGATGGTGCAGCATACACACCGCTCCTTGCTCAGGGCTGTCCCTAAAGCCAAAATGCAGTCCATAAAATATAACATTATAAGCACGCCAGTGGATTGTAGTAACATCATAATAGGCCAGAAGAGTGAAACTTAAGTACTTTGAGAGGTCATCGGAGCCATGATATGTACTCATAGCCACAACTGCAAACTCACAAAACAGTTGAAGTAAATTATAAGCTGAGACACATATACTGACTCTTTCATCCCACAACACCTTACAAGCCATGGGCCATATCTTCAGGTCAGGTAACACAGGGTGCATAAGCTACAGCAGACCATAAACTGACTGTGTGAACCACACCAACACACTCTGGGGTGATCAGACCATTGTGTGAGGAAATTTCTTCCTCTCTTACACTTCCCTTGTTCTCCCAGCCTCCTTTCAGATCCTATTACTTCCCAGCCTGGAAAGGGGCAGCAGTTATCTTTTTTAAGCATTCATTTAATTTTAGTTGGCTAGTCACATCTTGCAATATTACTTGCCCACAGCTGGTTACAGTTTTATTAGTGTTGGCTTCTAAAATATAAAACAAAACTAGATGCAGTAAAAGCCCAGGGTAAAAAAAAACAACATAAAAAGCTGGTGTGGCTGAAAGGTAGCCAGGGTTTTACCAGGATTTCTTAGCAGCTCAGTCCCTTCATGTATATTACCTACTACATTTTACTTTCAATGAGAAACGATATTGTGAGGAATATAATCTGCAATCTCTTTTCTTAATGAAAACTGGAAATTAAAAAATAAAAACAGCATACCCAGCTGTGAAGCTGTAGTGAAAGCTGGAAATCATCAACACTTGAGCTCTGTCAGCTAGCTGTCTTTTAATAAGTTAAGGGCAATTTCATTGTATTCTAAGTATTATTATTATAATATAGTACTGATTATATTAACAACAATTTGCACTTCTAAAGCATCTTTCATCTGCTTGTCTCAAAGTGCTTTAAAAACATTAATTTTCACTGCTCCCTAGGAAGGTTGGTTACATTAGACCCAAATTACTGCTAATTCTCAGTTTCTAGTCATGTTAGAATTGCCATAGTTCATTGGCTTTTTAAAAATCTGTTAGCCAGCTCTTTGTATAAAGCATATGCTGGTGTGCATGTATACAGAATATTCAGTCACAGAATATATATAAAGAACACAAAATTAGACACACTTTTCACTACTCCAAAATACTTAACAGAATGTATTTGATGAATTTCTGAGTGCCCGATGAAATCACATTTAATGATTCTTTTTATATTTTCATGTGGTTCACAGCTATCATTATTTATCTTACTATATGGCTATCATATAGAGCATCAAATTCAAGCAAAGCAATTCTGCATCATGATTAAGTCCTTACAATGAGATTCAATCAAGTTGCTGGTGAATGTTTTACAACTGAGTTAAAACAATTTATATTACCCTTGTATTCATAAAAGTCTTAGCAAAGAAAGCTTACTAAGAAATGTGGTGTTACAGGAAAAACATATGTCACTGATAATGCCAAGAATATCCTACTGTCTGTACATAGCAAACACAGTACCTGAGTAGAAGATCTCTCCAAAGCCATCCCTTAATCTTTTTCTTAATCCAGCATTCAACAGACTCATCTTCATGTTTGCAAAACATCACCATTTTGTCCTTCTTCCTAAAATTGTTTAGAGCATGTCCTTGGTACACCAGCCATAGTGTATTATTCTTCCAGATATACAGCACGATGTATTCCAATAGCATGCCACTTTTTTTTCTTTTTTTTTTGAGAGGTAGCAACTTTATATACAGAATAAATAAATTTATAAAATGAATACTTCATATTTAAAGGGAGAACTGATAGATATTACTAAGTGTCTCCACCTGTCAGAGTATTTTATTTATAACATTGCTTTAAATAATCATTCACAGGAGATGATTGTTTAAGTCTCTTAATGATTTCCACCAGAGCAATTTGTGTAAACATTGCTGAAAACAGTACAATACTAAGTAGTCTTAATTGTGTAGAAAACTTGACTCTTGAATCAATTTGCTTCAAAAGTTTTGCAGACGAGGAAAGATTTTGGGAAAGTGGGGTGTGCTCTTCTATTCCTTTTCCTGAGAGCAAGATGTTATGTGTCTCCATAGCGAACAGCAAATTATTATGGTTAAACTGTAATTATGCAGTATTATTCAGGCTGTCATGGCCATGACTTCCAGGGTAGTTGCTTTCACTTTTAGGGTCTTTTCCTGACAAAAAAAGTCATTCTGCGGCTCTTATCACCATAGAATTTGTGTACCTCACAACCCCGGGGAAGTAAGGAAGTGCTTTATTACTGCTTTACCGATGGAGAACTGAGGCACAAAGAGACTCAATGACTTGCTCAAGGTCACACAGGAAGTCTGTGGTGAAGCAGGAACTTGAAGCAGGGACCCAAGTCCCAAGGCAGAGCCCTAACCACTAGACTATTCTTCTTCTCCACTCAGTAAGCCTGATTGCCCTATACTTTACAAAAGGGCAAACCAGGAATAACTCCATTAAAGTCAATGTAAATCTGGTATAAGCAAGAAGAGCCAACTGTCTTCTTCAGTCCAGCCTCCCTGCTGCTGAGAAAGATTCCTCTAGTGCCAGTACTGTGTTAGGTGCCTTACAAACATGTACAAAACAAGGGCAAAATTCTCAGATGTGGCTGAGGCCACAATCCTGGGGCCACACTGCATCAATCCAGTCCCTGGGCACAATTTAGAACAGGCTTGGCAGCTGCTCTAACTTGCACCAGCTGCATATGCTCCCAAGGGGCTGTAGGAAAGCACCAGCCACGTTCCCTACCCCACCCCCAGTTTTTTTCCCCATCTAACCTCCCTGCAGAAGATACAAGGTGGGGATGTAGCTGCTGTGGCATCTCTCTGGCACCTGAGGATCTCTTTACACAGAGAGAATCCTCCAACTTCCAGGCAGCTTCACGCTAGGAGAATAGTAGCTGCTCTATTGCAGCACAAGGCCCCTGCCATAAAGAATTTAAAACTGCCCAATCCTGCAAACACTCATGTAAAGTATTTCTGCAGTGGCTAAAGTAGATTGAAATAGGAGGGGGAAACTCTCACTAGACCAGGCAAGAAGGGAGAGCAATGGCCAAGTGCTGCTTAGCCAAGCCAGGGAGATGAGGTAGAGCTCCCCTCTCCATTCAGCAAAGGAGAGGAGCTGTGCTTCCCCCCACCCCCTTTGCCAGTTACTTTGACCCTGAGTAGTCACAGTGAGTTCATAAAGTTACTCATGTACCTGCACCAGGCCCTATAAACTCTTACTCAGGTGAGAAGTCCTTACTCATCTTAGGAATGCAGATGTGCAGAGCTGCCAACTGTCCATAAATTTATGGACAATCAGTAAAAAAATGTATAATTTTAACACTGTCCGTAAATCCGTAATTAAATGAAATGTTCATAAAATTGGGTAGAAATAAAACATTGTATTTTGACATTGATTGTCATTGTTCAGAATCAATTCTTGTATCATAAAACTGCATTGACCATGCCTTTATCAATGTCCTGTTTTCTATTATTGCACATGCCCAAAGAACCTGACTGATCACTTAACTGCAGCTAAAACAATTGCATAATTCCAAATTCCTGCATACAGAATATCGCAAGTGAGTACACACTTTTGTGACGTTATTGTATTGTTTATGGTATTTTTAGTGATGGTAGTAAAAACTTTATCAGGCCAGTAAAAAAAAAAAAAATATATCAACTTCAGATCTTTATGTCGGTAAAAACTAAAATTCAAGGTTGGCAACCCACTTGGAACCTACTTAAGTAAGAGTTGCACGGTCAGGACCTGAATATTCAGCAATATCTGCAGACAAACACTGTGGACTTACCAGAGACAGTGCTGCACTTTATACTTGTGGGACCTTACATATTACACATATGAATAAGTGACTTAAGCTTACCCCATTCTACATAAATACCTGCAAACAGAACCTACTAGCTCTGTAGAAATAAATAGTGGTTTGCGTCTGTACAGTTGTCTCTATATAGTTGATGTTATGTGAGTAAATTATCAGGCTAAAAGCCATTCCATTTTCACAGGCCAATAATTTGGCTGACAAAATCTACTCCAGGCTGAAATGTGAAGAACTGAATAAGGTCTCAGCCTGGCAGTGAACTACTTTTGGACATTTAAACAATATATTTGGCTCTTTTTTAGGCTAGTGAAGAAAGCTAAAAGCTCTAAAGATACTTGTTAAACGTCCTGTAACTTAAAGTAACTTCTACAAAAGGAAGAGAATTTGTTATTTATTTCACACCTCTCTTCTGATGTACAACACCATGCCCACCCAAACACTGAATAAATAATAACTCCAATGTCTATGAGCATAACAAAATCTGACAGGGTTGATGGCTCATACTGTGGGTCTGATTCTGCTTCATCTGGGCTTCAGTGAGTAAGGTCTGCTGGAACAGATTTTAAAGTTTTGATGATCAGAAATGCTCTTGCATGCACAGAGATTCCATTTTGAAATATTTTGAAAGGCATTAAAACTTCACAGAATGTATGTATGTGTTTCTACACACACACACACATTTTTTTTTCAGATTTCCAACTTGTAAACTCCACAACTGTATTCCAATAGTACAGATAAGTGAACTGAAATTCCACGCACTGAGTTTTCATAAATAACATCATCTCTGGACAAGTGTACAATTAAAAATTATGCAAGGTTTAGGCCCCAGTTCAGCAAAGGACTAAGCACATGCTTAAATTCATCGCTCTTCAGCAAAGTAATTAAGCATGTACTTAACTTAAAAAAGTTTAAGTTAGTGGGAGTTAAGCACATGCTTTAGAGATTTGCTGAACAGGGATAAAATTAAGCATTTGCTTAAGTGGTTTGCTGAACTGTGGTCTTGGAGAGCACAGTGGATCTTTTAAGGCCCCCTACAGTCTGTCCCATTCACAAAGACAGTTAGATTCATGAACCAACCACTGGAAGAAAAAACTAATACTTTCATATTTCTAAATAAATGGAAGAAGTTTTGCAAAACAGTTGAAGAAATCAGAATGTACATAAAAATGTAAATTAAAAACTGAAAAGATGTATGTAACAGCAAGTGATGGAATATGTAAACTATGGAGGCACTGATAGTGATTCCATAGTCAGAGGTGCATTTAAATTTGCACTTATAGCAGAACAACATCATCTTCTACATGCAGCCATTAGGTAAGCTGGACAGACAACATGGCCTCAAGTGCCAGCAATGTGCAGATGACGCACAGTACTACCTATCCTTCTCCACATACAACCTCACCAGTACCATTACCATCACACAGTGTTTGGACAAGGTCAGTTCTTGATTGAAGAACAGCTGGCTGAAACGGAGCCTGATTTATAATTTATAGTTATTATAAGACAGAGGTGATGCTGGTGAACAGAGTTCACTGTGACGAGTTTGCAGCCATGGTGCAAACTCCTTTAGTGACAGATAACCTACAATTTGTCAGTTCAGTTGCTAATATAGGAGTGCTCCTGGATTCCTTGCTGACACTAAGATCTCACATAGCAGCATCCATGAGTAACATTTTCTATCATCTCTGGTTTGCTAAGAAACTTGGTCTTGTCCTGGCAAATAACAACCTGGCCTCACTTACACACATCTTCATCTCCTTCTATCTGGACTACAACAATGTAATATGCCTGAGCATGAAGCTGTCAGTGTGTAAGAGACTCCAACTCATAAAGACCACTGCAGCATCTCCCCTCAGCAACACAAACTACCACGAACATGTTAAACCTGTCCTCCACTCCCTACGCTGGCTTTCTATAGATTATTGAGTACAAATTCAAGGTCTCAGTCCTTTTCAACAAGTTGCTCAATGGCCTGGGCTGCGCATATCTACAAGATCATCAAAAGCCCCAGGACGAAGACCGTAGTTGACATCTCTGCTCTTCTGGCACAATGCAGTTTTCTACCACAAGAGTAAAGCTTGTCTGTGGTGGAGACAGAGCCTTCTGCTGAAATGAACTCCCCTGGAAACTAAAACCTTCACATACTTCACCGCCTTCCACTCCGAAATGCCCTAATTTGGCCTGCCTTCTCTAATATAAATACATAGTAGCATATGCATTTAAAAATAGCAAACAAAATCCTATCAAAACAAAAACACTACACTGCACACAACTCTCCCCATGGGGAGAGATTGAGAGAGAGAGAATGAACCAAGCATGACGAGTATTAGTCACATTGCTTAGTGCAGTACTGGCAGCCGCTCAGATGCCATGGTAATGAGGGCAGTACAAGAAGCTATATAGAACAGAAAAGGGTGACATCCCTCTGCTTCAGGCTGCAATGATTGAATTTAGTTTCCAAGTTTGTCACAGTTCCTCTACAGAGGTGAACTGAATGTCATTCATTATTTTAATAAAAATATTTACTTAACTTTGTTAAAAGTCCCCCCCCACACCCTTTGAAATGCTGCTGTTTTCCACATACTGTTGTGGGTTCTTCTAGATAAACAATCACAGTCTCCACGAGCGCACGCCACACACTTCACACATACTTTTGCAGAATGTCCTGAAAACAAGCCACTTTTGGAAATGAAAATCTAACACCCAGAATTATTCCCTTACCTTACTCGGCATAAAAATGAAATTTTATCAAGATTAGAGGATGGATCTGCTGCAATATGTCAGCTACTCCCATTTTCCACCACTGCCAGCCTGGAATCCTGAACAGAAGATTTTTTTTTTTAAATCAAAACCAGAATTTTTTAAGAAGTATTATTTCTATTTTTCATTAAAAATTGTTTCTCTGAAATTTTCTAAGCCTGGGCCCAGAATGTAACTAAAAGATCTGCTAAAATTCTGGGATGGAGACATGGCCAATAAATATGCTTCTCTGACATGATCTAGTATAAGCCTGTTTGTGCAGAAGACTGTGAAACACATTCCCACAGTAACTAATAATCATCACAGATTTCACCACCTTCTACTCTAGGTGCAAGACACTTCTTCAACGTTACCTCCTCTAGCATAAATACTTAGCAGAATGTACTTTTAAAAACAAAACCCGACCCAAACAAAGTCCTACAGTTCCTCTGGGAAGAGGATGAGGGAACCACACATGGGACGGTTTAGTCAATTAGCTTAATACACTGCGAGAAGGTGCTCAGTGATGAGTAGGGATCCTAGTTTTCCATGATAAGAATCCAAAATTCTCTGATTAAAAAACCATAAAAATCTGTGTTTTTCCATGATTAAAATGAAATGCTGAACTTTAGTTTCCCTAGCCACAATATTTATAGGTATTGGTTGAACACATTTTACTGATATATAGCAGGACTCTGTTTAACTGTGCCTCCATTACTCAGCTCTCCATATTAACCGAACCAGCAGCTGCCTGCGGCTGACAATGGCAGGGGCTCGGATGGTCAGCTCTTAAAGTTAGAGATAGAAAGCTCTTAGCCAAATTTTCCTGATTATCCACTTTTTTGATTATCTGATCTGGCCCTGGTCCCAATGAGACTGGATAAAAGGGGTTCCACTATACATTTAAAGCTCATTCAAAAATAGTAAGTGACAGTGGTACTTTCAGTAAAATTTAGTTAATAGTTCATTTTTTTTTCCACAAAATGTAAAAACTAAAGATTCTCTGTAAAAATGCAAATTCTGTGTTTTTCCATGGCAAATGGATTTCTAGGATCTCTGGTGATGAGGGCAATATAAGAACCTTCACAGATAGAATACATACATAAAAGTGTGTGAATTATGTATAAAGACACATACATTACACAAAAAAAGGTCTAGGAAAGGCTTGAAAATAGGGACCATATCAATTAAACTGAGAAATAAACAGAAAATTGAATTTAGCTGTCAATTATTTTTCTTCTGGTGACTGAACAATAACGTAGCTATAAAAAGCTGATTTAAGATGTGCCTTTTGTGTACAGAAGTGGCTGGCAGCAGTCACTATGTCTTCTGTGTGCGCTCAATAGATTTTATGACATTCTGTTTCTTTTGTATGTAAAAACATAGCATAAAAATGAATTGGATGATACAAAGAATCCAATTATGCAAACTTGTACACACACACACACACACACACACACACACACACACACACACACACACACACACACACACACACACACACACACACACACACACACACACAGTTTCTATAACATAAGCATGAATTTCTGCAATACACTGATCAAAAGAAAGTGACCTTTGCTGCAGCAAACATTTTAGGTGTATATTCAGATTAAAGGGGACTTGGCTAACCTGGTCCCTGGTAGATGACTCAGCTTTCTAAATCTCCATGTGCAGCTCCCATTCAGTTTAACAAGAGTTCCTCCCCAGAGAGTTTGCAGGAATGGGTCCAGAGAGCTTTTAGGAGTACTTGGTTTCCATTGATGTCCTCTTCAGATGAGACTGAGAGGGGATAAAATAATTAAGCAATATTGCAGTGTTCAAACCCAATCAGACACCAGACAATGTCATTATGTGTTGCTTTCGTCGTCTTACATTTTAAATAAAACTTAACACTGCAGTTTACCCTTACAATATGAAATATTGCTAAAATAGGAGCAAGGAATTCCACTACTGTATCAATATCAATAAACTAAACCTCAGTGCACTCCTGTGCTGCAAGGAAATATTGTGAACTCCATTTCACAGATGGACCAAATTATTTAACCTAAGATTCACAAAGCAAGAGTCAGGATCCTTTAACTCTTAGCCCTTCATTCTAACCACTGCATCATCCCTGCCCTTCAGCTAACACAGTGTGTACTTGAACTGAGGTATCCAACCATCTGTCTCTCTGGACACGTTAGTACTTAGCAAACCAAGGTGTGAATCTACAGCGCACTAGCTTGCCACACACTTATTTATCGTGTGGACCTTCCCACAGCAGAGCACAAGTTCTGTAGTGTGCTTTGACATACTCTCATATGAAGTGTCAAAGTACACCATGGAACTTTTATTGTGTTGTAGCAGGATCCACATTGAGTGTTAGTGCACGGCAAGTTAGTGCGCTGCAGAGTCACACCATGACTTGCCACACACTAACCCCCCATGCAGATAAGCCCTCTGTCATAATGCATGGAATCAGTCCTATTAAAGAAGAGAGCTACAAACTACAGACACAAATAAACCAGCTTCCACACAGCCTGAGTTCTACTTTTTAATCTGTTTAATAGGGACCACACTATAAGTAATTCTATGCAGAACACAGAGACATCTATTGGCTGAATACTATACTGCAAGTAAAACACATCATTAAGCTTTTATACCTACATTTTTATATTAAGCTCCTATAATATCTGAGAACTTTACAGTTTTTAAAAAGAAACATGGGATTTCAGTTTTTCCCTCCATGCCCTAGGGTGGAAAGATTTGATTTTATATTTCAGTAAGTAGTTACTGCAGAAAAGCTAGATCAAAGAAGTCTTGTTTTATCTATCTATCAATCATTTATCATCTATCATCTATCTATCTAGCGACATACATAGTTTCTCATTGTTATAGTGCTCTTACAGTTTGTTCTGAAGACGGTGAGATCCAGGGTCTTTCTAAGCTGTTCTAGGTTAAAACCAGTTATGGTCATGAAGGGGAAGGTGGTCCCCTTAAGTAGCATGGATCATTTTTATGGTCAGGTTTGAAGATCAGGACTGACGCCTGAAGAGAATACAGTATTCACTAGGGAGCTAGAGAAGGGAGTGGGCACCAAGGTATAAAGGGAATTGACCTGAGCTTCCAAAGATAACTAATTTCCTAAAATAATTCAAAGCTTTTCCTTGGCCGTCTCAGTATAGCATCCAGTGAAAGAGAAATGGATTTGCTTCATCATAGACTTTTAAGTGCAGCCCCAACTGCTGGTGACAAGGTGTGTGCAACAGTTCTTGAGGTACCCAAGACTTTGAGTCACCTTGTTTCCCAGCCTCGAGCAAGAGTGAGTCTTTCTTGGGGTAGCTGGGTGTCAGCTCTCAGACACCACTAGACCTTCATCCACTCAAGCACTCTTCTCTGGGCTTATACCCACCCTCACTTTACCTTGCACATTAACAATAAGTGCCAATCTACAAATCCCTTTGAATAGTTCCCCTGTGGCATTGGCTATTCACAGAAATTCCAGTTCTTCTGCACCCAAATTGCAGCATCTCCCTATTTACCAGTTTTACCTTAAGCCTCTGTTCCTGTGAACCATACAGCACTTGTCAGAACCTATGATAAAATAGTAGGTTTATTTAAGAAAGAATAAATATTTAACTAGAAACAAGACAGTATGGTGGAAACAAGTGGTTACAACCCAAAACAAAACATAAAATGTGAACCTGGGGCTACATTTATCAATAATTACCTTCCCTAGCTAATAAAGTAGATTTCCTCCCAAGTTCAGTTCATTGCAGAGCTGGCTGGTTTCTCAAGAACTAGGATCCAAATGTTCACGAAAGCACCCCCATCACAAGGGATTTTCCCAAATAAATAAACACAGAGTGCCTTTCCCTACACTTTGTTATATGGAAAACAGTCCTTTGATTCTATTCACAGCCAGGGCAAACACCTGCCTTGTACAGTTTCTTTTCTATCTTAAAGTAGTTTTCATTGTTTGTCCTTCTCTCTGATGGTTTTCCATGGACTGTGACAAGGGTAGACAATAGAACCTTGTATTACCTTGTTGGCCGCCTAGGCAAGGGTAACAACTTCCTCTTGCTTGAATGGGGCATCATTGAAACACATTACCCGAGTGACTATCTTTTACTCCAAGTCCCTAAGGTAGTGATATTCAGACTGGGGCTCTCAAGCCACAAGTGGCTCTTTGCAGCACATGATATTAATTAAAACATGCATGATTTAATTATTAACCAATCAGGAAGTTTTTACTATGTTATTGTGATACGACCCGTGCCCAGGGTAGCCAACTGATAATGCCAAGGTCAGGGCAGGCTGCAAAAGGAGAGCAGATTCTCCCCACGCTGGTGGGTGACACTGAAGCCCGGCTTCCCAACCAGCCACGAACTGCTTCTGATTACCCCACACCGGATATCAAGAAGCCAGTCCACTAATGCCCACAGCCCCCTTTACTGCATTTCAGCTCCAGGCTCCCAAATCAGCACTAGGTCCAGCAAAGAGATCAGTTACTTAAACTCTCTGCTCTTTGCTAAAAAGGTTCCCTCTGACCCCAAGGGGTCAGCCACAGCACCAGTTCAATATACGTTTGGATCTTACCTAAAGTACCACGCTGGCAGCCAATCCTTTAGTATCTAAAACTAAAGGTTTATTGTAAAACGAAAGAAATAAACCATGAGAGAAATGTTAAAGGGATAAAGTAAATCACAGATATAATGATTAAATGATTAAAAGTCCCTTTACATCAGGTTTCTGGAAGAAATGTGGATTTGCAGGCTTGTGTAGTTCTCTCTGGTTCACATCCAGTACCTGGATGGGTCTAGGTCCTTCGGTTCAGTTGCAAGATGAATTGATCCAGAGATAGGTGTGTGTCTGCAGACTGGACAGGAGCAAAGACCAAGCTGGATCCTGTGGTTTTATCTTATAAACCCCCTCCCCCGGCCATGCGGCCTGTGGGCAGTCACCAGACCCAAAATGGAGTCCATAGTCACATGGGCCAATCCTGGTGACTCTTCAGGTGTGCCTGGGGTCCAGTCACGTAGGCAGGTTCTGGTGACTCATTGGTGATGCTGGCTTCTCTCTCTGGGCCCAGTGCACCTGGGAATGCCTTAATGGGCCATTAAGCTGGCCATTGTTCTGCAGCCTTCCTATCTGGGGTGTTGCCCAGGCAAAACAATTTGAAATACAGATATCTCAAATACATCTATAACTTCCATTTCAAATATCACACATGAACATAAGTATTATTATCTTACTTAGCACATTATAACCTTCCTAACAGTACCTGACATGGCCTATCCCACATGGATTATTATGATTCTGCCGTGCTGATGTCACACAATATACTAGCTGCCCCCCCCTCTCAAGCCAGCCCGCATGACAGTTATCAACCAATTAAGTTAAGTTATTAACTTATTTGCTGTGAGAATAAAATATAAGCAAATAAAACTAAATATTTCCCCTGTCATTCACACTACTGTGGATCTTTTGGGTAATGTTGATGGTTAATTTGGCTCCTGAACCACTGAGGTCTGAATATGACTGCCTTAAAGCATACTGGCAATATACATACATTATTCCTTCAATATTATCCATACATACATCTCATAATGATTATGAGTCTTGTCAAGTAATGAGCTTTCTGTAGATAACTTACATGTTACACTTTAGAGATAATGATCCTGTAACATGTGCTTGATGTAGTGAGTTTGTCAGGTCTAAGGTAAGAACTGTTTGCAAAGAACAGGGCACTCTTTGCCAATGAGTCTCTGTTTTACTTATCATTCTCTAGTATACTGCCTTCAGAGTGCTCCCAGTCTCTATCTGCCCAGGAAATACTTACAAATACAGAACCCATCTGAACTCAGATCCAATGCCAGGGCTGAGACATGTTGTGTGGTCACTCATGTACTTCACTCAGTAAAGCAACATATTCTGGATAGCAACAATTTGGTTACCCGTACATAGCTGCTTGAGAGACAGTATTGCCAACCCCAAATGTTCAAAACTAGTGAGTCAGGCTCAGCAAAAATCATGAGATTATGTAAAAATAATAGATTTGGTGTTCTTTTTATTTGGATTCTGCTTTTTGAGCATTTAGGGGTGCACTGGGCTCATATTTTAAAGCTTCCTCCACAGCCACGAGGGCTAGAAACTTACTTTGAACTTAAACACAATGTATACTGAATACGGATATTTTATAACTAATATAGAATATTACATATAGAATATTACACACCAAAAAACCCATGTTAAAAAAAATTAAGTTACAAAGTCAAGCACTCAAAAGTTAGGAAATGTCAGAATTAAGGTTGCCTGGGTAATTTTAATTCAGCTCTCATGTGTGTGCATTCTGATATAGTCTGTAATGACTTGATCACATACAGTTTTTTCCATAGGATCCCTGCTTCATTCAGGGTGTTCACTGAATGAGCAGTTATTCAATATTTTGTTTTTTCCTCATTGTTCAGCATGTGGCCCCATGCTTTATTTACTGCACACTAGCCAAACCCTGCTCTGAACACAGAATTATTAGTTTCCATGGGCTTTTCTGTGGGCCTCATCACTAGAGTATCCGAGCGCTTTAGAAACATTAATTATCTTCCCTTGCAAGATTATGGGGTGATATTATCCCCATTTTACAGCTTAGGTGATGATGAAGCACAGAAATTAAGGTCAAAAGTTTCCATTAATTTTGGATGCATAATTTGAGACGACTAGGACTTGATTTTTCAGAGCACTTAGCATTACGTAGCTCTTCACATACCAAAGACAGCTCCCATTGACTTCTGTTACAGCAGTGAGCGCTCAGCATTTCTGCAAATCGACCCAGGATATCATGTTGGACGCCCAGAAAATGAGAACCACACAATTTAATGATCACTTCTGAAAAGTTTGGTTTAAGGGACTTGCCCAGCATCACACAGGTACACTGCAGCAAAGGCAGGGATAGAATCCAATACTCCAGGGAAGTATTCAACTGCCTAAACCATAAGACCCTCCTCTTTCTCTTTCTGCAGTCTCCTGCCTCATTCACCACACACCTTCCAACTTCTGCAACAACTGAGGCAATGGACAACAGCCTCCTTTGCTAGACAGCCCTGGCTCTTCCCCAGAGCAGTCAATCCTGCATACTGAATGAGGCAAGAATCCTCTGAAAAAAATAGTATGTGATCATGCCATTCAATACCCTATCTTAATGCATACACACAAAGGGACTGAAATAAAATTGCATGGGCAACCTTAATTCTGGCATTTTCTAACTTCCGAGTGCTTGACTTTGAAACCTTATTTTTCTTTAAATATAGGGGTTTTGTGTGCGTAATTTCTTTGGTTTAAAAACAAAAACTGCAAAAGAAAGAAAGAAAGAAGGTTCCACCATGAAGCGTCATATCCGAATCAAATCCACTATGCAGATCTCTGCCACTTAAGCTAATGGAGTAACTGATATCAATAGTAGGTTATCATCTTCTATCTAAACCAGTACTGGAGGGGGGTGAGACACTCACTTTGCCAGCAGGTTTCACAGATATTTGCTGACAGAAAAGGAATGGTGCAATTTAGGAACCCTAGGTTCAGTTCCAGGTTCTGGAGAGGAGTGTATTCTAATGGACACAGACTCTTCTGACTGTTCCTTCTCCAAGTTTGACCCCTTCTGCCCAATCCTCTCCAACTTGTCCCTGTTCCAAACCTGTCTCTCATCTACCTCTTGCTCCATGTTTTAGTCCCAGTTTGCACTCTTCAGACTTCTCATTATAGTTCCAGGATCCTTACCCAGCCAGTCCCAATTCTCTCCTTCCAGCTCCTAGTTCTGGTCTACAGTACAGATTTATATTGATATAACTATGTCGCTCAGGGGTGTGGATTTTTCCACACCTCTGAGCAACACAGTTATACCAATCTAACCCAACCATGTAGGCAGCGCTATGCTGATAGCAGAGGTTCTCTCGGGGAAGTGGTTTAGCTATGCCGATGGGAGAAGCTCTACCATCGGCACAGAAGTGTCTTCACTAAAGCGCTACAGTGGTGCAGCTGCACTTCGGTAGTGCTGTAGGTGAAGACAAGCCCCTGGTCTCCTTTCCTTGGCACATCATTTAATGTCAATCTTCCCCTCCACCTCCTCTCAATTTCTTGTCCCAATCTCCTTGCCCAGTCAGTCTCTGTCCAGTTTTAGTCCCTTCTGCATGCAAATCAGATGGCTTCTCTATACTGCCTGAATACCAGTAGAGGGGATCATTGAAAGCACAAAAGACATAAGCTCTCTGTTCACAGTTCAGATGCTTGCTCCTACCCTGGCCTGCAGCAGGGAAAATCCAGTTTTACTGCTGTAGCCCTGGGCTGGAGCATGTTCAGTTGCTCTGTGGGGATGACACACATGACACGCTTTGTCGCACACAGGAGCTGTGAGGGGATGGGCAGATGCCCAATTGCTCTGTGGGGTGGGTGCATAAGTAGTCTGATCAGCACTAGGAGCTGTGAGAGACTCAGTTATGCTCAGTGAGAATGGATTCTTCAGAGATTTCAGTGGTTATGCTCTAGCAACACACTGAGCATGTGTGAACTGTAATTTTTCAAAGGTTTATAACTTGTTCAAAGTTGGGCAAATTTTCAGAGGGATGGCAAAAGGCATAGCCCTGACACAAGGGCCACCTCCCTGCCACATTTCAAATCTCTGTTCCAAAGCACAGGGGCCCAAGAGCTGTTCAACAAAAGGTCACCAGAATTTTGCCAACATGGACAAAGCAACATTTCCCCCCAAGCCTTGTTCTTGTAAGTGGATGAGCCATTCTGGCTGAAATGTTTTAAAACAATTCAGCCTGAGGCAGACACCTGGCATGCAAAATTTCAGCCCAAATGGTTAAAGTTTGGCAAAGTTATAAGCAACTGAAAATGGAATCTTGTAATGGGAATGTTGGGCAACTTTAAAAATAGGCAGCACTACCAGTCCTGCCTATAATTCAAATATCTCATTAAAGAAAACAAACCAACTTATGTGATGCTTTCTTTGCTTGATTCCAAGGGGCTTCTTACAAACCCCTTCAAGCACATGTTCTTGCCAAAGTGCTTCTCCCATGTCTCACTCAAAAGCCCTCAGCCCTCCAAAAGCCAAAGGGACATCAGAAGGACATAGACCATCATATTCAAGCTACATTATTAGAAAGAAGCTACATGTGCCATTAGGCAACTGCACTGAATTCCAGGAGTTCATCTTTGGTATAGAGTGTACGCTGTAATCTCTCTGGATCAAATTCTGTAGTCAATGGATTGGCTTGAGTAAGGACTGTAAAAATTGGCCTTCCTTGAACACAGTAGATGCTGTGTTCTGGGTTCTGTATTATGTCTTTGTGTGTTGTATCCCTCTATGGACATTGTTAATCCAGTATTATACTGGCCAGCTTTAAATAGGCTGAGATTTTTTAAGCTGCCTTATGGTATTCGAAAGGCAATTCCCTTTAATTGTAATGGGAATTCAGCATCCAACTCTGTAGGCACCACTGAAAATATCAGTATTATTGTAAAATTTTGAAAATTACAATAAATAAGAATCGGGCCCTTATAGCTTCTATAAAAATATAAGTTGAGCCGCCTACCTAGTTGAGTATTTAAAGACTTTCACATGATACGAAAGCTAAGAAAATAAATAAAAATGAGGCAAACTAATGCTATAATCAAAAAACAACTAAGCAAGTCCAAACAATTTTCTAAACAAAATAGATGAAATTACAGTCATATTTCTGGGGTTCATTTGTAATTTGCCTTCTGTGAGGGAGCTAAAGAGAAATAAAAGAAAATCTTTTCAATATACTATACTACATTTTTTACCAGCAGGTGGCATCACCAAACAACTTGACGCAGCAAAATAAAATATTTGACGTTCTGAATAGCTACAAATCAAACAATATTTATGGTTTCACATTCAGGGAATATAGAAACAAATATGATTATGTTACCTCATGATTATGGTTAGTTCATTCCTTTATTTTAGCTACTGTTTATTGTTTCCTATCCTAATTTTGCTTTGTAAAAGACAGACAGAAGAACTAGCAAGAACCTAACCTATTTTCTGGTCTGAGTCAGCTGACATGGGTTAGGGATAGATGACAGGGGTCAGTATCTATTGCCAGCAGTGGCCACTGTAAAAGCTTTCATCACAACAGGTCCATGCCACCCCAAAAGACATAGATACAGTCCCCAAAGTTGGCTTAAACAATATAACTAATATAAAAAATCAGGACAATAATGCATCCAAAGCCTGTTGAAGTCAATGGAAAGACTCTCACTGACATCACTGCTATTGCATCAAGCCCTACATACACTATTGAATATAGCTGGAGACATCCTGGGAAGATGCTTCTGGAGGGGGAAGATCTGAGAGTTAGTTTTGCAACAAAGAGTTGTGAAAAGATGTCAAAGTGCTTACAGGCCAAAGCAGCTCATTTACAAACAGTGGTCTCAAAACAACGCAGGCAGTCTGACAGCCTGGGGTAGATTTCCTCATTTAATTAATATAAATTAAAAACAACAATAGTGGTATGTGTGGTTAAAGAATGAGTTATTTTCTTATTTGTTTAGATTTAAATAACTAAAAAGAGCCTATCCAAGACTCTAGGCACCCTAACACACTATTCACAACAGAATTAAATCCCAGCAGTATTAACATAACCATTTTAGCAGCCAGACACCTACAGAAACACCTCTCCACCCCCCTCATTGTTGTGGAAAGCACATCCACTAAACTTTTGCAACATGCTGGGAAGGTCACCCAATTCAGATTATTTTGGACCAAATTCCAAATTCCTGGAACCCTCACAAAGAATGCCCTGCCAGGCACCTCTTCTATTTTATAAGCACAGGATTCAGTTCAGGGGCTTTAGTGTTATGACTGAATATCTACCTGGAATGGTTACCTGATCACACTGGAACAAGATTTTTCAAAACTAACTAATTATTTTGAGTGCCCCAAAACAGTGAAGCACCCAAAATTACTAGTCATTTTTGAAAAATCTCTGTGCCTCTGTTTCTCCTACCACTCCTTTGACTGACTTCAGGGAGCAGGGACTACCTCTTGCTCTGCATTTGCTTCTGCACCCAGCACAACAACACAGCCCCAATCTCAGCTGGAGGCTCTAGGTGCTACATAATACAAACGATCAATGACACGTTGAAGTTTAGATTAGACAAGAGCTGCAGCTGTTAGTTGCTCCATTCCCAGAGATTTGCCAATTTATGTTGAATGAGATAGAAATGACCACAATTAAGTTTTGTATTGCTCATAATTTTCTATCATAATAATGTACTCTTCCTCACGTTAGGCAAAATTCTGTCTATTAGGCTGCCTAAAGGGCCGCCTATTAGGGCCCAAACCTGTGAGGTGCCAAATGACTTCAAACAACAACTGAAATCAGTGGCAGCTGAGGATGCTCTGCACTTTTCAGAATTGGGCCTTAAATATTTGGAAAATTGTCCAAATTTTAATGGGGACCTTAGAAATTCTAATTAATTCAGAGCTATTATTCCACTTCTACTACCCAACCCATATATATAAAGTACTTTTGGCAAGGGATCAAAAAAAATATTTAGGGACTAATACCATCAGCTTTGTTGAAGTAGTCAGCTTGATTGATTTTACTTTGCTTTTATAGATAATGATTTTCACTGGATGTAAATAACTTAGATAACTATTCTCAATAGGTAGTAATATAATTAAACAATTTTTTGTTTGCTTATTTCAATTCTGTACTTTATACAAAACAATAAATGTCTCCTGTTTTCCAGACAAACTAATTGGGGACACTTACATTTTAAATCAGGGGATAACAGTAACAGAATTGATTTTTAAAAAGTCCTCATGAACCCTTGATTCCTCTAGTATTTTAAAACATATTGTTAATAGGGTCATAAAGTTTAAGGCCAGAAGGGACCACCATATCAGGTAGCCTGACTTCCTGTATCTCACAGGCCACCAACACCACCTAGCACTCTCTCTCTCTCTCTCTCTCTCTCTCTCTCTCTCTCACACACACACACACACACACACACACACACACACACACACTAAACCCAACAACCAAAATTAGACAAAAGTATTACAGCCCACAGGAGAATAGATTGTTATGTGCCACAGGCAGAAAATATGCATCAGAAATTGCTAAGTCCTGCAAGGAGGTAAAGACACAAGAGACATTTGTTTGTCTGTCTGTCATTTAGCATAGGTCAAATCCTGCTCCCCTGCATGCAGTAGAGTTACAGATGGGAAAACTGACGCACAGATCCACAAATGGACTTAGACATTGTATTGCTGAGCATTACAATATTTATCTATTAAGTGCCTAGAAAATCACAGGAACAACACTGATTCACAAAGCCCTAGTTAGGTGCCTAGGCTTTCTAAACAATGAACAGGAAGAGATAATTGCCTCAGAATGTGATCCACAAAAGCCAGTGTGCTAAGCTGGAAGCCACCTAAGATAGCCCATTGGGGATGCCCACAAGAAGGGTGTGTGCAAAGCCCATCCCTGTCACAAGACAGGCTCCTAAAATTGGGCTGTAAGGAGACGCCTATCTTGCTAGCTAGCAATCTACAGCTGAAAACCCCTATCGTGGAATCATCTACCTTAGGCACCCAAGGGTATGTCTACACTGCAATAAAACACCTGCAGCTGACTCAGGCTGTGGGGCTATAAAATTGCAGTGTAGATGCCCAAGCTTTGGCTAGAGCCCTGTTTCTGAACCTTCATCTGCTGTGAGGTGACATGGGGCCTGAAGGTGGTGAACCCTTTGCCTTGTCCTGTGAGGAGGACAAGCTACATTTTTCCTGAGGAAATGAATCTAAACTCATCTCATTTCCAGCCCCTGTGTGGAAACACACCTAGGAGACCATTTGGTCCTATTTTGTGTCATGAAAAAGCTTAATTTACACTGATAAAAGAAGTTTTTTACACTGAACAGGAACAAGAAGAACATCACTGGAACTTAGTCTCCTGTCAACAGTGTATAGTAGAGCCAAAAGCCAGCAAGGACTTCATTCAACTGGAAAGAACTAACTTAAGAAATAAAGTCTCAGCTTGCTTTCACTGTCTTTACTCCTCTTCAATCTACTGATTTAAATGGAATTACTCCCAATTTACAGCAGTATAAATTAGAACAGAATTAGACATAATGCCTTTGAACTTGTATAAATGTCGCCTCCTCTTTGATGAATATTTACAAACCTTGGACTTTTCTGTCACTTTTATCTTTTGTAATAGATGAAAGGAAAGCGCACCTCTATCTTTTTAGTTGTTTGCAATGTTGTTGCCACGTTGTTCCCAGGATATGGAAGATACAAAGTGGTTGAGGTGATATCTCTCATGGACCAATTTCTGTCTTGACTTCAAATGTCTAGCTGAAAAAAAAAAAGCTGGGAAAAAAAAAGACAAGGTGGATGAGGTAATATCTTTCACTGGACCTACTTCTCTTGGTGAGAGAGACAAGCTTCTGAGCTCTTCTTCAGGTGTGGGAGTTCTGTGATGCTTGAAAGCTTGTCTCTCTCACCAAGAGAAGTAGGTCCAGTGAAAGATATTACCTCATCCACCTTGTCTCTTTTTTTTCAGCTTTTTTTTTCAGCTAGACATTTGAAGTACAATAAGATATTGTTTCTAATGTCTATTTTATGAGTATGTTCACTGCCTAAAAAAATAATTAAAACTGACCTTTGACTAAGTTTCTAGCACCTTTCAAGATTTTAAAAGTAATTATGAATTTAGTCCATTTATGAAAGAGTCCATTTTTTTTCCAGTTTTCCAGTTCATCTTCCCAAGTTTAGCTTCTCCCCCTGTCCACCTAGATTTCTAGTGTAAACATGTAGATTTGTGAATTTGTTTACCACAAGAATTATTCCAGTTTTTTAAAAACAACATCGTAAGCCCAGATTCCACTACTTTATTCATATTAAGTACTCCCTTACTGCTCAAGCAATCTCATTGAAATGAATTGAACTACTCGAGGTACTACTTGGTCTAAGTTAGAGTACTGGAATCTGTTCCTTATATGCATCTCTTGATACTTGTATTTATTCCCTTCCTTTTCTGTATTCCATGTGTCTTGACCATATACCTGCTGTCAATAAGTCTCTACCTGAACACAGCCCAGATAACTCTGTTTTAAATTTTTTTGCATCACCAACCTAGTACTCAAAGAATCTGAGACCTCACAACCTTAGGTTAGGTTACTAGACTGTGCCCCAGCAGATCCAGCATCAAAACCCAGCTCTGCCACAGACTCACTATGTGACCCAGAGCAAGCCACTTACCTGTCTATGCCTCAGCTCCCTATCTGTAAAATGGACTTATTAATCCTTCATTTCAGCCACCCTCTGTCTAGATTCTATGTTTAGATTCTAAGCACTTCATGACAGGGGTTCCTATACTTTGTATATACAGCATCTAGCACAACAGGCACCTAATTTAGGTTGATGGTACGTGAGCAATACTGTAATACAAATAATAAATAATAACAAACTGCCATTCAAGGATACTGCTATATGGATGTCACTTCATTACACTGTGTAGCAAAATTGTTCTTTTTCTAATTTGGCCTTTTTAACATAAAAATTTGTTTTAGATCAGATATACTGCATACAAAGTTTCACAGGTTGTTTTTTTGTTTGTTTTGTTGGTTGGGTTTTTTTTGTTGTTATGGAAAAGGAAAATAAAACACAAAGCTTGTGGCACCATCTATGGAGTTACCTAAAGTACAGCTAACACCACATGATCTAATATAAACATTTCATCTGAAATTCAGAACATATCACAAAAATAGACATTACTGGGGAATGGCTGTAGCTATTCTACAGTTTAAATTGCAACTTTTCCCCCTCTTATTATAAGTCTGATTTTTGCCCCTATTCTGAACTCCACAAAGGAATATCGGCATCACAACTGGTAGATTAAGTTTGGGGCTGAGTTAGAATTTTTCTACAATAATTGTACAAGGAGTTTGAGTTATGACACCCTAAAATCAGCTGTGTTCACTAGAGTTCAAGAAGTTTTCTAATTTAGTTTTGACACTCTATAACAAAAAAGACACCAAAACAAGATGAGGGAGAGAGACAAGATGAGGGAGAGAGACCTCTGGCCCCTATCATTTTACTGAATAGTGCTCAGGATCAAAGGTGAGTTGATTATACTCTGATTTCAAAAATTAAGATTTTAAATATTAATGCAAAAACGGCTCATTGGCTCAGTCGAGAAGTGAGCACGGGGCAGGACAGCAGAGGGCAATAAAGAAGAGAATGAAAAGCACTGGAATCAGAGGCAGTCCACCCCTCATGAAGACCCTCAGTGTATGTCTACATTGCAATTAGACACCTGCAGCTGGCCTGTGCCAGCTGACTTGGGCTCACCCGGGCTCGGGCCAAAGGGCTGTTTAACTGCGGTGTAGTCATTAGGCTTCCAACTGGAGCTTAGGCTTTGGGACCCTTCAAGGTGGGAGGGTCCCAGAGCTCAGGCTGCAGCCTGTGTCCGAATGCCTATGCTGCAGTTAAACAGCCCCTTAGCCTGAGCCCAAGTCAGCTGGCAAGGGCCAGCCGCTGATGTCTAATTGTAGCATAGACAAACACTGAACGGCTTATTGCACCACTGCTCCTGCTCTGCAACAAGAGATTCAGAAGTCTCATCATAGGGCTGGCCAGAAAACAGTCATTCCATTTCACAAAAATTTCAAGGTTTCAAAATTTGTTTTTGTTCCACGTTGGAATGAAAACGAGACCTTTCTGCACATGAAAAACATGAGACTCACACACCCAGGAATAGCCTGGTAGTTAGGACACTCCCCTGGGACATGGTAGCTTCGTATCTTAGCTCTTCCTGATTCAGAGCAGGAAATCTTCAGGTAGCTAATAAATCTGCAAAAAAAACCCAGGGAAAGATACCACTGTCTTTAGGGAGGCAGAGAGAAAAAGGCCTGAAGGGAAGGGTTATGGAGTGTGTAGATAAAGGAATTTAAAATTCAAACACCCCCACGCAGTACTTGGGGGGAGGGGACAGCTTTTTTATTTTAATCAACATTTTTTGAAAACATTTGAATGTTGGGAATGGAGGAAATGGCCTCACAAATTTCAAATGGCTTATTCTGGGTTTTCCAAATTGGGAATGGGACAATTAGCCTCGTGAACAGGAGGCCTAACTCCACCCTTAAGCATGGCTAGATGACGTGCCTCTCCACAGTGAATCTGAACACAGTACCCCTGCTATCTAACTGAATTTTAAAATGGGAGGTGATACACTACACAGAATGCACCTGGGACCCAATAATGGTGGTACTCCTCCTGCAGGAGCTGTCCTGCCAGAGGAGGACAGGCTATGGCACTCTGTAGTCATCCATTGGAGCTGGCTCCTGTCCTTCCCTCTTTCTCTGTGGATCCTCTAGATTCATAGGGCTGGGAGGGGGGTTCAGCTTAAAAAATTGGCATCCTTCTGTCTCTTATCATCATTAACAAAGTTATCCTAGTCCTCTCCAGCTGGGCTCTCTGTGGGAAAGTCCATGTAGGCTTACGCGTATGTTCCTTTTATTTCCTTCCATTTTGAACATGATAATCCTCTTATATACATTTTGCATATATCTTAAGGTAAAAACAATAGTACAACAAAGAGATCGTTAAATACGGCAGAAGAGCTCATAGTGGCACATTTTAAAGCAATCCTACAAGGTCTTTCTGGGAATATTGCCTACAAAGAACAGCTGCTTTGATTGGGAACATCCAGTCTTGCTCCATTTCATGATTATTATTATTCTTTATTTTTCTCTCTCTTTAGTAACACTTCCAAAATAAACTGTGCATCCCCCCTGTTATTAGGCATCCAATATAGAAAAATCTTGTATTTCTCTTTCTGTAAAATAGACAAACTTACTTAAAAAGTATGGTCACTCTAAAATTAAAAGTGGCTTGCAAAGCTGATAAAAGTGAAAATGCAGGTGAAAAGTAGGTATAAAAATAAAAAATCCAGAGGTTTCTCTTTAATTAGCTGCTGCTTTCACCAGGATTTGGATCACATCTTTCATTATTTTCCGATGAGGAAACATTCATTTTGCTCAGTCATCGTGTCCCATTGCCTATAAATATTTAAGTTGTCTCTGAATGTTAACTTTGGTATTAGAAGAAAGTCAAATATAATTAACTTTCACGATGACCTTTAGTCATAGTAACATAGTCTTTCATTTTCTTTTTCTCATCGCTTCACTTTCAGCTGTACATATACTGGTCACAGATTTAGATACGGGGCCTACTCCAGATCCCATTAAAGTCAGGGGAAGTTTTTCAATTGACTTCATCGTGAGCAGACTAAATCCAAGTGGAGTCAAAAGGAGTTTTTCAAAAGCCGACTGTATTCAATGGGTCAACCCTATAGTAAGCATAAGAATGCAGAGACAGAAAAAAGATTTACACGTGCAGAAGTTATGTGGCTTCTCTTCTCCAGATTGATTACTTTTAAGAATGAAGAATTACTCTTAAGAATGAAGGGGATTTCCCCCAACTTATATTATGTTTACTTTAAACTTTCCTTCCTGTGTTCCCTACATGCACACTGTTATTTCTCTTTAATTATTTAAGTTCATTAGAACAGCTTAGTTCACTGTCCAAATTGGCTGAGAGGATGTCAAAAAAAAAAAAAACCTAGCTACTTATAAGTGTTACTTTGAGATACTTGTTTTCTGTAGTTGAGTAATGACAAAAATGCTCAGTCCTGGAATGACATCTCATCCAGAAATAAAGTACAGCAAAACCTTTGCTGTAAGAATTTACATACTCCCAAGAAAATGAGAATTAGTGATTGACGCACCCAAAATTACCTCAAATGTTCTCTCACTTGTCCTCATTATTTTGTAATCTATGTCTTACACAAGATTGCACCTGTAAGTATATGATCCGTTCTCTCATTGCTGATACTTTTTAAAAAAGATAATCAAATGTCAGATAAAAAAAATTCCCTGTGATATTTCTCTTTAGATCTCTTTCCAAGGTACCGTAGGAAGACATTTCTAATGATACATCAGTCAGGCCTAAGGTTCAATATGCTGGTATCTGTATTTTGAAGTCATTTTAGCAAATTCCACATTGGCTAGAATGGTGGCATGTTTGAAGAAGTTACAAACAAAGCAACAGCGACTCATAGCCACTTCTTATGCTCATTTCCAGCACGTAGCACAGAGTGGAAGCAAGACGTAGACTCAAAACACTCAAGTGAGCTGAACAAAGGCAAGAGAAGAGCCGACCCCACACAGCAAGAATCCATGGACTAGAATCTGGGTCTGCAGAGCCTGGGACAGCTGATGTTCCCATAGTGCCAGCAAGAGGCCGCATGGAGGCACAGGCAGGGATCACTGTGGAGAGTAGGCGCTGCAGGAAATAATGCCCAAGAAGCCCAGAGTGATGGTGCCCTGACACCATCTGATTCGCCAAGTGCTCCTACTTAAACCAAAAATTTGCCCAAAAAATTGTCTGGGCAACCATGCAGATTTCGGCCTGCTGCAATGCCAGACTTTTTGATCTCCTTTGCCTCAGACTCCAGCCTGATTTCTGACCCTGAATCCTGCCTCCTGATTCTAGCCTGGTACTACTTCTGATCTCCAGTCTCCGACCCCAGCCTGACTATGACCCTGATTCTAGCTTATGTGATCTGGCTCTCGCGATTCCTCCAACTTCTGCTTGGCAACTACTGTCCCTGGTGTGCAAACTTCAGCTTGGCTGTAACCGCTAGGCTAGACCATCTACGCCCCTATCCCCTACACTTAGGCAGTCCCTACGTGTGAATTCATTTATGATTTCAGGGAGCATAGCCAACAGGATAAGGCAAAGAGGGGGAGCTGCTGTTTTATGTGGCATGCCCCTAACAAATCTGTACCATTTCTCGTAAGTTTCATTTCCAGTAGGTATCTCCTTACAACATTAACTTCCAATTTGCACCTTCTCACTGGCTGTGAGGACTATGGCTGTTCACAGCTGTGGACTGATAACCATTACTGATGTGTTGCTAGGGAGGAAGGAGAAGTATAGGCAGTTTGCAGATGCACAGAGATCGACAATGTCGGCCTTCCCATGGTTTCTCACAAAAGAAGGCCTTTCCTCTTACTTCGTCCCACTGGCAATGATCTCTTCCTGCAGGGGGATAAGTCAGACTCTCTTGGAGCAGAAACTTGTCAAGCTCTGCTATTACTTTTTCCTTTCTATGCAAGTTTTGCATCAATGGAGTTTCTATGAGATCTTTTGCCATCCAAGATTAATTTTAAAATACCTAATATGTACTTGACGTCCCGGTATAAAACTTTATTTTTTGTGCTTACACTGTGAAAAATGTTACAATAGAAGTTCACGAACTACTGATAATACTAGGCCCTCAGAGAACAGAGACTCTAGGAATGTTTTCCAAATCTTGGTGGATTACCAAAATGCCTACCTAATGAAGTAGAAAATAATTAGCGCTCCCGGGAGCTGTTCTGCCCTGAAGATGTTCTGACCAAGCTGAATTCCCGACCCCCAAAATCCACGTTGAAGAAAAAGTGAATACACTAAAGCCATGACAAGCAGACAAATAGTTAGATCTCTCACTGGTGGAAGCTGAAAAAATGGAGCGGGAGAGGGAGATTGGAGCAATGCCAATTATGCACATATATGGATCAAGAACCATCTAGATGACAAGGGAATGGCTAAATGTGGGATATGAGGCATATGACTGCATCATGCACCTTACTGATGCTCCAGAAAGTAGCAATGTGCACCCTGTGTGATGCACAATAGCTGCTGCATGTATGCTAGCAGGGCAGTGGGAGGAGTTGGCCACATGCCCCCTAGCTAGGAGATTATAACTTCTTAGCTTGGATGGTTGGGCAGATCTTTCTCTCAGCACTTCTGAGTGCTAGGTAGGAATCCTGCCGTAATGCTATGAAAAAATGGGAAGAGGCTTCCAACCTAGTGCACTAAACACAGCAGCAGAGTAGGATTGCTAACTAACACTGAAGAACACTAAAAGGGCTTCTTGGTTACGGCATGCATCACAGACAAGTCACCAGGGACAAGGAACAGAGCTGGCAGACATACAGGATGTCCTCAAAGATGCCCCTGGCATTCTACTGACTGAATAAACTGGGGAGCTCCATGAGATGATCCACATGGAGTATTCCTTTCCTCTTCACTGTCTGTCTCAGGTTTTACCACTGGAAAAAGGAAGCAATCCAGCCCTCAGTTTTTACTCTATCCTTACTATGCAAATCTCCCACTGAAGGCTACAGATGTTTTTCTGAGCAAAGACTTCAGAATTTGGGCATAGGAAAATTAATTCTGGTCCAGAAAAACACTGACAAATACAAATTAAGCCCTGATTAAAATGGACAGCTTGTTTTTCTTCCCTGAACACATTCCCTAAAAGCCCAAGGGGTTCCAATTCATTTCCTAAACAGGCAGGTATCCAGATCACACACGAAACCCCCAGCACAATTAGTGCTGGCATTCTCCCTGGCAGCCTCAGCAGACACAAAAGATAAATCATCAGGCAGACTATACTGCCCAGCAGGGAGTTCATGGTCCATCCACAGCAGGGCTGGAGCATATTAATGGGGAAAGGCTGATATACCACAGTTCTTGCTTATCTGTTCTATGGCTATCTGGAGGATTTCAGGCTCCCAACCTGCCAGCCCGGCATCTTTAATGTGCACTTAAAGGGAGGCAGTATAAGCCAGTGGATAGCACACTGTACTGGGCTTTAGACATGGCCTCTACTGACCACACTGACTTACTGTGTGATCCTGGCCAAGTCACTTCATCTTTCTGTACCTCAGTTTCTCCATCTGTAAAATAAACATTATGATACTTAACCTTCCTTTGTAGAGTGCTTTAGGATCTCTAAATGAAAAGCTTTATAAAAGCTAATTATTAATTATTATTATTATTATTATTAAAGAAAGAAAAGATTCAGCTTCTCCATTGATTTTCTATAGGTGGTTCCTCTTTCACTGGATTATTTTCTTTATTTATTGATATTCATAAATAAAAAAAACACATAGCAAACAATAAAAGGAAAAGGGAGGAAACAAAATGAGAACAGAAAATGGATGCAAATACTGAAAGGCTCAGTGGTACCAAAGTCTTCAGAGAGAAGCCTATGGAAAACAATTAGAAGGAACATGATCTGAGAGTATTTCAGGAGATTGCAAAGAGGACCCCTACAGCTCAAAACACAAATCAACAGTAGCATCTGTAGTTTATGTTTTAGAAACTGAAATCTGTTCAAGGAAAACAGATTGAAATTTCTATTGTTGATTGGAATGATTTTTTAAAAATTGCTTACAAAGGAGCAGAAGAGGGTAAGGGATTAAAGGGAGGGTAATAGACATGCAAATAGTAAATATACACAATAGCATAAGAGCCATAAGTATCAGGTGAAATGTTCAGAACAGTCAGCAAAGATGAAATGGCAGTTTCTGAGGAATGCTTTGCTCACAGGAGAGGATTTGTGCAGAGGGGGTGGGACGCATGATTTTGAAAAGCTGTCAGTCCAACTCCACTTGGAATTGAAGTTCATGGGTCACAGGACATCTGTGAGTAAGGAAGGTCTTCTACATGGCTCCTTGTGCCCTTCTCAGGAGTTATGCCTGTGCTTTACCTACACAGTGAGAAGAAAGCACAGGAGGACGACTTATTGCCAGCTTTATTGTTCAGATGAAATTCCGCTTGGAAGCTGCTACGCCGATTTCTACTATCTATGGGTCCGGCCCAACCACTTTATTCCTTAACTCTTTCACTGCCTATCCTTCATGGCAACTGCTAAGTAGCTTTATTCCATTAAACACTGGAATGTTAAGTCATATCATGCTCAAAAGGTTAACATTACTTTCCCAGGATTTGCTGCTGTGTCTCATAGTGAAATCAAATAACTTTCTCGATTCAACAGGATGACAAACTTTACCATCATTATTTCTCTCAGTGCAATCACTTATTTCTATCAGTGATATTTATCTGGAATATTTTGCTCAGCATTTTCCAAACCTTTTTCTAGTACTCACTGTAAAGTTCTGTGGAGAGGCTCTCTTTCCCCATATTCTTAAATTCTGCAAGAGTAAATTTTCCTTTATTTTACAATTATATCTACATTCATTTACTGAATGACGGAGAACAAATTCTTCCCTATTCCTTAGAATAAGTTCAGTGTTTTGAGGAACTGAGAGAGGAAGGATTACTTTAGGACATTTGTTGACTCTCTCCCCGGCCATTCTGATTACTACTGCCTGAATGTTCATCTACAATAGCATACATCTGTCTCTTTCCTGCATCTTGTTCACTCTTAAACAAATATTCTTCATCTCTCAAAAATGTGTATTTACAGAAGTCAATGGCCAGAATTTTTTTTTCCCATTGCCACTTATGCCAGAGATACTGTTTTGTTTTCTGAAGTTCAGTATATCTTTGTTAAAAAACAGCCTTCTGATTTTTAACCTTTTTCTTGCTAAGCATCTATATTCTTATAGAGATTGTCTATATTGAGAAACTCAGCCGCATTAGGACTCAACCTAGTGCTGACGATGAAGTTGTGACATTCAATATGCCAGACTGTCTACACTGAGTGCCACGGCACATTTAGCACTGTGTTAGTTACCTTGCTTCCTCAGGATCATGTTCTAACATGGTATCCTTTCCAGTGTTGGATGTTGGAATATGAGCTTGCAGGGCAAACAGCCTACACATCTTAACCAAAAATAATTATAACCCTGGAATTAGCTCTGATTCCAACCAACAACACAGCTACATTAGTGACTGAAATAAAGGCTAATTCCAATTATAAAAAAGGCGTCAATCTTTCCCTGAATGGAGTATAAAAAAAAGGTTTAACAAATACAATGGCCTTCCCCTTTCCAGAGTGTAACAACAATTCAAACTTTTAAACAAAAAGCTTTCTCCTTGGGTACAAGCAGCAGTGCAATGTTCACCCTTTTATTTGCCCTGCTCTCCTCATGACTGGAGCTCCACTGCTGGTTTCCTTCTCTTTTTATATTCAGAAGCTTTGCCAAATTGGCTATTAAGCCCACCTGCATATTCACCACCGACCTGAACCCTTCACTCCTTTCTCTTACTCTCCTGGTGTTGTCAGGAAAACATTGTGTTATCCTGGAACCTCTCAGCTGCCAGGGTGACTCATGTGACTCAGATGATTTGTACACCCAATGTCACACTGAGGCCTAGTCTACACTGCTGGTGAAATTCAGTGGCAGTTGACGGGAGTTACACAAGCTATGCAGAGTAGCTTGCGTAACTCCTATCAACTTTGTAACTTCCATTTAGCACGCTGTCTCCACTACGCTGCGCCGATAAGAAATGTGTACCCGTCGATGCAGCGCTATGCTTTTTGGGGAGGTGGTTTTAATAAATTGACTTCCAGATTGATTGAGCAGATCTTCGCTTCCGCTCAATCGATCTGGATAAATCAATCTGACGGCAGCAAATTTGCCACCAGCAGTGTAGACATACCCTCTGAACTACTTTAGTTGAATATCTCAAAAACACTCTAGTTCATGCCTTTTTTGCAATGCACTAGTGCAGTTATGGAAAGCTGGTGATAATTTAGGGTATTGGACCTATCTTCCTAGTTTGATTCAGCCCCAGCACATTTTTGGGCACTGTAAAAGCAAATAATATAAATAGTTTCTTATTTGTTTGCTTAAAGTTACAGAGGTCCAGCTCATGGTAAGGACATCCTTGGGGTTTGGCATGACTTACCCCCTGTTCTTTCCATGAGTGGATGGAATCACCACACTCCTGCAACATAATTACATGATGGAAACTCTGCTAGTTGAAATTCAGAGTTAACTGACTGGGAGACAATCTGCCCTTAATCATTCTAATTGGTTTCCATATATAATCTCTTGACATCTCAACTAATAGAGTAACATTTAGGTGGCAGTATCCTCCTAAAAACTAGAGGAAGGCCTGAAATGGTAAATGGAAACAAGGCTTCTACATGTATTTGGCAATTGAGTTGTATTTTTTTTAGTAAAGAAACTACTGAATAATAAAAGTAACAAAGACTTAAAGAGTTATGTTAGTTCTAACAAAAACTCTGATTTATCTAGAGAGGAAAATGAGGAGCTTCTCCTTATTGTAAATGTGGAGAAGCTTTGTCTGGATGCTTTGCTGTTTTTCCTTTCAACCTTTCTGATATTTACCAGTCTTTCTATAGCCTAGCATGTCAGCCTTGTTTCAGATAGTGATTTCATCCTGTGACAATGGCAGAGATATACTCTAATGTTCACACTGAAATGGAGGACCATTCATTTCTACTGTTGTAACAGACCATTTGCCCATCTAGTTTGGGATCCTACATCTGACAGTAGCCAAAACATAACGCTTCAGAGGAAGACACTAGCAGTAATGTGGTCAACCGCGCAATACTGTAAATAGGATGAAGACAGGAGATTTGGGAGGGTGGGGGGAGGGAATTTCTTGCTAAAGTAAGATTTACAACTTGTAGCATGAGATTTGATTATCCTTTCTATCACTGCTACCGAAGTCACGAAATCCTTGTAAATAATCCCATTCTTTTAAAAATCCCACTGTGATATTGGATTCCATCCTGTGGCAATGAACTCTACAAGTTGACTATATGTTGCATCAAACACTATTTCTTTTTCTTTGTTTGAAATGTACAGCCCTTAAATACCACGGAGTCTTCTTGTTCTGATGCTAGCTAACAGGGTAAATAGGGAGGACTGAGCTGGCCCTTCATAATTTTGATTACTTCAGTCAAAGTGCTCTCACCACTTTCCTTTCTGGTCTAAAGAATGCAAGATCCCATCATACGTCAACACACTTGTCAGTGTCTCCACTTGTCTCTTATGCAGTGAGTAGAAAAAAGTGTTGGGGCCAGGAACTTGCTTAAGTATAATGTAAAGTATAAAGTATAATGAAATAAAGGCAGCCTGCAATATATGATGAATGACATCTGCAAGCTATCTGTTAGCATTCACATGTTTTGACAGAACTAACTGACCGACTTATAACTGACATAACTACTGAATACTGACAGACCTGCTACGTTCCCTTGGTGTCAAGGATTAGAATGCCATTATTTTTCTCCTCCATCGTATTTCTCACCTCCTCAGGCATCAAGTCAAAAGTTTCAGCATCTATAATAAAATGACATATGTGTAAGTGATATGTGTTCACAATGGTACCATCCTCACTTCTTTGTAAATGCAGCTCATTCTCAAAACCTTTAAATATTTATCACTTGGAAAGCTAGAGCTATCGTGTACAGAAGCATAGACTTTCTATGAAAAAGTTTCTCTTTCTTGATGACTGCACATGTTCTTCTCCTTAGTCTGATCAATGGAAAAAAAAATCTCCCTAACACTGAGGAGGGGCATACCGGCATCAGATGGACGCTCTTCTCCACACTTGAAGATCTGGATTTTGCCGATGACTTGGCACTTCTTTCTCACACTCATCGGCATATGCAAGATAAAACAGACAAATTAAACCAGTACAGTTCACAAGTTGGCCTTAAGATAAGCCAGAAGAAGTCAGAAGTCATGTCCTTGAACACCACAACACAAATCCCCATCAAGATCAATAACAACGATCTTCCCTTTACTGACAGATTTGTATACTTGGGTAGCATCATCACCCCAGATGGCGGAGGTAAGCAAGACATTCAGAATAGACTGAGTAAAGCACGGAATGCCTTCATCAGCATGAACAAATTCTGGAAATCCTCTAAGTACAGCATGCACACCAAGCTGAAACTATACAACAGCTGTGTTCTCTCAGTGCTTCTCTACGGAGCAGAATGCTGGTGCATGACACAACGGGATCTTACTAAGCTGTCCACATTCCATACCAAGAATCTCAGAAGAATAATTAGGATATTTTGGCCAAATAAAATTTCCAACGAAGATCTATTGTCTCAGTGTAAACAAGAAGACATGGCCACTATAATTATGAAAAGACGCTGGCGATGGATAGGTCATGTGCTACGAAGAGAGGACGGATCCATTATCAAAATTGCACTCCACTGGAAACCAGATGGGAAGAGAAAGAGAGGAAGACCAAAGACAACCTGGCGCCGAACGGTAGAACAAGAATTAAAAGACCATCACTACACCTGGGGAACAATAGGCGCTCTGGCCCGCGACCGGCAGAAGTGGAAGGACTTTGTTGCTGCCCTATGCGCCACTGGCGTCACGGGCAGTAAGTAAAAAAAAGTAAGTAACACTTGAGACATTTCTGACCAAGGCTGAACTTGCACAGAAAAATTTCACTTGGGACTCGTTTGTGGATGTTAAGATAGAACAGTAATAGGACTAAACCCTTGGGGACACCACATGTCAAAGCTCTGTAGAAAGAGCAGCTGCATGTCATTATCATTTGGGATCCATTGAAAGGGAACAAGCAAAGCCAGCTCAATGTTACTCTTTCAACACCTGCCTGGACACCTAGGCAGAACAGTATCAAAGACAACTGATAGGTCAAGTAGTATCAGGATCGTTGTCTTACCTCTCTCTATTGCCATGAGGAAGCCAGCCATCCCACAATGTAGCCAGACTGGGAAGGATCCAGGATACATGCAAGAACTAGATGAGGGCAAGATCATCAATTACTACGGATAGCAAGCAGTCATGGTGTTTGTTCAGCTGCCTAACCTTTCACTGAATTAAGTCAATGGTTGTGTTTTTGCTTATTGCTATTTTCTTGAGCTATAAAACAAGTTTACCTAAAAGCCTCTAAGTCAGAGTTTTGATCACCCCTTGATTGGAGATGAAGGAGGAGGCTGCAGAGTTTGCAAGGAGTACATGCTAAGAGGCTCTCTTGCAGTTGAGATTTTTGTAATGAGAGTAAGAAACCGTCAGTTTCGGGGGAGCTTGGAGAGTAGATCAGATGCCACACGGTTGTGCAAACTTAGCACTGCAGTTTGTTATACAATGATGAAAAAGCTTGTCCAAAGCACATATCATTATTACAGTGGTAATCTGAAGCAGTTGTAGCAGCCTGTGGGGAAAGCTCACCTTTAGACACTTAGGAGCCATGTTACAGAATTGGTCTTATTAAAAAAGGAACCTCCCTTCCCTCCCCACCACTCCCCTCCAAAAAAAAAACATGCTGATTGCTCTTCATGTTTATCAAACAGGTTTATTGCTTAAGGGTGGGAATTAGAAAGGAAGGGCATTCTGGGTTCACAGTGGTGGAGCAGGTTGGCAGGGGCACATGTACACAGACAAATTAGTGGAAGAATGGTCTGAGGGAACTAGTAAACAAAAGACATCAAGTGTTGAAGTTTTTCACTTGTTGCTTGTATGTCATTGCTTTTACTGTCTATTCAGATTGTAAACACTTCAGGGCTTGGACCATCTCACACTTGCGGTTTATGCCCAACACAATGAGGCCCCAATTCCAATTTGTGTCTCTCTGAGCACTCCTCTGATACAAATAAGCACTACTATCATCAGCTAGGGACTGTCTGAAAAATATTCACTTTATCCCTGTTAGCAAAGTAGTCCAATAATACCCCGCCTCGATTGCTCACATGGTGAAATTGCATGCAGTTATTTTTACATACGTCAGTTAAAGAAAGTACCTTAAGGTGTAATCCTGAAAAATATTTATTATCATACCACCCCATAGGATTTACATAATACTTTAAATCTCCAAAATACTTTGCAATTATTAGCCAATTAATCCCCATCATCTCTGTTGGCTATGTAAACTATAGGTATGAACATCAGCTCCTTTATTCGGATTTTTTTTTTTTAGAGCTTCTCTTAACATTACTTGAGACATATTAGTTATGAAACAATTGTCCACTTCTATCCCCCCAACAGGTAAATATGCTACCCATACAGTGAAAAAAAGATGCCCTATAGTTTGCAATCTGCATAGAATCACAAAGACAATAGCCAACCTAAACTGTTTTATGGAGACCATAAGCAGATACTAATAAAACTTCTGAAGAGCCCAGAATGTAAAAAATATGTTTTTGAAGAGACAAATGAAAAATCAGAATTTCCATCCCACGAAATCATGGAAGATGTATATCTGGCCAAGAAGTCCAACCCATAGAAGAGAATGGGAGCCCAGATCAACCAAACTACAACTCCTATGAGGAACCAAGACAACTTAAGCAGATGCAATTTACTGTCAAACTGACCCTTTATAGCTTTTTTTATATCGCAGTCTGATATGAGTCATTCATAGCATGTTATTTCAACGATGAGTTGCAAAAGCTTTTTCCCCTAAATAGCTGAATAGAGAAAAAGTACTTCTAAAATGGTATTTTTCCTCATATCCTGATACACAATAATTTGCTAGAGTTACCTTAGTCTGCAAGTATTTTAAGCGTTAAATAACAAAATACCCATCTGATAGAACATTTGAATAACAGCAAACGTAAGAAGCACATAGCTGACTCATCCTATATCACTGCTTCCTCCCTATAGGCCATCTCAGTAGCTCCAAACTCTCAGTCACGATCTCCTTTCCTCCACGTTCTATATTGAATACCTGTATAATTTGTTCATCCAGGCCATTGTCATTACTATTTAGGATTTCATTCCCATTATGCAGGCAGCAACCCAAAAACTATTTCCAGTTAACCAAAAGAACACAGAGCATCTCTCTTGGAATAATATTTTTCAAACATTCTTTCATTCTCACTAGGGGCATACAAGCCTTGAGAAGTTTAAGGCTCTGCAAACTTCTCAAATTGTTTTTTGGATTAGCAAAAACAAGTTCAAGTTTTTAAACTAATGCTGTGTTCTTTAGTGATGCTAGTAACACAGCTTTTTCTGTACTCTGATTTGATTACACATGCTGCCAGCTGACTAACTATGCAAATTAGGAATTGGATAGCTGAGTATAAAATTCAGAGTTGACATGTATGTAGTTTGAAGTCTGCTTTCAGCCCAAATTCGCAGAGGAGCTAAAAATTCACTTTTTGTGAGTATTCACACTAGTAGAGATGGAATACTGAAATGACTACAAAATTAACATGAAAGGATTGCAAATAAAGTTACATCAACACTTGCCCTACTTGCCCAAGCTGTAGAGCTAAATGATTCATCTATGTCATGTTACTATCACTACTCAGTCTACACTCAAGCAGTGATAGAATCAGTTCCTGAAGTTGCACTTTTTATGGTGTAAAGGAAGGAGGAAGAGCCTGGGACCTCATGAAAGAGACTGAATTGTCTCAATCTGATATGGTGTATTTTTCTATGTTTTTGGATTATACTTTCTAAAAATCAAAGTTTATGTCAGGCTGAAATTTCATTTTGGAATGTTATGTGGAAACAACCCTGTTCATCAGCCTCTGGATATATTTCTCTCAGTACATGCCACATATATCACAGTTACAAACCAAAACATTCCCTTTAAAAATATTCCCAAGAGGTTCAACATGTTAAAACATTGAAAAAGGAAACTATAGTACTTGATTTGCTAATAAAACAGTCAACAATTTCTACTAAAGTTCCTCTTATTCTGTATCCCTCCTAAACTGTTCCCCTGTTCCTATCTCACATTCTCCCTTTAATACTCTAGAGTTGGTAAACCAATTAACCAGTTTAATCAAGATCAAACCCAATAATACCATAATTAATAAAATGTGTTTCTACTTTCAGTGTTACAGGAAAAATCATTAATGGTATGTTTCAACATGTTTGTATCAACATGTTAAGTATTCATAAATGGCCCAAACCAAATCCACATAATTATAAGCAATCTAAATTAATTGACTCACTTCCTTCTTAAAATGCCACACTGCATATATAACTAGATAATTAAATATAAACCCCAAGCAAACAATTATTCAAGAGCTACTAAATGAAAAAGTTAAATTACACAGTTATACTGAACCAAATTCCTCCTGGGTATAATATCACTGAAGTTACAATTATGAGTCAGATGTGTGTGAGACCAAATGGACAAACGGCCCAAATGCTGGACTGGGAATCTGCGCATTAAGGCCCAGTGCTCCCCTCTGCCGTGCAGTGTGCTGAAGAGTCAGTGCAATCAGAAGAGGGTTAAAGCACTGGGCAACATAACTTTGCTGCATCCTTGGACAGAGTCTGAGAAACAGCCACCCTATAGAGTATGACATCAAAAATACTACTGTACATTCGAAGATTTTTAAAGAAACACTGTGCAACCTTAATTCCATTCCCTTGTGTGTCTGCATTATGATACAAGCTTCAATTATACAATCATGTACTATTTTTTCCTACAGAACACTGCCTGAAAGTGCACAAGATGGATGGTGCTCACTAAGTGAGGAGCTAGTCAATATTTTGTTTTCTCCTCATTGTCCAGCAAATCCTGATTTGCTGCACACTATTCAAACCCTGCTCTGAATGAAGAAAATATTTGAGTATCAAGCCCTTACTTTAAGTGCTTTGGGACCTCTTAAGGTGCAAATCTGCATGTAAATGTAAGTAAATACAGAGAAAGTCTGCATCTAAATTTAAGTAATTCTTATTAGATATTGTCCTGCACAATCAGTACCTCTTAGAAGTACATCTCAGTCTAATTTGACATGTACTATGAAGGCAATTTAAATTAACTTTCTTTGCTGTGATATATGCAGCAGAGCCAATGCATTTTAGTGGTAAATCCACTCCCTTTTTGCCATGAAAACCATGGTGAATCATGCCTTTTAGGTAGGCTTAATGGTGTATGGATCTCATTTTATTATATGCAGGTGGCGGGAATGATTACACCTCCCCTATTTGTGTTAGAAACTACAACAGTGCTGCTGCTCCCTTTGCACTTTCCTTGTTTTGTCCTTTCCCCCAAAAAATAGAATAAAAAAAATCAGGCAATTAAAAAAAATCCCTCTTCTCCAACTGATTTTAAATCTCTTTCATACACACCTTGCTTTGTTTCCATGCAGCCTTGACGTTTTTGCAGCAGCCTTTACGTAAGGTGAAATACTGGCAATGTTGCCTAGCTACCAGCATTTTTCATTGTAAAGCACACTGCTTGGGATTTAAGTGTTCTAATCAGTCTAAATAGAAAAGAGTACCAGACTTCTTTGTGTTTCTGATCCCCTAGTAAACAATCAAACACAGAGTTATCTCACTGCTAGGAGGGAGAGAGAAAATGATTCATCCTTTGCTTTAACACTCTGGGTTTAACATTTCTAGCTCTGATAGGTGCTATGGCTGTAGCTAAGGTTTTATCAGTCTTTCCATTAGAAAAATATTTGGACCCTGTACTAATAGTTGGCTATCTGATGCAGCTATATGTGTGTTTATGTGCCTGGTGCTATAGTTGGAAGAAGATGGTATCTTTTTCTGCTGCCTGGTGATTATAATAGCAATGGCCCTGCAGTTTTTCACTTCCTCCCTCCCCAATGCCTGTCTGTAGGTGGGAAAGTCCAGCATACATCAGTTTTAAAAAAATCTTTTCATATGGTTATTTACTTCTCATATTGTAACTGTGAAACAACTAAAGAGACTCAACCTGATTTATTTAAGGAAGATACTCTGCTCAACTTTGCACAAACATAGAAGATGGTAAGTTGCTGCCTGAAAAAGCATACAACCTGGATTGAATCAGAACTGCTAAACTATGCCTTAGGCTTTATAGACCAGATTTTCAAAGATAGTTAGGTGCTCAAAGATATAGATAGGTGCTTAGTGGCATTTGGCTCTTTAGACAATCCCATTAGATGCCTAAAACTGCTGGGTGTTTGGTACTTTTGAAAATCAGACTACCTATCTAGTACCAAAGTATGGATTTAGAAGCCTAACATTAGGCACCTTGTTTTGAAAATATTGGTACTGTATTCAATCCTTGCTGTTTAATGTGAAGTTCTGGGAGGCCAGATTGTGCAGTTCCTGCTATTCCATTAACATGTTGCCTTTGCTTTAGTAAAAGTATGTGTGCTTGCACATTGTTGCACAGGTAGCGTGTATTGATGGCCTATACTATTAATAATATCATAGAAATAAAGGCCTGGAAGGGACCTCGAGAGTCATCAAGTCCAGCCCCTGCGCTGAGACAGGACCAGGTAAACCTAGATCATCATTAGTGAATGGTTCTTAAAAACCTCCAATGATAAGGATCCCACAACCTCCCTTGGAAACCTATTCCAGAATTTAACTACCACTGTAGTTAGAAAAATTTTCCTAATATCTAACCTAAATCTCCCTTGCTGAAGATAAAGCCCATTACTTCTTGTCCTACCTTCTGCAGACATGGTGAACAATTGATCACCGTCTTTTTTATAAAAACCCTTATATTATTTGAAGTCTGTTATCAAGTTCCCCCACTCAGTCTTCTGTTCTCAAGACTAAACATGTCCAGTTTATTTTAACCTTTCCTCATAGATCAGGTTTTATAAACGTTTTATTATTTTTGTTGCTGGATTCTGGACTCTTCATTTTATTCATATCTTTCCTAAAGTGACACTAAGAACTGCACACACTACTCCAGTTGAGGCCTCACCAGTGCTGAGTGTGACAATTATTTCCCATTTCTTTCATACAACACCCCTGTTAATACATGCCAGAATGATATTCGCCTTTTTGTAATTGCATCACACCATTGACTCATTCAATTTGTGATCCCCTATAGCCCCAAGTTCTTTTTTGGCAGCACTACTACCTACTCAGTTATTCTCCATTGTGAAATTGTAGATTTGATATTTTTCCTTCTCAAGTGAAGTGTTTTGCATATGTCTTTATTGAATTTCATCTTGTTGAATTCAGACCAATTCTCTAATTTGTCAAGGTCATTTTGAATTCTAATCCTGTCCTCCAAACCCCTCCCAACTTGGTGTTATCCACAAATTTTATAAGCATATTTTCTTCTCCATTATCCAACTCATGAATAAAAATATTGATTTGTACCAGACCTAGGATTGATCCCTGAGGGACCCACTAAATATGTCTTCCCAGTTTGACAGTGAACCATTGATAACTACTCTTTGGGTATGCTCTTTCAACTAGCTGTGAACCCACCTAACAGTAATTTCATCTAGATCCCATTTCCCTAGTTTGCTTATGAGTATGTCATGTGGGACTGTGTCAAAAGCCTTACTAAAATCAAGATATATAACATCTACTGCTTCTCCCCATTCACTAAACCCATAACTCTGTCAGAGAAGGAAATTCAATTGTGTTGGCATGATTTGTTCTTGACAAATTCATGCTGGCTATTCTTTATAAACCAGTGGTTCACAATCTGTGGCCCATGGGCCACTTTTGGCCTTCAGGGTCTTTCAAAGTGGCCCGCCGCTCCCCTCCTGCTGGCTGCAGAAGGGAGCCACTGCCTAAGGACCCAGGCGGAGCACACAGGGCTACAGGACACATGCAGTTTCCCTGCTGCAGCGAGGGGAATGAGAGATCAGCAAAAAAGGCAGCTTCCTCGCTCAACTCCTTCCATCTGGCTGTAGTGGGAGGCGGGGGGCTGCTGGTGGAGACTGGTGGCCCTTCAGGGTTGTAAAAATGATATATCTGGCCCTCGAGCCAAAAAGGTTGGGAACCACTGTTATAAACCTATTATCCTCTAGATGCATACAAATTGATTGTTTAATAATTTGTTCCAATATCTTTCCAGGTATCTAAGTTAGGCTGACTGGTCTATTATTTCCCGGATCATCTTTGTTCCTCTTTTACAAACAGGTACTATGTTTGACCTTCTCCAGTATTCTGGGACCTTAACCATCCCTCATGAGTTCTCAAAGATAATTTCTAATTGTTCCATTTTGTTTCAGAAAAGGTAGGATGTAACCAGGGAGACAGCTATATTACACTTGATTCTGACCAACAGGGAAGAATAGATAGTAAATCTGAAGGAGAAAGGCAATTTGAGTGAAAGGGATCATGAAATGATAGATTTCATGATTCTAAGGAAAGGAAGGAGTGAGAACAGCAGAATAAGGACAACAGACTTAAAAAACGCAGACTAACAAACTCAGAAAACTAGTAGATAGGTCCCATGGGAAGAAAATCTAAGGGAAAAAAGGAGTTCAGAAAAGCTGGCAGTTTCTCAAGGAGACTATATTAAAGGGACAACTGCAAACCATCCCACTAGTCCCGAAGGAAAGATTAAAGAATAGTAAGAGGCCAATATGACTCCACCAGAAGCTTTTTAATGACCTGAAAATCAAAAAGAAATCCTAGAAAAAGTGCCAGCACAGACATATTGTTAAAGAGGAGTACAAAAAAATAGCAAAAGCACGTACGGACAAAATTAGAGAGGCTAAGGCACAAAATGAGTTACACCTAGCAAGGGACATAAAAGAAAATAGGAAGAGGTTTTTTAAATACATCAGGAGCAAGAGAAAGACAAAGAAAAGTGTAGGTCCTCTACCTAGTGGGGAAAGAAAGCTAATAATGGATGCCATTTTTGTTACCATGCCTGTTGTGAAGGGCATGCTTATTCACCAAACAGAATGGGTCACCTGAACACCATCATATGCATCACAGGATCTAAGAAAAAGTTCACTGACACACCACTATGTTCTGAAACATTAACATTTAGAAATGACCAGATATAAATAAGCATAATTAAAATTTCATACACACACAAAGTTCCAACTATAAGCCCCTTTCAGCCAGCTGCAGTTCCCAATACAACCACTGAATGAGGAATCATTTAATGAATGATGAATGGCATGGCACAAGGTGAATATACTACAAAAAAGACAAAAAGCTGAAGTACAAAAAATGTAGCCAAGTGAAGTAGATATTGTAGATTATTCCTGCCTAATGTGCAAGATGAAACTCTTAATGGTTAAAACCTTTCCAGCACTACACCATACTATTTAGCAAGATGTAGATTAAACAACACTAAAGAAGTGGCAAGGTAGAAAATGTGCTGATTTGCCATCTAATAAATGACAGCAGAAAAACTTTGGTCATGAACATTAACTAGCAATAATTTAAGGACAATGTATTCCTAGCCCCATATATGTAAACAAAAGATACTGAATTGTAAGTCGTCTTCTCACAGTTTCAGAGAAACTGCACCTGAATTTGCCCTCTGTGCACCACCAAGGGCACCCACTTAGGCTTCCAACTCTTTGGTGGAGACCCGCATGTTACTCCCTTCTGACCAGGGTTTTTAAGGCTACCCACTCCCTATCTTATATTGTGATATCCTCAGCAAGCCAGATTGCCTAAAAGACCAGCTCCTGCACTTTGCTTTCTCTCCAAGGGCTATGACCAGTGTATTGCCTGCAGTTATAGGTTACCACACAGCTCCTTTTAAACAAACTCATCTAGTCTTAAGGTAAAACCATTAGAGAGAAAAGATATTTAAACAATAAAAGGACCTATACACATGCCAACAGCTTAATAGGGGTCACTCTGAACTCCAGCGTAGGGCTCTGGTAGGTTTTAGTCCTTCAAAACTCACAACTGGGTTTTCCCCATGGTTACAAGTTCATCAATCTTAGATTCAGAACCAGAACAGAGACTGGGCAGATCGGTTGTTTCTTTCTACAGCGCAGGTCTTTGATTTTGGTCTTCTGTAACAGGAAATCAACAGACAATGACCCTCTCCTCAGGACATAACTTCAAAAGACTGGGTTTTTGCATAACCAGAGTTGGGAAATTTTAAATAACCTCTTTAGCGATTCACCTGGAAATCCACTTAGCACTTATTGTCCCGAAAGTCCATATATGTCTGGCACATTTTCAGTACAGTCTTTTGAACTTCCAGATCTCACATCTGTCCTCTCCCCCCTAGTAAGGTTACATATAATCCTGGCCCATAATAATATAAAAATTTAATACAATAAGGTCTTTTAATGGCATTGCAGGAAATTGCCATATCTGTCACAGCCATGCTGTATAATAATCCATCCATCAATAGTTGTGGTGAGTGAAATTAGCCTACTTTGAATATGGATTATTTTCCATGGCTGAATATGGGGGCAAAAGATCATGTTAATCCCTAAAGCCACTCACTTTAAATCCAGAAACATCAGAGTTGAGCATCCAAGACCAACACATTTGAGTCTTCTAAAACCCTTTAAATACTGCAGAAGTTGCATCAACACTAGATTTCTGGATGAGAAAAGGAGCAAATTGTTCTGTTTTTCTGACCCTCTGGAGAAAATGTCACAGTACACCCTGAAAACAGAGTAAACAGAGTATGTTTTTTGTTTCGCTTTTAATGTCAGAAGAGAAAAAAATCTAGAGATAAAGGTTTGATGAACTAAGTGGTTTTCAGCTTCTATGGTCATGTCTTGCACTTGGAAATTTGGAGCAATAGAGCAGTTGCAGAAGTGCTAGAAGTGGTGTCAGTACTAGTGTATACAAAAGTAAGACATTTTTATCACCAGGCCTTGAAAACCATGACAAGAGCAAAAACTCCCAGGCCCTGTCTGCAGTTGCACTATTGCTAGTAATGGATCCACAAATTTTCTATTGTAGACAAGACCACAGATAATCTGAGTACATTATAGTTTGTCAGTCCTATATCTCTAGATCCCTTATTCTAGTGACCATCCAAAAATGCCTTTTGCTTGGTTACTCTGTTTTCAAGGTACCTTCAAATCACCAACCTCTCTGGTGATTTTTTAAACAAAGAAACAGAACAAAACCAGAACCATTTTACCCTTTTCTCAACCAAAAACTCAGACACTTCTCTGGAGGTTGTTTCCGTTGAAATAATGAATTGCTGGGTTCAGACAAGACTACTTTTATCTTAGCCATGAAAAATAACTTCTCTGCTAGCTCAACTGCTCTCATTGGTTACTCACTCACTATCTGAATGTATTAAAAATTTCACTTAGACACTTTAGTGCCAGATCTAGTCCTCTTATCGATTTGTTTTGTCTTTTAGAGTCTGATGTTGTTCTCACCTATGCAAGTGTAATTCCATAAGTTCACTGAAGTTATTGATGTTCTATCCTGATGTGGGGGAGGAGGATAATAAGGCCTTCAGATTTAGATGTCTTTAGAAATTTTAGATATTAAGTGTCTCTTATTGAAAATCAAGTCGGGGCTGCGGATGTTTTATGCTCTCATTTTGGTGCATAAGTGCCATTGTGCTAAGTTTGTATCTTTTAAAATATAGCTCTGTTTCCTCTTACTGCATAAGTGCCACTGTGCTTTGGTTGTATCTTTTAAAATATAGCTCTCTTTCTTCCTAAGACTATTACTGAATCCACAAACACATAAGAAAGATTTAGAATTTATGTTAATTGCAACCTTATTTCATTTTCAGTGTGACATTGTGATTCCAAAGAACACAGGTTTCACTGAACTGGAAGATTTATCTTTAGAAGAGGATTTTTATTTATTATTATTATTTCATTGACGTATTCAGTATGACAAAAACCAACAGAAAGTACTCTGATATATCTCTGATTAGTACCCAGTAATCATTGTCAAAAAGTCAAGTGAGAAAGCGCAAACAAAGCATGCAAACATATTTTGCTGTGGATGAAAGTACTAGATTTTAGAACAGAGAAAAAGTCATGAGTCTCAACATATCTGCTCTCCTATTGGTTTATCTCAGGACAGGTGTGTCAACTAAATCCCCTTGTTGGGGATTCAATAATCAGAAGAATTGAAGAAACATTCTGCAAGGGAAGAGGTCAACAATATGACAATGTGCTGCCTTCCCAGAACCAAGACATGAGACGTCACTCAAAGATTTGAATATATTTTACCTCTGTATTTGGCATTGTTATAACCACTGCTAGAACACTGTGTCCTAATCCAATGTCCACAATTCAACAAAGATATTGATACATGGGAGAGGGTTCAAAGAAGAGCCACAAGAATAATTAATGGATTAGAAAACAGGTCCTATGGTGATAGACTCAATGAGCCGAATCTACTTAGTTTAACAAAGAAAAAGATAAGTAGAGTCTCAATTACAGTTCATTAGTACCTATAAACAGAACAAATATTTACTAACAGACTATTCAATCTAGCAAAGAAATGTGTAACACAATCCAATGCCTGAAATTTGAAGCTAGACAAATTCAGATTGGAAATAAGGCATAAGTTTTCAACAGTGAAAACATCAGAACAATTTACTAAAGGTCGTGGTGGACTCACCATCACTGACAATTTTAAAATCAAGACAAAATGTTTTTCTAAAAGGTATGGTCTAGGAATTGTTTTGGGGAAGTTCTCTGGCCTGTGTTGTACAAGAGGTCAGACCAAGGCTTGGTCTACACTAACCCGGTGATTTGGCGGCAGTCGATGGGAGTTACACAAGCTATGTAGAGTAGTTTGCGTAACTCCCGTCGACTGCTGTGCTTCTCTTCTGCGCGCCATCTTCACTGCACGGCACCGAAGGGAACCCGTCGACACAGCACTACGCTACTTCAGGGGGTGGTTTAACAGCATCAACTTCTGGATTGATTGAACGGGTCTTCACTGACCGCTCAATCGATCCAGATAAGTCGATCTGACGGCGGCGACTTTCCCGCCATCAGTGTAGATGTACCCTAAATGATAAAAAAAAAAAAAAAAAAAAAGAACTAGATAAGTTCATGGAAGATTGGTCCATCAATGGCTATTAGCCAAGATAGGCAGAGATTGCTGTTTGCCAAAGGCTGGGTATGACCGACGGGATGGATCACTTGATTACTTGTTCTGTTCATTCCCTCTGAAGCACCTGGCATTGGCCATTGTCGGAAAACAGGATATTGGGCTAGATGGACTAATGGTCTGACCCAGTATGGTTGTTCTTACGATCACAATAGTCCCTTCTGGCCTTGGAATCTATAAAATATACAGCCTAGGGGGTAAGATCAAGCGCACTTGGTTGGACGAAATCCTGGCCTCATAAAAGTCAATGGCAAAAACTCTCACTGACTTCAACAGGGCTAGGGTTTCAACTGATATATTTATGCAGTCCACATGACACATTCAGACTGGGCAAAATCTAAACTTTTAATTATTTTTTTCTGTTAATTATATTGCAAGGGGCCTTAGCCCCACTGTGCAAGGCACCATGCAAATACATAAAAAGGATGGTCCCAAATAGTTTACACTCTAGGTTTAAGATGAGAGATGACAGGTGTGTTAAATCAGAACCAAACAGTGCAGGGGAAAGGTCCGTTTGCAGGATACAGGAGGTTAATGAGGCAGTGATGAGGCTTACTTTTATTAATTAAAAGATTTTATTTTAATCAAAAGATAGGAAAAGTGGAGAAGAATCCCCCTTGCGCGAAGGGTACAAAGTGCGCCAATTACAGGGGTCTGTGAAACCTACAGTCAGCAACAACTAACAGCTGACAGCCGGCAGCCAGCAGCTGCAGCTAACAGCTAACAAGTGACAATATCCAATTAACAAGTAACAAGTAGCAATTCACAAGTGACAAACAACAGTGTCCAATTAACAAGTAACAAACTACAGTGAGATTATACTTACAAAGATTAAGCAAGGATACATTACGTTGGCCAGTTTCAGTTTCAATTTGCCATTTGCCTTAAATTCTGCAAGCGGGGGAGAGCCGCTGTGGATGATCGGTTCACAGCGAAGCAAGCCGGGGAAGATGCGTCAGCCCGCCGAACTGACACACTCAGGAGATACATGGAGTGCCAGGTGGGGTTCAATTTCTCTCCGCCTGCTGCTACCTGGGTTTAAACTTTTACAGTTTCCCATGGTTAGCAGGGCTAAACTCCACTGGTGGCTATTTGCCACATGACCTTTTAGGGTCATGGCTCAGCATTTAGCCAACCAGGTGTTCATGATTTTCCTGGGCAGGTACTGACTAACCAACCAGGTAATTACAGTTTTCCCGGGCAGTCCCAGGTACGTGTGGGACGTGCGGTTGTACTGCTGAGTCAACCCTCCCCAGGCTGCTTCTAGGGTGGCATGGATATAGTGGCGCGGCAAACGCCATGTTACAATTCTGTTCCCACAAGGTGGATATAGCCAGACAAGGGGGAGCACAAGGAAACGAGAGAATTCTAACCTTCATGGTTGCCAGCCTGAAGCAGTTACTCTTTTTGAAGTATGAACTCCCCTGCCCCCATTACCTCATTGGAATAGCAATGCTAAAGCCCAATCATTGTCAACATTAGCTATTCCATTGCTGATCATTTTAGCAGATAGAATGGGGGAGTGGGTAGAAGTGAAGTCCATGGGCTGTGGGGGGGACGGAACAGAAACTGGCCATTGTTACAAGGAAGAAAATACAGAGGAAAAAATTGAGCAGAACCACACAAAACAGGATATAGAAAAGGAGAAAGAGAAAGGAGGATGGGGAAGGAATAGAAACAAAGGGCAGAAGTACCAGTGACCCTAAAAGGGAGCAGGTTTTCTAATTAAGTGTTGAGATTTTAGCAACTGAATGAAACATTAAAGTAATGGACATAAATGTTACTACTAACATTAAGTTACTACAATAAGGCCAGACCTTAATAATAATAATAATAATAAGACCTTTGATTTCTGAACAAGTCTCCTATTGAGATCATTAGGAGTTTTGCTGGTAACTGTGGGTAGTATGGAGTCCTAAATTTATACCTTGGTTCACTGATTATAACTAACAAAGGAATTCAGCCCCTTCCACGGTATGAACTCAACACCCTTGTTTTGTGGTATACCACGTTACCCTATCAAAATCCCCTTTCAATACAAATCCAAAAGAATCTGAACACCGAAACAAAAAATTTCTGTGACACAAGGAAATTCCATCAATTCTGTTAAAAAAAGTTTTCCGCTGCTAAACATGTTAGCTCTCCAATGTAAAAACAATAGCACTGTGCTAACAACCCGCTGAGGGAAGAAAAGTGGCAGGTAAAAGGCACAACTAATATTAGTAAAACAAATGCATATAGTTTTTACATTTAAATAGTTCTAACAATGTCTTGACTGAAAAAGAGAGCAATTTCTCTGAAGCCTCCAGAATACCAAGTCTTTATAAATATTGTGGGTTTCATGTGTCATTGTAATGACATGTCATATTGCACATCTTTTGTTGTGTTAAACAGCATGTCAACCTAAATAGGTTTGACAGGGTACCATGAGATTGCATCAGGCAGCTAATTTAGAAGAAAAACAAACTGTTGTCAGCTACAAACTACAACATGTTTTCAACTTTTTATACCTCTGTTCTCTATGGAATCCTCCTTGGATGGTGTTACTGAGCTAGAGTTTTCAAGAGATAACTAGTATAGTGCATTTGTGCTCTGAGAGATGGTAAGGTAAGAATATATAAGAATGATCACTGTTGTAAGTCAGGACAGTGAGATGTACATGGCAAAGGATGCATATTACAGAATCATCATGTACTTGCTTTGAATGTTCACAGGGTAGAGCAAATTATGTATCTATAAGTCTGGCCACAGAAAATGTTAAGAAAAAAACAAAAATTAGAACAGTTCTTCCATACGAGGTCCAGTTTTGCAATCCTTATTCCCCTCAGTAGTTCCATTGACTTAAGTGGGACCACTCACCAAGGTGTGTAAGGATTACAGAGTTTGGCAATAAAGATGGCCATTTTAAAAATGATTAGCTATTAAGTCATAGCCAAGTCATTGTTAATATAAACTAATGTAAATATTAATGTACATTGTTAATGTAAAATGATAAACACCTGCAATATTATTCTGTTTGATCCTCATTTGTAGCTTCTCCTCCCCTGCCTGTTAATCAGGCATGGAGAAGTTTAAAGGTACTGCACACTCCTAACAGCAATAGTGACTGACAGATCCATATTATAGCAATAAGCAAAAAGAATAAACTGGGTCAAAAGAGCCAAATATAGGCCAAGCTAGGATAATGGAGGGGGGAAACGGAATGGGAGGAAGAATCAGTGTCCCCTCATTCTTACCCCCTTGGGTCCCCCAGGCCAGAATGGTAAAAAGAAAATTTAGAAGAATTTAGTGATCCACCCTGTTGTTCTTTTCCCTCCACATCCTTCTTTTTTTTCTGAAGATGTTCTGGATTACTACAACACTACACCTGCAATAATCTCCCTGGAGCTTGTTCAGGGAAATAGGAGAACTAAAACTTGCAGAAGGCTACTTGGGAGCTTAAGAATTCATCTGCCCCACTGGGTAGCTATGTGATCCCACAATGGAGTAGACACAGACCCCTGCTCTGTACCAGTCTGATAGTCTTCAGAACCAGTCAGGCAGGTGCATAGCCAGAATACAGTGGAATAAAGGGGGGTAATTAGACCCTATTGCTGCATAACACCGACTCAAAATAATAAAGTTCCAGTAATGTCAAGGTTATGCTCCAGGTTTCCTGAAAAGCTGACCCTGTATAGTTAGGCATCTATAGTGCTCTCATTCAAACCTATCTTGAAGTCATCATCATGCCTCGCAATTCCTAGCAGTGTAATATATTCTTTTTTAAAGTAGTGCTTTTAACAAATGCTTCCATGTTCACTCCACACTGTCTTCCTCTCCTTGTTAGCTAAAATAATCACCTATCATTCCTAAGGAAAAAATATCTGTATATCATGCTTTTATGCCAGCTATGCCTATTCTTCTTCTGTCCTGTTCTGAGATGACAGTTGCCCAAGCACAATGTATTCTTTTAAGATGTGCCTTTTTATCAGGATTCTGTGGACATCTCTGACTGTCATTCTCCTGTCTTGCTAATTATCAGGAGTTTTGGGGTTTTTTGTTTGTTTGTTTGTTTGTTTGGGTTTTTTGTTTTGTTTTGTCTTGTTTTGGGGGGGTGGAGGTTAAAGGAGAATATATTTGAACTCATCTTTAACATTGTTTGGTAAAGAAGGATTCTAAGCTTTACTTGATTTCCAACAATCTTTGTTGTATGTTCATCCCTAAACAACTGATTTTGCTCCACAAACATAAGTTTTTCTCACAATAAGGCTGGTTCATTCTATTCAATCTGATAGCCCACTTCTTGCTTTCTTCCCCACCTTCCCACACTGATAGGCCCACCACTCTAAGTCATAAAGCAGCAAAAGCAAGGTCTCCTTAGCAACAGTTGCTAGGCAAGGCTTGCCAGCTATCCCACTGTGGAGGGGTCACTTCTCAATCTTCCTAATTTTATCACTTCAAACCCTTTCAATCAAAGGAAATAGCCATGTTTATCAAATCCTTTCATGGGATGAGAAATGTAATAAGTCAAGTACCCTTTATGGACAGGGCTATGTTAACTAATATGACCAAGACACACAGGTCTAGGGATTTTAGAGAGACAAGGTGGGTGAGGTAATATATTTTATTGGACCAACTTCTGTTGGTGAGAGAGAGAAGCTTTGCAAACCACACAGAGCTCTTCTTCTGGGAAAGGTACTCTGAGCATCACAGCTAAATGCAAGGGAGAACAGATTATTTAGTGTAAGTAGTAAGCACATATTCTAAGGGACCATTCAAAGTAGAGTGGCCTGTTAAAAACTCTGAAGTCATAGGACAAGAAGAGGGGGTTAGTGGGTTACAGATTGTTGTAATAACCATAAATCCAGTGTCTCAGTCCAGTCCATGATTTTTTGTGTCTAGCAGAGTTATGAAATTATCAGCTGTGGAGGTGATTCTTTGGAGAAGCAACTGAGCAGTGAGTGGAGCCAGTCAAATGGGGAGCCCACAGGAACAGCAGGCTGGATACATTTAAAGCTGCAGCTGTATCAGTCAGCCTGGAGGAAGAGTTGCAGATGTGTATCAGCTGTGCATAGTTGAGGAATGGCGTACCAGACAGAAAGAAATGGAGTAAAGGTTTGAGCTGAGTGGGAGGAGATGCACAGCTGATCATAAAGTGATTGGGTTCTGTGAAAAAAGATTTATAGTGTCTTCAAACTCTTTCATCTGACCACTCTTTACATAGCAGTAAAGTATTTGGATTATGGGGTTAAGTATATAGGGCAGAGTCATAACATCTGAAAGCTTATTGGTGCTCATTAGGTTGATCCAACTCTGCACCAAGCCAGGAGAAGAAAAATGATAATGTCCACACCTTACGAACACTTCTTTACAGGAGGATACAAGCAGAAAGGTTATCCAAGAGAGTGGATGATACCAGACTGGGTGGTAAAACAAACTCAGAAAAGAGATCTAATCGAAACAGATTTAGGTACTTTAGGAATGTAGGTAGCCAACTTGCTTGTGAGTTTGCATTTAGATGAGTCGAATGAAGGAAAGGGATTCATTAGAGACACAGACAGATTGTCATAATTGGAATATTACTGAAAGGTAGAGAACTCTGTTGGGGACTGGAAAAGAGTTTGAGCATGGAGCTTCTTCCTGTTAGGTTCAGGACTAGATAGATGTCAAGAGCAGTCCAAGTCATTTGGACAGGAATACCAGGAGAAAAAAGGATGGCGCCCAACAAAAATGACCAGTCTCTAAAAACCTTTGAGGTTTAGGTCAATTTATTTTTGTTTGTTTATATCAGTTTGCCCATTTCTGAATGCTGGTAAGTGTAACACCACCACAAAGTATGCAATGAAAAAGAAAGATCTAAGAGAACCAAAAGAAACTGGAAATCGCATGGTTAAGAACAGCATAAATGGGAAAGATCAGAGCTGTATGAAACATGTTGGATACCGAGCAGAGCATACCCATTTTGATATTTCACAATGTTAATGAAAAGTCCAGGAGAAAAAATTCACAGTAAAGATTGTAACCGGTGGAGCTCACCCAAACTCAAAATGAGCTCCCTATCTTAATGCGTGTCAGTTTATGAATAAATCTATTTCACTTGTTCTAGATGTGATAGAATTTGTTGATCCAAAGAAGGTAGATACCATTTTTGGATAGCCCAGGAAAAGTATTAGTGAATAACCCTTACAAGCAAATATCTTTTCCAACACGAAGGTTGACTCACACACTGATTAATATTTAGCTAAATATTGTCTGTCCATGTATCACTTGCTTCGCAGACAAAATTATCGGAAGAATGCCAGTCATTTCAAGAGTATAACAACTGTGTATCCTTGCTTTTAAGATTAAATAGAGAGATTCAGTGCCAGTTATCTTGTAACTAATGGTAATTAATGTTTGAGATTATTGAAAATTGGAGGATGTTCAAAGGGTAGTTAATTTAAAAACGTAAGTCATTCAATAAACATTTAACAAAGGAAACTTCCCTCCTTTTTTGCCTTCTCGGTGTAATTATTAAATTAGAGGAACTACATTTTTTCTTCCAATTCTCTGTGAATGGCAAGACCAGTATAGGTCATTATTCACAAATCCTGCCTTACATAATTTCTTGGTGAGTCCACAATATTCTAGATCATTGCAAATGGGGAAAATGCAGTTTAAGAAAGAGAGGCCAATTTGGAAAATGTAAAGAAACTGGATCAAACTGTATTTCATTAATGGAGCATCACACTTACACGCCAGTTCTATGAAATCAAGTTGAAATCAATGGAACTATATCAACATAATGTTGGAGTACTTTAGGCTTTGTCTACATTTCAAATGCTTTGCCAGTATAGCTATACTGGCAGAATCCCCTACTATAGATGCAGCATATAAAGACAGCGGGTGTTTTTCTGCATCAATAGTAACACCATCTCCCTGAACAACATTAGCTATGCCAACAGAAGCACTCTTCTGCCAGCATAGTTGCATTTACATGAGGTATTTTGTCAGCATAGCTACACTGGCTAGGAGGTGTGGTTTTTTTCACACGCTGGCCAACATAACTATGCTGAAAAAACCTTATAATGTAGACCCCGTTTTAATGGTGAATCAACCACATATTAAGTGTAAATTAAGCTCAGATCAAATCTTTAAACTTAACAGCAAACCAAAGTAGATTGATTTAATTTCTAATTACTTTGTGTCACGCTGGCTGGATGGGGGAAAGGGCATTTATTATATTATTTAACATCAGTATGTCAAAATCATAATAATTCATGTGAGATATACCATGTCAGGTACTGTTAGAAAGGCTATAATGTGCTAAGTAAGATGAAGATGTTTATGTTCATGCATTATATGTGTAATGGAAGTTATGGATATGGTTGATATAACTGTATTTCAAATTGTGCTGTGTCTGGGCGACACCCCAGACAGGATGGCTGCAGCACTAGCCTGCTTAATGGCCCAGTAAGAAATTCACAGGTACAATGCACCCACGGGGAGAAGCCAGGGATATAGCTGAGGAGTCACCAAGACTTACTCATGTGACTCTGGACTCCATTTTATTCCTGTAAATTTCCACAAGCAGCATGGCAAAGCCCAAAGGACATAAAAGGCAGCTGTACCACATCCATTTTGCCTTTAGTGGGTCTTCAGTCTACCTCTGGATCAATTCATCTACAACTGAACTGAAGCTGTGAAACAAAGGACTGAGAGCCATCCAGGTACTGGATGTATACCAGAGGGACTATACAAGCCTGCAAACTCCACAATTCTATTAGAAACCTGATATATATGGACTTTCAAATCAATTGTATGTATCTGATTGCTTTAATCCTTTAACATTTCTCTTATAGTTTGTTTCTTTCTTTTTATAATAAACCTTTAGTTTTATTTACTAAAGGATTGGCGGGCAGCGTGGTATTTTGGATAAGATCCAAACTTATATTGATCTGGTACTGTGGCTGACCCTTTGGGGTCAGGAGAAACCTTTCTGGTAAAGAGCATAGAGTTTTAAATAAGTGGTCTGTTTACTGGACCTAGTGGCTGATTGGGAGCCAGAGACTGAAATGCAGTAAAGTGGGCTGTGTATATTTTTATTTTGGCTTCTTGATAACCAGTGTGGGGAATCAGAAGCACTGTTTGTGGCTGGTTGGGAAGTCTGACTTCAGTGTCACCCACCAGTGCTGGGAGAATCTGCTCTCCTTTTGCAGCCTGCCCTGACCTTGGCATTTTCAGGTGGCTACCCTAAGCACGGACAGGTCACACTTTGTACAAAATATTATCGATGCACCATGAGAAGAGTGAAAGTATGTCCAGATTACCCAAATGCATGCTAAAAGAATTCTCTGTTCCCAAATACCATTAAATACCTTAAAGTATCATCAGTGAGATCCCAGAGGATGGAAGGGACCCACCGTTGAATCGCCACTGGTCATGGCATAAGTCAAAAGACAAGTTCATTGATGTAACCTCTGGTGGACCACTAGTTTGGGACATTTTTCCCAAGAAAAAGCTAAAGAGCATGAAATTGATAAACTCCTGCAGTATTATACATCATCACCCCCAGTTATACCCTTTCTTCTCCTGCACTAGTGAACACCCAAGAACATTAAGAGTTATGCAACTTTTTTTCTCAACTCTTGTGTAACTATTAAAAGTTACCTTTCTCACTCATTAATTTGCCAAAATATTCAAGAATTTCCATATTTATAGAAAACTGCAGTTTATAAATATTGTACTGTGGTCTTATCTACATGAGCTGGTTTTCATTAGATGTAGCAAAGCAGTGGCAGTTTTTAAATCAATAATCAGCAGATCTCTTATTTTTCTTCTTTTGAGAGTGGCAGCAAAGAAAAAAATCACGTATTAATTAAAATTTTAAAAGTATAGATACCTACTTATCTCTTCCACAAATTGAGCCCTGAGCCCTAAAATATGTATAGGTGGTATTTTATTATTTATGGGACAATTGATGTATCTTTGGCTGCTGCTACATAAAAAGGCAATAGAGGTGGCTTTCTAGAAAATGCAGCGCCTTAACTATTCATATCAACTTTCAGAATGTACCAGGTATCACTTTATGTATCTTCATAAAAGTGGCCTGACTTTAAAGGTGCTAAGCACCTGCGGCTCCCATTGGCTTTAAGATTTGTAGGTGTTCAACATTTCTGGAACATTAAGCCACTTCTATTTAGGTGCCTAAATATGGATCTAGGAATCTAACTTTAGAGACCCAGCTTCAAAAACTGTGGTAAGTATGGAAAGGCCATAAGACAGCCACAGAATTGCATATGCTCCAATAATTTCCCTCCCCCCTTGATTTATTTGCAATGGGATGTCACTACCAACTGCAGTGTGTTCCTTGTTGTTGGAATCTTTTTACAGTATGATTAAAAACTATTGCCATTGCTTTAGAACTTCAAATAAAACCCATTGCTGTGCATTCACTGATTTCTTTCCATGCTCTTGAACATTCTGAATTCTTCGGGAATGGAACATTTGTCCCCTCACAGTCACTCTGCTGAGGTTTCTTTAATAAGGTAATAGCACATTTCACCTATGTAATACTGTAATGATGACATGTTTTTGGCTCTTTCTTTAATGGGAGCAGCTGGATGCTCATTGCTTTTGAAAATCAGACCATCGGGTGCTTACCTAAGGACCTAGGAACCAATTTATATTTGAAAATCTTTGCCAATTGTCTATTCTTTTTCTTGTACCCCTCTCTATAGGCCCAATCTTGCAAACATCTGTGTATACCAGCAACTCCTTGTCTACTCATCTCAATAATGAATTTTTCTTTAAAGAAACAAACTTTGTTGCGAAAAAGGCTTTTGGGATCCATTAATATTGAGCATGTTCTTTGTAGCATGAATGAAGTTAGCAAGATGAGAATCCAATGGAAATTAAAAACACTGTGGGAAGAATGCCTTATGAAAGTCATGCAAGCAAAGAAGTCAGCTGACAAGATAACATGTGCCCGTTCTGAAGCTCGTTTTCCACCACTGAAAAACACACACCCCATACTCTAGTTTAACTGTCTGTCCAGAAAGGGAGCATTAACACTGCACCATTCTGTATCTGTAACAATAGACCTGGTCCAGGTCTGAATTTTGTTAGTGAATAAGGCCAGCAACTCCTAAATGCATTCATGTAGCCCACCTCCATTTCACTGAGTTTATCCATCTGTGAAATGGCAATTATACCTGACTGCCAACGGGCTTATAAGACTTAGTTATTTTAAGTCTGTAAAGCACTTTTCCATTTCAGATGAAAGGCATAATAGAAGTGCAAAGTATTATTTTCATTGAGATCATCAGCCAAAGTCAAGAAGAAATGTCCTTCCTTGGCACAGTATTGTACAGTTAGATATATTACAGGGTGCAGGTATAGAACCTGCCACTGAAGTGTCTGGCATTACTGGTAACAAAATGCCAGACTACATGGATCTTTGATGTGTTGAAATATAGTAATTCCTTTGTTCCCAATTATTCTGTACTGAGAAGATCCCAACTTTGTGTCAACTAGTCACAAAAAACGTTAGGTTTAGGGGAAGATGTTTCACTGTAAAGTGCAGGAAAGTGACAAGCCATGGTTAGTTTTTATCTTTTACCTGTGGCAATAGCTGTGGCCAGCCTAAGGAAGAAAAATGCCTATTTAGCCTGGCTGCCATGGTAACATGAGATGGTCCAATTTATTCCAGTCATCACAGTGCTGTTAATGCTAGGGATAGTGAGGAGATGGCTTTGAGCCATGCTGGGTAGGATTATTTTCTCTGAGTTACTGTCAAAGGAATTTGGGTGGAAATACACTATGGCATTGAAAAACTAGTTAAACTAAACACGCTAGGCAAATTCTTTGTTCACGTTCATACGGAACAGCACAGTACCCTGAAAATATGAGACAAAAGGTCTGCTTGTTTTGGGAGGTGCGGGTGAACTGAGTTCTTAGTAATTTACTAACTCTCTGCCTTATAATCATTTCTTTACTTGATAAGATGCAGCTAAGTCTACTTTCTGTCTGCCTATATTTTTAGTGGGAACGGGTTTTCATGGAATCATGACAAGTCATACAATTTAGTGACTCATCATCCTGACCAGCAACGACCTAAAATAATAGTTGTCAACTGAAGCAAAAAGGTCGGGAACCCTTTAAGGTATCTGTTCTTATTTTGATATTTTGAACCCTATATATAAAGGAGGTGGCATCATAAGAAAATTGCTGCAAGCTATTAGTTATCCAAGATAAAGGGAAACTATAATAGTTACTGGAAGTCAGGTCTCAAAGGCAGTATTCTCTGCTGTTAAAGCCAGCAATATATGAGACTGCTGGGGACGTAATTCATATGTTCTTCATATACTATTTTAGAGTAACAGAAATTTATACATCAGAATTGCTAAGATCAGCAGACGCATTTTTGTTAGCAGACCTTAGAAATGTGCAGAACTCTGAGTGAAGGTTTCATGACTTGAGAAATCATTCCTGTCTAAGCCATTTTTTTCAGCCTCCTGAGAATGGTGCAAGGTTTACCTTTCCACCCAAGCCTCACATGACTAATCTAAACTAGGAATGATCTCTTCATTCCCCACTTTTCTGATTTCTTTTCTTCCCAGGTGAATGATTAATTAAAAGTGTGTTGAGATTTTTCTGCTACCTATTTAACTAGCTACCTCAAAAAGTGTTTCCCACCTTTCTACTCTGTGCAATCCATTCCGGAGTCACTTCACAAAGTTCCGGGTTCCTGAAAGAAGACTTGGTCTCCTTGCTGCCTGTGACATTTCACTTTATGCGACTGAGAGTTAGTTCTAAGGCCCACAACAAATTAACTTATGGGTAGTCAGCTCCGATGACAATCAGGCCCTAGGAGCGTCAAAGTATAGTACCAAAAACAAAGACAACCAAAAATGAAAGTTATGGCCTGAACTTTGTCCCTGAGTTTACTGATTTATAAAATGAGTGTTTGAGGGATTCAATTAATACCTCTAAGCTACTTTGAGATCAAGTGGAGGTTGCTATTCAAGTGTAAAGTATCAGCATTATTATATCCTGTTGATACAATGCAATGATCAGTGAATGAGTTACAGCATATATATCAACATATTTTTCTTGTTTTAGGTTAGCAGTGTATACTCAGAGGATAATTATACTTTACTGTGGAGTAAGAAAAAAGCTTGGAAAATTTCCCCTCCAAAGAACAGATGAACAGAAAATGCCAATCCCACAGCCACAGAAAAGGGGCAAATGTTCATTTTGTGAAGCCAATGCTTTATGATGTCAATGGCAATAATCAGATGTGTTATTGTCCCACTATGGAAAAGCCGTTCTAATGTTAATGGACTGTAATGATGAAAAAGACACATGCTGAAAACAAAGCAAACACTATCTTAAAATTAGCAAACAAAGCATGGTGATGAAACTACAAAACTTCGGGATGAAAGACAGGTTAAAGTTTAATTTAGTAGATTTTCTCTGTTAAAATAGAAGAACTCGTTAGTTGTCTTTGAATGTATTATGCCCTATGATCTCAAATAAGGATGGTAATTATACTTTTTACATTCCAAAACCATACAAGTTCTTGTCAAATCAATTCTAATGTAGTCAATCATCTAATACCTTGTGTTAACAGCAGGACTTCATATAGTTTGATAGCAAGCAGTGTAGGCACAAGCATAATGATAATTAAAAAGTAGCTTATGGTAAGGATTTAACAAAAGCTTAATTAACTTTAGAAATGTCATACATATATGGTGTGTGGAAAGTAAATGTTACATTAGCAAACTAAAACTATGTTTAGTGGCAGTAAAGGTGGCAGTTTACTACATCCACTCAAATCCTTAAGAGAATTGAAATAAAATTTTAAGGGGAAACACTTGTGCATTCCTTTCCATTTTCATTTTGTCTAGAAGATGGTTGATAACACAGTGCAATGCTCCATAAGGCTTTCACTTTCATTTCCAATAGATATCCAAAGACAATACATACCCCAACTTCATCAAACTTGAACTTCAGAACAAAACTTTAACCATGCCCTCATATGCTTTTATTATAGATGGAAGTGATAGTGACAACTGTAGTTAAGGTTGCTTGGTACTTCTCATTATAAGACTGTGTTTTCAGTTACTTATAACTTACCCAAAGTTTAACCATTCACGCTGAAATTATCCATGCCAGGTGTCTTCCTCAGACTGATTTTTCAGCAAAAACGATCCAGCCATTTTCAGAAAAGAGATTAGCGGAAACTACATTTTGTCCAAATTTAAAAAACGAATCTATTTTGTTGAGGAGTTCTTGAGCCTCCATGCTTTTAGACCAAGGACTTGAATTTGGCTGGGGAGGGAAAAGGGTCATTCTAGTATCAGATATGTACCATTTTAATTGCCCATATTTGGCTAAGATATAAGTGTCTAAAAATTCTCGATTTACACATGCTCAGCAGAGGCCTGTTAGAGTTTTGCAACCAAGTTCTCAAAAGATTCCACCTGCACTGAGCATTTAAGCATTCCCCAGCCCATCACTACTCCTATGGGTTGAGGAGACTGCACATGTCCCTCCTAGATCTGCAGAGCCTCAATTAGACTTTTCCTACAATTGCTGTGCCTGGCTGTTGCGATGATGGGCATAGAATTTAGTGCAGGGAGATTGTCTTATGAACTCATCGTTCCCCCTCTTAGCTCCTAGGCAGCATGGAGAGTAATGCCTGACTCAAATGAGAGGGGATGAGCTGGATCTAGATGGGAAGACAGGGAGGTGAAGGGAACAAACTATAACAAAGAGCCTTGTGAGAAGGAAGACTGGGACTGGGAGTTATAGGTGGGAGAGACTGGGACTGGCTGGGCAAGGAGACAGAACTGTGGAGGAGGGGCCAGGGAAGACAAATTGGAAGAGGACCCTGGGGAGTGGAGAAGGGCAAAGTAACTGGGGTTATGTCTACACTTAAAACTACTAGAACAGCCCAGCTGCAGTGGACACTTACTACAGCGACAGGAGGTGATCTCCCATCACTGTAGTAAATCTACATTCCTGAGAGATGGCAGCTAGGTCAAAGGAAGAAATTTTCCATCGACCTCGCTCTGTCTACACAGTGTCTTAGGTCAGTTTAACTATGTCGCTCAGGGTGTGGATTTTTCACAACCCTGAGCGATGTAGTTGGATCAATCTAATTTTCTAGTGTAGACCAACTCTGGGACAGGGAGCCAGGAAGGAAAACTGTGATGAGGAGCCAGACAAAGGAAGGTGAGAAGACTGGGATTTGGACTGAGAGCCTGACATAATAGAGATGGACTGGCAAGGACAGGGTCCTTGCCCAGCTTGAGACCTTAGGGTCAGGATTTTGCAGAAATGCTGAGAACCTTGGGGTCCTGTGGAAAAAATAGCATATGATCATGTAACTAAAGACTGTATCACAGTGAATAAGGGGGCTGAATTATAACAGGACACACACACACGAGCACACATTTCCTTAAAGATGATTGATATAATTCTCATGCCACTTTCAAAGGTTTGGGCTCTGCAAGTATGTAACATTCTACAGGCCACATGAAAGGATATGGGAGAAAATTTTAACCCCTGACAGCCTGGTTCTGCACCATTATTCACAGTGAGTAGTATTTGAACCTGTGAAGTCAACATGACTACTAACAGAATAAGCTACTACTTATTGGGAATAAACATGGCAGAATCTGACCCTGAAATGCATAAGACTTCTGATTATATCTTTCCATAACATTTTAATGAAAGTACTCCTGTAGAATCCAATGAGCCCTTTGGATGTTGACATTCATTATAAAATATCACCACTGGGTGATGTATTTATTAATTCCACTATAACTGGTGACAGGAGCGGGACACATATTCTGGGTAACATTAATATACCGTATTCTCTAAATAACACTGTCTATTATTTGTATACACTAACTACAATATACGCATTCAGAGATCCCAACAGAAAGCTGGAATGTGTATAAAAGCAGATCGTTGGGCTATCAGCTCACTGGCTCACATTCAGAATTAATTAAATGAATTTTTGTATTTGAAGTCTTAAGTAAACTTACAGCTAACATTCACTATTTAAGTAGATGGAACACAAAATTCTAATGAATTCTGTCAATTTTAAGTCAGTCCCTCAGTCTTATTTCAATGTAATTTTTATTTCTTTGGGATCAATGCAGCTTTCCTTTGATGTTCGTTAAGTAATTATTACACAGTATAGCCAAGCTCCATCCCTTCAGAGTCTTTTTGGTCTCTCATGGAAACATGCAACATAATTAGACAACTTTGTGCATACCCTATTATTTATCTTTAAAACCAGTGTGCCTCCAGACAGTTAAATATGAGAGTATGACAGAAATTTGGTGAGAAGCACTGGTCTTCTGTGATTCCTATTATTAAAGGTGGTAGAAATCTTGACAGTTCAACTGATCTAATGTACCTTCTACTATTTTGCAGTCAAAATCCCATGAGAGCATCTCTTCAGATTTCATCAGCATTGAACACAAACATAGCCTTCATTGGTTCTCAAACCCAAACTCCAAGCCCTAAACCAAGTAGAATCCTGATCTGGATTCAAATGCTATTTCCTTTGCCCATATCGATTCATGTCCTAGGATTAAAATCCAAATACCAATGGGTGAAAAGCCAATACACTTAGCAACCCCTCTTGGTTTCTTCAAAATGCAGTGGTTAAAAATGTATCATTTTTCTAAACACTCTTCCACACAAGATATCCCGAGACTTTTGCCTCCCTTCCTGCAGTCTGCAAAGTCACATGACAAGGCTTTACCTTTCAGCTTCAAGAAAACCCTGTTTTTCTAACTATTTCATTCCATTCCCTACCAAATCCTCCCTTAACCCTTTAGGCTACAATCTGCCCTTTAAAACACATCTTTAATTGTTCTCTCACCTTTAGATATTTGGGTGAGATCACATTATCTTTATATAATTGAATACATCATTCTCAAAGAGCAGAAATTCAACCAAACTATTCCGTGCCCTGAAATTATTGATTAACAAAACAGAGCAAATTACTTATCCTGCACTGTTTCTTTAATTCAAGCCAGAATTAATTAGGTCACAAACGAATAATGCATTCGATGTAATTTGACAAACTGCTAATATGATGCTTATATTGCTGTATTTGAGGAGTACTAAATCTCAGAATTGCAAAGGTCAGAGGATAAGTTTTGAATTCTATTACATACATAATAATTTCAAGAGGCCAAACCCTGCTGGTTTATAAGCTATGCACTTTCTTTCATGCCTCTCCATGTACAAGAGAAACTCTGCATCAAAAGTTACAAAGTCACCACCCTCCCCTCTTTAAAGTCATGTCTATTGGAATACCCACAAATCACCCTTATCTGGCATTGACTGGGCAAGTTATAAGCCGTGATTTCTGCTTTTCTGTTACACTATGCATTTTATTGTTACCTCATCCTCTCATCCACACACACTTTGTTTACATGTTTTATCCAGTTGTTGCATCCTGTCTGACCTGTAGATGGAGTTCTCTGAGGCATGGAACTCATTGATACATTTCTATACAGTGCCTAGTACAAAAGGGCTTGATCCTTGACAGGATTCAAAGATGCTACCATAACAACAACAGATGCACAGCCATTTACTTCAGTGGCATGCTTGTGAGAGAAAGGTGTGTGGGATTTGGCCTAAGGATATTAAATAATAACCTCCTTTTTTAGTCATGCTGAAAGCAAAATCAATTTTCTAGCAAAATAATTCAGTATTATTAGCTACACAATGAGATTTTTCAAGTTTTACTTAACTTGTCTCAGTCTTTACAATGCTTCTGAAAAAGCTGTTAGTACAGTTTGCAATAACTTGAGTGCATTGCTTATTCTTTCTGCGGCTGCATGAGCAACATTATGCATGGCTGGTAATACATTCCAATTTATTATGCCTTATATAAACTACATATTGGGTGCAACATGTAATTTGCAATAATGTATCTCATCTGTGTACTAATAAAATCCTCCTTCACTGAGATTTAAAAAACGAGAAGAACTTGTCAGTATTGCAAACAGTACTATAACTTTACTTTAGGTCTTCCTTTCCATAAAGTAATATTGGCCAAAGGCCAAGATTCAGATCCACAGGTCTCCATGAGCCAGATTCTGCATGCTTTACTTCCAAACAAGTATTTCCTAATGAGCTCCCATAGCACTACTTGCCTGAGCAAAGTCAACATGATTTGGCCCTGAGAGAGCATAAATAAGAAATCCCACTTTGAGTTTTCAGAGTCACATTACTGACCACAATAACACTTTATGTGAATTGAAAGCTGCTGCAGCATCCATCACCTTTCATCTTTTTTATTTTAGATATTTAATCAAGGTCATATTATTGATTACAGCAGCTTCCAGAAATAAATTCTGAAAGGAAATGAATGCACCCAAGATTTCACAACAAATGCCATCCATGTGTTACTGTAAAAATAATTTTGCAATGTAAATTAATGTGGTGTTTCTATTCTGTGGAATTCTGTGAAACTGAACTCATTTTAATGTTAACCTTCATGAGTGGGAATGTGCATAGGTTCTACTGTTTGTTTTTATGTTTCACAGACTTTTGAAAAATGCCCTACGTCGTTCCAAAATAATGCAAGGTCTTGTCTTTTATTGTATTTCTGTTCCAGGATAGTGGAAATAAATGACAAAACCTGATCCTTCATTATTCCAGTCCCAAATATTGCATCCTGCATAAAAAAGGCACTTAACAACCATATATAAATATTGAAATCCCTGGGTTTATTTGAATTCCTCTAGAATCTGAATATACAACCTTACTGATGATCTTTCTACTTTTCTAGAGAGTATATGCAACACAAGAAGTAGAAAGGAACTTTATGAACTGAAAGACAAACTCTATTCCTTACGTCTTCAAATCCTGCTCACATGAATCGTCCTACTGACTTCCAGGGACATTGGACATTATCCAACTCTTTGATTATGCCACCTTTACAAAATGTTTGACAATCTGACAGACAACTCTAAAACATTTATTAGTCAGAAGTCGCAATAAAACCATCATCTGTCCACCTTGACTTTTCATACTGCACTCATCACCATACAAGAACCTTACTAATTCTAATTTATTAATTCTAAAAATAAACAATAAAGAATCTCTAGCTTCACATTCCCAAAGACACTGAGTGTTTGGTTTGTATTAATGTGTGAAGACTAGGTCCAAAGCAATGGATTTTTGGTGGTTCTTATATTTTGTTGGCCTGGGTACCACAGATATGGGTCAGTTACAGAGAAAGCTCCATCTCCCATTCTTAAAGATTGTTGTCAAGATTGGTAGGCCTAAATTAATCTAACTTACCTTGACTACTTTTCAGAAAGATTTATCTTTTAGACTCTCTCTTATTTCTCCATTGCTATTCCCCTTGAAAATATTGGAAAGATGCACACTCCCAAGCTATTTTTAAAAAGTCCATAGGCTTGGCCTAAAAGTTTAAGCTAAAACACAAAAATAAAAATAAAGAAAATAACATTAAAAGTTATTCAGGAATATATTTCTTTAAAAAAACATAGCAAAATCAATTTTTTGAAACCTGATTATAGTATAACTGACATTTTCCCATTTAGGGTCCATTCTTTCCTCCACCAAAGATAATAAGAGTTTTTCCATTAACTTAACCCCAAGAAAGATCAGGGCATTGATATACATCACCCAGAACTCCCAAATGAAAAGGAATGCAGGATTAGTCCTTTAATGTAGAAATACCTTCTACAGTTTACAGGATGTGCTTCTGTAGAGCATCATCCCCCCAACCTCTCTTTCCAGCTCCAGTTCAGCAAAGCAATTGAGCGAGTGATTAATTTAAAATATGTGTTTAAGTCCCACTGAAGTCAACATAGCTTTCACCTGTAGTCTATCAAAACTTGGGTTCATCTACATTTGCCATAGTTTCATTTTTCCTTAAACATAAAGATGCACCTGCCTGGCATTTCTTCACCAGGAAAAGTTTTTTTCATCTATATATAATTATTCTGTCAATAACAATAAAAATACTCAACACACACTACAAAACCCCACAATACACATAATATTGCATCCATCACCTTAAGCCTCTGAACATCATTTGATTTTTCTGCAATGATTACTCATTTGCCCTTGTCATATTCATTTATTTAAGGAGTTGGTATTAGAAAAATCTGGCGGCTTCTTTTCTGATTAATGGCTCTTTGGCACATACTTTCAGGAAATTCTTCCTCCAGTAATGAGGTTATTCATAAGCTCTTGGATCTCTGTTCAGTAGTAAAAACAGTTATTTTATAATTCCACTTCTGGTCACTGAGGATTGTTCTGAGATAATAAAGTTTGGGTGGTTTTGTTCAAGAAAGATGTCTCTAGGTGTCTATTCATCATTAACTATTGGCTACTGCGTGATGGTGGTCTTTTGAGTTTCTCGTTTAATTCTAGATTTAAATAACTCCTTGCCAAAGTTTTTCTCTTTCTCTTTCTTTTCCATGTATAGGAGTTCATATTAGTTGAACCTGCTATGTTCATTTCTGCAGCAATCAAATATACTGTCATGGTTATTTTTATTTTTTAATATGTGAGAGCTGCTCAGATGCTATGAGAGCTACTATGGTGGTGGGGACCGTATAAGTATTTGGACAGATATAGCATGTTTCAAGATGCAATTTTATCAATGATTTATCATCAAATCAGCTCTTGAATCTTGTAATCTCAAATGCTGTTGGGTTGCTCCAAAACACTGAATTATAATATATTTACAACTCTAAAAATAGATTTTTTTTTAAACCAAAAGATTCTACTCATGTTAACATGCCACCATGGTTCAGCCTTTCCACTCTTTTCACTTTGAACTAAAGATGGGATAAGGAGAAGTGTGTTGGATTCAGGTTGGGGTTTGAGACCACTACACTGGGCATTCCCGGGAAGAGCCCTGGGCCACAGTTCCCTCCACCTGATGCCTCTAGGCAGCAGCAACCACCACACCCCTGGAAACCAACTGCCATGCAGACATGTGAGGGGAGGGAGGTTGCATTGGCCCACAGCTCCAGAATCTCTGCTCACCCAGCTAACACCACATGGCCTGGCCTGGCACCTCACCCGAGCCACTGCTCCAGGGGCATCCTGGAGTGGCCACCTCCATCAACACCAATGCTGCCACCTCCTCCCAGATGGATCCAGTGCGTCTCTGAGACCAGAAGCTTTTCCACTCTTTCTACAAGGACGAGACGAGGCTGCATGCAACCTGTCGATAGGGGAAGGGGAGGAAGGAGTGAGCAGAGCAGGTTCTTAGAAGGCCACACCATGCCTTGCTGGGGCAACACAGGTTTCTGAACAGAACAATATAGACAAGGTTGCTGCAAGGTCGCACATGCATGCAGTTTACAAGGAACACTGGTCACATCATACTTCTGAATTTTCAAAATAGTCACTGAATCATTGGTTGTGTGTCTCCAAATCCCTTCTTATTTATTGCCATCAGTAGTTTGTGATCAATTTCTGCTTTGAAGATACAACCATAGAGAAAGTCATGAAATCTTGTACATCCAAACTACAGACCTAGTGCCTCTTTTTTAATTTGTGCATACATCTTCTCTGCAGCTGTCATAGCCCTAAATGCAGCTGAGACTAAACCAATCCATGATACTGTAATAGTACTGCTCCCAGCCCTTCTTTTGAGGCATCTGTGGAGAATCGGATGTCTTTCAATGGGTTCAAAAAATTGCAGATCTGGAGGTGATGTCAGAATGTGCTTTAAATCATTGAACTCTCTTTTGTGCTCTGGCATCCATGCTCATGCATTGACCTTGTGATGGAGATATCTTAGATGAGTTGTGAACACTGTATAATTAGGTATGAATTTGCTGACATAATTCAACATACCTCGCAGCCTTTGAATGTCCTTTTTATCTTCAGGTTTTGGTATGTACAGTGCTGCTTGAATCTTTGATTCATCAGGCAAGGATTCCTTCGGCGATTAATCTCTTTCCCAAGTAAGTTATTTCTGTTGTTTCAAAATTACATTTGGATTTATTCAGTTAAAAGTTATTAGATCTCACATTTTCTAGTACTCTCCTCAGTTGTTCCTCATGTTCCATGGCAGTGCTGCCCCAATGTCTATCTTTCATATCACGTGCCATTTGTGAACATTTTAATTAGCCAATCTTTTGAGTTTTTAGCTTCCTTTATTATTGAGCTTAAGAACAGATCTTCCTTTTCACATGAAGAAACCCTTTCTGCATTCAATACATGAACTTTCCTGCTTTCTCTAGTCATTTTAGCATAACGGTTGCATTTATTTGCTTGAATGCTGAGAATTTTCTATACTCATGTGGGTTGCCACATTGCTGAGATGATTTCCTGCCTTCCATGGTTTTTTCCTTAGCCAATTTAATTTCTGTGAACTTTTCTCTTGGTGGTTTAGTGATAGAACTCACAGTCATGTTCTCTGTACCTTTTTCTAGGCTTTTTATTTGTGTTTCTGTTTCTTCTGCTGCTTGGCTTATCACAATTGCCCTTTTTAGTGTCAGATCTATCTCCCTTAGTGTTCACAGACCTTTTTATTGTTACCCAGGACAACCAGTTTTTTAATGAGAGAGTCTTTTAATATTTCATAATCATGGGACTGACTTTTTAGTTTGAAGTCTGTTACAAACTCCTCTTCATTTCATGTTCTTATCCTGAACATACATCCCTCTCAAGTAACAGTTTCTCTAGGGACACAATGATCCTCAAAACATTTTCATTATTTCAGTAAAGCTTTCCACTCTCTCCTCACTACTATCTGTGTGGAATGCATTGTACACATCTAAGGCTTCTGTGCCTGCCATTGTTAAGAGCAAAGCTATTTTTTGCTCATCCTCCAGTTTATTTGCCCCATGGCTGTCATATATATTTCAAATTGTTGTCTGAAGCTTTTCCAGGCATGTTCAGCATTTCCCCTGATTCTCAAGGCTGGTGCGAAAGTTGCATGCAGTTGCACAGGTTCTGTAGTAGTTAATTCAATGTCACCTCTCACTGGGTTTTCCAGTATGCTGTGCCTTCCACTTCTTGTACCATATAGTATCTTGCTGGTGAGTAGACTGGTTCCAAGATAAACCTTTCATTATGAACAGGTACTATATACAGCAATGAGGTAACAAAATGTCCTACTCCTCTGTGTAGGTCCAGCCTGCAACTGCCCTGCCGTGAGCTTCTTTGTTTCTGGCCCCAGCAGGAAATGTGTCACAAGGAATCAAAGGCTGTATCTAAAGTGTACAGGAATCTCTACACTTCCTGAAGTACTTATTCTATAGGACTTGCCACCCCCTACCTGTTGTTCCTTTCTTCCTTGTAAGAAGTACAAGATGTCACCTACTACAGAAAACTAAGAACTGAAGCTGGAATTACTTGCCATACAGGCTCATGTTTGTTTTTATACAATCATCTTTAACATACAGCACAGTCACAATTAGTTCCAAAAACTTTTAATTTTTCAGTGCTACAGTAGTGTTTTCTGCCGTGATATCAAACTCACAGTGATGGTATCACTTCAAAATTGCTTCAAGATTTTTTACACTTATCAACTCTTTTTGATCTTTGTAGTCATTTAAAGTTTCATTGTACCTCAGCAGTGCAAGTCCTTCATACCTGTCCATCAAAATCACATGTATTTTGCTCCAGGATTATCCTATTATGCAAGATGTTTGTATAAATCTCTGTGATCTCTTCAGAAGAAGTAACTCTATTTGTGTGATACAAAGGCATTCTCATCTCAGGTTTGCAATCTATGGTATTTGTAGTACGCAATAGAAATTAAAATTGGTCATAAGAAAATAAGAACAATGTCCTGAGAATGATGTATTCTGAAGATTACATTATCAAGTGAGGAAATACATATTCAAAAGTGGAGCTGGTTGAATTATTCATTGCGAACATTCGATGCAAACTTAACATCCTTTCTCTTCATGAATCATTTGCAAACCAATCTTAAGTTGTGGCAATGACCAATTTGCAGCCTGTCAGTTGTTTGTGTATTGCTGAACTAGACTATTTGTCATTCATTATTCATGATATGTGACTATAACAGACACAGGGTGAATTTACACAGACTCTCCTTAACACTACCAAAACTCTGCTCCAAGGAAAAGAGTGCCAAAGTAAAAAGCCCAGCCCTTCCTGGGTTCAACCACAGAAAAGATACTAATAGCCATTTGCTCTCTTAGTTTCTTATCTACCATCTACTTCTCTGGTGATGAGGGCAGCCTCTTCCTCCCCGCTTGAGTTCCCTGATTCCTCTTCCTGCCTGGTACATGAAGTTGCTGAACTTGGTTGTCCAATGAGCTCATACTAACTTGACTTCTCAGCCTTTTAACACTTTGCCTGTTCCTTGAATCCTGCAGACAAGCAAAGAAGATGGAAAGGACTACTTGCAGTGAAATCGCAATGCTCAGAAATTAGGTATAATACTATTGTCCTGCAGAGAATGTTGTACTCCTAAACTTAGTGGAAATTCTGCACCTTATATCTGAAAGAGTTTTCCACTGAGCTGGTTAATTTTTTTCCCCATGGAAATTGGCTTTTGGCCACAAAAAACTTCACAGAAAAATTTCATGGTATGATTTTTTTTTTTCATTTTTTGATGAAACTGTGAACAAAATGTTTCAAAATTTTAAATTTTTTTCCTATATTTTCAAGATTTTCTTTTTTCAAAACACACCTTTTCGTCGCTTTTTTAAAAAATGTGTTTTCGTTTGGGGCTGAGTGGGAAGCAAAGTAAAAAAAAAGTAAGGGAAATTTAGTTTCTCCCTGTAGGAAAAAAGTGGGAGCGCACAGAAAGAAAAATCTATATTTTTGTCATTTAAATGTATGATTCAAATTTGTCACCAAGTGAAAAAACATGAACAATTTTGAACAAAATGAACACTTCATTTTTTTCCAAAATATTTTGTGAAAAAAGCATCTGATTTTGACAATTAAGATTGTAATGCAGATTGTAAGGCTAAAGTCCTTGAGTCAGGAAGCATCTTTTTGTTCTGTGTTTGTACAGTGCCCAGCACAATGGGATCCTGGTCCATGACCAAGGTTCTCAGGCACTACGGTAATACAAATGAAGATGAAGAACAATGAGCTCTAGTTTTCACTTATAACTCAGCTACTTTTAAATGTTTTTTTAAGATTAGCCTCATTACTAGTGTTCTGGGAGAAATAGGCCCCAAATCAGCAAACCACTTATCCACATGGTTAACTTTAAGCAAGTGAATAGTCTGATGGGACAACACTGGATTTTCAGTAAATCAAAATGGTTATCCATAATTTTCATAAAATGTTTTATTAAAAAATGCTGGGTTTTTTTTTTTTTTTTTTTAAAAAAAGAGGTTCAATTTTAATCACTCCTAAATGACAGCAAGTTTGAAACTTTTGGCAAACCTATTTCTCGACAAAGAATAAAATTAAAACATGTATATGGTCGTGATATAATTCGGAGCCCATCTGAGTCTCACTTTCTTAAGTTAACAATACCTAGGGCTGTCTACATTTAGGAAATTTGTGCCACAGTAATTACATCAATATAGTTACCCAAGTGCAAACACCTAATTTATATGTGCTGTCCCCACCACACAGTGGGGCTTACAATAAATACAACTTAATTCATTACTTTGTCATATTAAGCAGCACCACTGTAAAACCTACCTTTGACCAGTGCAGATGTCTGCATCACTGCAGCGACATTAATGTTGCACTGGTGTAAATTTCCTTAATATTGATAGAGTCTAAGTGTAGATTCCTAGCTATGGGTGTTTTGTAAGCTGATATGTATTCTCTCCCCCATCCCTCCCTTGCTCACCAATTAACTTATTTTCATTATGGTAGCATTACAGGTCTACATAAGTTAAGTTCTCACAAGATGAAACTCAAAGGAATTCTAACCCTACAATAGATATTTACACATATGGTTTCTAGCTTTATGTTAAAACTCAGGACAAAATTTTCATAATTTTAGCTTTGAGGTTATGTTTTTACAAATTATACATGAAAATACCCAGTATTTGAAATGTTTGAAGTGCTGAAAATTGTTTGATGAGCAAGCTGTCAGTCTTAAAGATCATCCACAGATCCACAGTTACTGAGAACTAAATGTCTGGAAGCATGGGGCTTTAGGGTTAGCAATTATTTATTTATTCTCATTATTCCAAGAAAACCTTTTTGTACACATTGATAAAAATGATTTTTAGTGTTAATATTGAATGACAATTTATATAAGAACAAACAGCAGTATTCAGAAGAACAACTGGAAACTGGAAATTGGAAACTGGAAACAGTAATTATTCAGTCCTTCCAAGCTCCTATCAGTGCAATGCTCTATTTCATTCTGGATGGTAACAGGCCCCTAGGGGACATTAGACCAGCTGGTGACTGCTGGAGCACAGGCACTACATTTCCTCCACTATCTACTGAGCATGTCTCCTACACTAGGAGTGGTGTCGAGCTAGCTATGCCAATTCTATGCCAAACAGGGATTCCCTCGTTTCTTGGGGCTCTTCAGGTGTCAGATCCATGCTGTGGTACAGCAGCTGGCCCTCAATTATACTTTTGAAACACTACTCAGTATCACATTCTCTCATTTGCGGCAACCATCCCCAATTATAAGCAACTGTTTGTTTTATTTTATTTTTAAAGTATTTTATTGTTTCCTTACTCACAAAGTTCACTGAGTCCAATGAAAGTCATTTGGAGATAAAGATGTCTCTACTTTCCAATAGTCACACCTCTGTATTTTGCAGCCAGTCTATTTCAGAGGCAATAATTATCTTGTTCAGAGGTGCCAATGTGTAAATTAAGGTTTCCATGCCTCCAGTTCACTGTGGTCAACCACTAGGTGGCAATGCTTGCTTTTCATAGCTATTAAAGACCATGCATGTTAAACATATAAGTATATTCAGGTGAGACTGAGTATTCTGTCCTCCCTTATAGTGGTGCAACCACAGAGTAACTGAGGAAAGAATTTGTCTAACTAAACAGCTAATTTATTTTAACTGCACTCTCTGCTGGCTTTTTTTTTTTTTAAACAAATATTGAGTATGGAAAGGAATAAGGAAGAATGCTCTTGTATATAAAATGCTTCAGTTCTGTTCTTCATGCATATAGAATTAAGGAAATACTTAAAGCACAAAAGTAGGAATCAGAAGTGCTATTCCCATCCCCAACCATTGATTCATGATATCATCTTGACCAAGCCACTTAACCTCATTGTGTTTCACTTACGTAAATGAGGGTAAAAACACAATCTTTGTAACGTGTTGGTTGTTTGCCACAGATAGAAGACGCACAGGATCTTTGGATGAAAGGTACTATAAATGCAAAGCATTACTATTTGGCTGAATCTTTACGTCTTTGTTCAAGCAAAACCCCCATTCATTGACAATTTCTTTTAGAATCTAAAAATTAACATGGTAAAAAATGTACAAGTTTGCTGATGAAAAGATAAGCTACTTTATTCCTCAAATGCCAAACTCAGCTCTATGTGGCCCAAATTTAGAAGAACTTATCTTTTTTATTATAATATCAAGGACGTATGAAAAGAAACAATAGCATGCTGTACTTGTTGAATGGCTCCATTTTGAAAAATGAAAGTACTCAATAGCTGAATTTACCAGGAATCCGAAATATTGGATTTTTAACAAGATAACAATTTTTGATCAAATACTTTTTGCCTTACTCGTCCACACAGCCCTACTGGAATCTGTGACCTGCACTATCTCCAGCTCTCATCTCTCTTTGCTCTTTAGGTTTCTTTTCTTGTGTCTACCTGATCCAGTCCACCCTCTCCTCCCACCCCCTCCTCCCCACCCAACCTCCAACTGTCACTGTCTGCCTTTCAAAGGCTTAAACAACCTAGCTGAGATAACACCTTTCACAGACTGTCTTGACTGGCTTTACTGAGTGTCAGTCAAGCCTCTTGTTAACACTTCCCAACCCCCAATAAGCACTCCCCTCCCTTTGTCAAGAACTATGAACTATGGACATCAGCCCAGACCTTCTGAGACAGTTCCATTGGAACATCTTATGTGAGACAGGTGAGACAGAGATGATACTTTATGCCGAACAACTGCCAGTCTGTTCTATACTGCTAAGGTCATGATGTTGCTGAATACACAATGTGGTAGGACAAGTATCTTATTATACTTGGATTACAAAAAAAAGACCCCTTCAGCAGGGTGAAACATCAGATGTGCTTGAGGATGAGGGGAGAGAGCATAAGGGACAAGGGATAACGTTTTCAGAATCACCAAATGACTTAGGCTCCTAAATCCTTTTATCAAAAGTAACAGACATTTAGGTGCCTAAGCCCCATTGCAAGTCACTAAGGGTCAGATTTTTAAAGGTATTTAGGCACCTGAAGATGCAGATAGACACTTTGAGAATCACAGTAGGTACCTAACTCCTAATAGGAATAAAGCCCCTAAGCACTTTTGAAAATCCCACTAGATTGGTCAGAAAAATAGTAAACATTAATGGGAAGTATGCCAAAGAAAATAGGGATTTTGACATTTTCACCAAATATTAAAAAATGTGATCGGTTTTACTGCAAGTCAAAAAAGAAAAATCAGTAACAAAAATTTTAATCAAAAGTGTGTTCCCCCTGTCTAAATTCAAATTCTAACTACAGTAAATTTGAATTTTGTAAATATTTGACCAGCCCCCACTTTTGATTTAAACTCTCCTTAAACAGCAGTTTTTAAAATGCTCTCTAGTTTAAGGTTTATTTTATAAGGTATCTTTTATTAAGAGGAGACAGGAAATCTCTCCTTTTCAAGAGAAGCCTCTGGATAATATAATCCAAATCCAATTTTAATACAAGTGTTTAAGTGAGAATAATTGTTTAATCTTTCATCTTGGTGAATATATTTGCCCAATACACTTAAATTTCACAGGATAATTAGAATTCTCAGGTTCCAAAGCAACCTTCCAAGAATCTATGTTCACAAAAACAAAACAAAAAACATCAAAATTCACAATTTTTGCTGGGCTCATTTTGTAAAAAGGTCATTTCCATAAATAAAAATTAAAGTGTCAAGAAAGCCCCACTAAGAATAATTTTTAAATGTACATGATGAATTATATAAATATGAATGTGTTACACTAATGTGTATTATAATTACTATATAGTCTATTACTGAAATCTAACAGAACCAATACTGATGGATTTATTTGCTTCACTCTACCAGTTTGAAAGACACTCGTCCTACAGATAATAATGCTTGCTTTTTTCATCTACATAGGACTGATTTGGATGGGAACTGTCCCGACAACACTTCAGGCCGAACTGTGCTACTGGTGTCCAACTGTAATGGGCAAATTAAGATATTCATTCATTCATTCAATACACAGACTGAAGACAGAATGCCTGAGAGCTCTAGGTGAGTATGCTCTATTACGCTCCTTACATCTGTAGGTGAAGCATGCACTTCCCAAACACCTGATAGCAGAGGCTAAAAGGAATGCATGCGGCCTAAGGCCAGAAGAATGCAGGTCACAGCTGCTTAGGATGTTGGAATGCCCTCTGGCATGCTAACCAGCCATCAGTTGCACTCAAAAGCCAAAACCCTCATGGCCATAAAGTAGGTTTAACTCACACTAGCTTCCCAAAGATTCTCCTCATGCAGCGGGAAGCTCTTGGTGGTATAGAACTAGAGTAGCAGCTCTGTGCCAACACTCCCTGTTCCCAACATAGTGAGCATAATCGCAATGTGCTCCAGACTGTGAGGGTGGCTCCTTGTGACCACAGGCAGCTGGGTGTAATTAAGATGGCCAGTCCAAAGGTCAGGGATCAAGGGAAGTGCTACAAGCCACCTTTACTCCCTACCTTCAGCCGTGTATTAATCACAGCTTAGTCAGATTGAAGGATCTGGATCACCGAGCACTGGTATCAGTTCTATCTGTGTGGATACACAATTGCAATTCAGAAGAAAGATGCTGTGTTCTGTTTGCCCTCACTAATTAGAGTTTAACCCTAAACACTAAAGGCCAAATTCTGACCAAATATACAAGTGTGCCAGACTTCTAATCAGAGTGTTGTGTGCTCAGGTATCCTAGGTAAGAATTTGGCCCTAAAACTTCATGCTTTGTGTTTCTGTATATGTATTCACTCTACAATCTTTTTAATAGCTGCCCTATTGATGGAACAATATACTACACAAAATTAAGCTTGTGTTCAGAGGTTGGTTCACTGTTTTACTAATGCAGTAAAAGACAGTTAAGTCTGATTTATGTGACATTTTGCTTTGGTTAAAATGTGGAAACAAACTATGTCTGATCCTATGTATCTTTTTTATTTCATTATATTATAGTTTTTACTCTTATAAATAATGGGACGAATTCTGCTGTCCATCAGTGTAGTTAATTCATTTTAGGGCCTGATCCATAGAGGTATGAGGTACAGTAGAACTCCGTGTATCAAATCCAATTGGGACCAGGGCCAGATCAGATTATCAAGAATTCAGATAATCCAGAGAATGGGAATGGGAAAGTGCAAGGCTGCAGAATGGTCTAGCAGCCACAAGAGAGATCACCAGCTTCTGGATTTCTGTGCGCTGGTAGTTCGGTTAATATGGAGAGCCAGCTAATGGAGAGTCAGATAAACAGGGTTCTACTGTACTTATTTCAAGAGTGTTGCAGGTGCTCAGAAACTCACAATAGAATTTCACCCATAACTTGTATATTCTCCTGCAGCCAATGGATCAAATTCTGCAGTTAAAGCTCAGAAAAGATGTAAATTAAACCCTTGTGTGTAAGTCAGTCACAGTCAAGGGTAGCAATTGCAGTTGGTATTCTATAATGCAGAATGGACGCCGCAATGGCCCAACCCAAAACACCTTTGCACATACGAGTAGCCTCATTGAATTAAGGACTACTGAATCATTTGCTAATACCTTCTCATAAGTCATTTTATTAACTTCATCAAGCACGTTGTACAAAATTCTACTACAACAAGCATCTGAAAAGAAAGACAAAATTGTGCATAGTAAAACCCCATGCCTGTTGCACTTTGTGTAATGCAGATAAGCCTGACCATTATCTGTAATAACTACTGGGCTACAAAATATTCATGGCCAATGGACTGAACTTTAACCCAGTAAATCACACATTTATTATCTCAAATCACATACCTAGTTCATTGTTACAAGTGTGAATTGCTGTAGATGCTCAGTTTATCCACATCCTGGTTATTGCTATTAAAAAAATAAAATGAATGCGTATAGTACATGTTTTTCTTTGAAGAAAATCAAATTGTTAGTTTACTAACTCATTCCACATGACAAAAAATGCTCTATCCTGTCAGAAAAATATCTCTGCACATTAGAAGTCTCTGCAGCAAGATATAGAAAAAATGCAATATAAGTGAACTAGAGGAACTAAAGAGAAACAAACACATATAAAACGATACTGCATTGCACTTTTATTGCAACTTCCAGACAATGATAACAAAGAGTTTTATGCAAAGGGAATTAAAACCAATAGTAAAAAGGGTCTAAAACCATATAAGAAGAAAACAAGGGAAAAAATGGGACCGCTAAACATTGAAGATGGGGTGGAGACTAAGGATAATGGGCCAACACCTAAACAAATACATTGCCTCAGGCTAACGAAGAGCTTAGGGATAGTGGCAGGATGACTAATGGGAAAGAGGATATGGAGGTAGAAGTCAAATTCAGAGAGTTTAATGGGACTAAATCAGGAGGCCCAGATAATTTCCATCCAAGAATATTAAAGGAACTGACATACGAAATTGCAAGCCCAAGAGCAAGGATTTTTAATGAATCTGTAAAGTCAGGGGTCATACCTTATGACGGGAGAACTGCTAATATAGTTCCTATTTTTAAGGAAGAGGAAAAAATGGATCCAGGACACTACAGGCCTGTTAGTTTGACCTCAATTGTATGTAAGGTCTTGGAACAAACTTTGAATGATAAAATAGTTAATGACAATAGTTAATTGGGATAAAATACAACATGGTTTTACAAAAGGTAGATCATGCCAGACCAACCTGATCCCCTTCTTTGAGAAGATAACCGATTTTCTAGATAAAGAAAATGCAGTAGATCTAATCTACCTTCATTTCAGTAAGGCATTTGATACAGTTCCACATGGGAAATTATTAGTTAAATTGGAGAAGATGGGGATTAAGATGAGAACTGAAAGCTGCATAAGGAACTGGTTAAAGAGGAGACTACAATAGCCATACTAAAACTTTCAGACTGGAGTGAGGTTACCAATGGAGTTCCTCAGGGATCGGTCCTGGGACCAATCTTATTTAACCTTTTTATTACACAAAAACTGAGTGTATGCTAATAAAATTTGTGGATGACACAAAGTTGGGAAGCATTGCAAATATGGAGGAGGACCAGAATATCATACAAGAAGATCTGGACAACCTTGAAAACTGGAGTAATAGAAATGGGATACAATTTAATAGTGCAAAATTCAAGATCATGCATTTAGGGATGAAGAAGAATTTTTGCTATAAGATGGGGATATATCATTTGGAAGTAACAGAGGAGAAGAAAGATGTGGGTGTATGGACTGATCACAGGATGACTATCAGCTGGCAATGTGATGCAGCTGTAAAAAGAGCTAATGCAGTCCTAGGATGCATCAGGCAAGGTATTTCCAAGAGAGACAGGAAAGTGTTAGTACCATTATACAAGGCACTGGTGAGACCTCATCTGGAATACTGTGTGCAATTCTGGTCTCTCATTTTAAGAAAGATGAATTCAAACTGGAACAGGTGCAGACCAGGGCTATTAGGATGACACAATGAATGGAAAAACTACCTTATGAGAGGAGACTCAAAGAGCTTGGCTTGTTTAGCCTAACCAAAAGAAAGGTATGGGGAGATATGATTGCTCTCTATAAATACATCAGAGGAATAAATACCATGCAGGGAGAGGAGTTATTTAAGTTAAAAGCCAACGTGGACACAAGAACAAATGGATATAAATTGGCCAACAAGTTTAGGCTCAAAATTAGGTGAAAGTTTCAGAGGAGAGAAGTTCCGGAACAGCCTTCCAAAGGGAGCAGTGAGGGTAAAAAAACCTTATTGGCTTCAAGATTGAGCTTGATAAGTTTATGGAGGGGATGGTATGATGAGACTGCCTACAATGGGATGTAGCCGATCTGCGACTGCTAACAGCAAACATCTCCAACGGCCGGTGATGGGACACTGGCAAACCCCCAGGTCTCTTTCGACTTCCTTTGCAGCATGGGACACAGGTCACTTGCAGGTTTAAACTAGTGTAAATGGTGGATTCTCTGTAACTTGAAATCTTTAAACCATGATATGAGGAATTCAGTAACTCACCCAGGGGTTAGGGATTTATTACAAGAGTGGATGGATGAAGTTCTGTGGCCTGCAATGTACAGGAGGTCAGACTAAATGATCTTGATGGTCCTTTCTGACCTTAAACTCTATGAGTCTATGAACAGATCCCAGATCTCCAATCTCCTAGTTTTGTACTTTAACCACAGGACCATCCTCCCTAAAATGCAGAAATCTAGGCCTCTCAGCCCGGGGTCTCACTCTGAGAATTATTAGTAATCTCACTGAAGTTAATAGCATTAAACTTGTATTAAACCAGACTGGACTCAGACACTTTAAAAAGACTGGACTCAGACACTTTAGGAATGATTGGTTATTGCCTTGTAACTTAGCTATTTATAAGTTCAACAGGAGGTGCAAGTGATCAGCACCTCTGAAAGAATCAGGTTACTTATTTAGGACCTTAATTTGGATTTAGGTAACATACTTCAAGAGTGAAATCCTGGCTCCATTGATGTCAATGGCAAAATACTCATTGCTTTCAGTGAGGCCAGGATTTCACCCCATGGAACAGATTCTTTGTAAAGTCCATTGATAGCCGTGAATGGAAAATGCTATGAAAATGCAAAGTATTATTACTATATTTTGCATGTTATGGTCTCACTCTGACAAGCATTGGTTCTAACAGCATTTAGACTTTTTCTTCTTAGAACAGCAAAAACAGATACTGAAGTGATTATTTTATTCATATATTTGTATGTGACAAGTTGTTTCCTTTATAAATTCATCTTCCTTAAACACAATTTAAGACAATAAAGAATTTTGTTTCCCGCAAAGAACTGATTTCTTCTGTCTAGCATATCCTCTGACTATATTGGTTCATCTTACCCTGTTCCAGATGCTTTATAAAATTTAAAAATACACTTAAAAAGCAAGCAAAAGCATCTTCGTTTAATTTATTCTTCACACAACTTTTAGTTGAATTCCCACTGTAGAATGGCAAAAGGTGTCATAAGATTCACCAGGTCTTTGACATATTCTTCACATTTATTGATGACTAAGTATGTTCAAGAGGATAAGCAGGCAAGTTTTTTTATTTAACCTGTGAGAAGAAAAAAGGAAATTGAATCATAAATCATAATCAGATTTTAAATTTCTCATTTGCATCACCTCCTTCAAGTGCATGAGTGCATACCAAGCAGCAGTTATTGCAGTTTCATAGAGTTCAACCCTTGTTCAATTTGTATTAACTTATACTGGTAACATTACAACCACATAAATATCTTCATTTCTACTCAAAGTAACATCCCTGGGAACAGTGAATAAAAATAACTTCCGATTGCAAATGCCCATTTTGGTCTTGATTGTCCTAATGGCTGTGTACCGTGCATCAGTTTTAAAAGATTTAAGTTGCACTGTATCCATAAGTATGGTAATGATTTCTAATACTGTGAGCTTTGAAAAGAGGTTGTCCATGAGATGAAGAAAATTCTCCATCTGGAAAGGTCAAGGCCAGGACTCATTCACTGAACATGGAAGATTCTCTTCTTTTATGTAGCTAATCTACAAACGCTTTCATTAGTTTAGAGATGGGAAGCAAATGGTTTCTTTTGTTTTAAATCCATTTTCACTTTATTTTAAATAAATAAAGCTTTAAAGCATTCTACTGTTGGGTGTTTCAGGCAGTTCATCTGTAGGAGAAAAAAAACTGCTGCAACTTACAAGGAGAGGTGGTAAAGGCCAAAGAGTGTATGGGAACTAAACCACCTGCCCAGTCTCAGTCATAGGGCGTGGGCAGAGCTTTCTATAGGACCAGTAGCACATTAAGGGAGTCATCAGCAGGACTAAGGAGGATACATGAGTGGAAGGATGGGTAGGTCACATCTAGCAAATGGAATACAATTGTGGCATCTTCTTAGAAAATATGAGATGGGGGAGACCTCTCTCCTTGCTGGCAATCTAAAGGTTTACAAAATTGAATACTAATCTATATAATCATACAATATGAAATTAAGCAAAGGAAAAACGGCGTGCAATGATAGATAATGGATGTTTCAGACTTATACAATGAAGTCCAAGATATATATACTTAACTTTGCATGTGAATATTTGCAGTATTGGGGCATACATTAGGCACCAATGTGTGGGCAAGTATTATGTATGTACATGGTCTTATTTAAAAGCTAAACATTTTAAAAATTATGGTAAACATTTGTTTACCTGTGAAACAAAAACAACCCTGGCGAAACAGAAGAGTCAAGGAGAGGGGAGGAGAATAGCTGCTAGAGCAGCAAACCATGTCCTTGGCTCCAAATGAGTTTTCTTATTTGTTTTTTTTGGCAGTTGCAGGTATAAAAAATATATTGTGACATCAAGAAAAAAGAAAGGAAAAGAATGATTTATTTTACCTACATAACTCAGCTGAAGATGCTGCCAAAGCAAGAAGGTACTGTAATGTACAACACTGAGTAGGCAAGACACCATATTATATATTCATAAACAGACTGCTTTAGCGGTGAAGAAAACAAGAATGAAAGGTTGAATTGGAATTGCAAATTAGTTGAACTTCAGCTCTTGGATTGCCTCCTCGTTAAACAAACCATAGACATAGTGATCCTAATTTAGTCTACATGCAAGGAGGAGGAAGCTTGGAAGTTGCACCTACTTACACCAGGGTACAATTCTGCTCAACCTCAATTTTCCGTTACATTCTGTCTTTGCGCCCCTTTCCTCCATAGATTGTGTAGAAGCAACCAAAATATTGTTCATATTGTTTACAAAACAATTATGAGTCTCCGCCTCTTCAGGGCTCAGTGGTAAAGTATAATGAATGAAAAACAAAATGAATGTTAGCTTTTTTTGCTGGCACACTTGTTCTGTCATTATACTCAAGGGCATCATCCAATGATTTTTGGCCCTGAATGGAAGGAAGTTTCTATGACTTTTCCCTGTCTCCACTTTTCACTGAACCATGTTTGAAAACCCAGCTTTGGACTAATTTCCAACATAGTTCCAACTAAAACATTTTCATGCAAAAGTTGGGCTGGACAGTGAAGAAAGGGATCAATTTTCTTAAAACATCATAGTTTCTTCTTTTCCTTATTGGCCAGCGAAACAGGCTTGGGACTGGTTTAGGACCAGATTCTGCAATCCTTCCTCACGTAGAGTAGCAATTACTCATGCAGGTAGCTCCATTTAGTTCAGAGTTAGTGGTACTCACATGAGCAAGTACAACACAATCTGAGGACGTCCAGAGTCAGGCCTTTAGTTGGAACTCTCTTTAAAAACAGCAAAATGAAGGTTTGATCTCTTGTCCATGTGAAACCAAAGGAAACATCTCCTTCTTCCCCTCAACAAACTAATCTTATCTGGAGGAATAACACATTTGTAAGTCTAGATTGAAGGTAATTTTTTGACCCTGGATCTTCTATCCATTTATTCTATCTCCTACAAGAAATAATCCCTTTCTTGAGTCCAAGTGCAATAACTGCTCAGACCCATAAAGAACAGTTACTTACCTGATAAGTGTTGTTCTTTGAGATGTGTTGCTCATGTCCATTCCCAATTAGGTGAGAGTGCGACACATGCACCGATGCCAGAAGTTTTTCCCCTATTGGTACTTGTAGGGCCAGCGCTAGTGCCCTCACAGTAACGTGTGAATGCGCTCTGTGATATATCCAGGGCAGAGGACGGCAGGAAAGTCTGTGAAGGGAGATATATCAGCCCCAGGATGATCAGGGCTTTGTTCCCTGCAGCCTAGTTGGAGTCATGAGGGGGCAATTAGGAGCCAGCTGAGGCCAATTAGGGGATCAGCCAGGTGCTCCATAAAAGGGCTCCGCCCCCAAACACACAGTGCACAAGTTGGAGGAAGCAGAGGTGTTGTGCTGGGTGGAGCGGAGAGGAACAAAGTGAAGTGAAGTGAAGTGAAGTGAAGTGAAGTGAAGTGAAGTGAAGTGAAGTGAAGTGAAGTGAAGTGAAGTGGGGGAGAGCAGAAGACCCCCAAAGGAGGTACTGAGCCCAGGAAGGGGCGGCAAGGACATAGGGCCGGAGAGGCCAGAAAGACTGAGGGGGGAAAAGTAGCCCAGGGGAAGAGGCTGCAGCTCAAACAATACAGAGCCAGCAGTATACTGCTGTGGTTCATAGGGCACCTGGGCTGGGACCCGGAGGAGCGGGTGGGCCTGGGTCCCTACCCCTCTCCCCCAGGGAAGATGGGGTGATGGGCACCTTCCTGGCCCCCAACAGGAGTGAAGCACGAGACCCACTAGGGGGAAGCCGGCCATCAGCTTCTATACAGGGTGCTGCCAGCCCCACTCCCTCTCAGTTCCTTCTTACCAGAACTCTGACATGCCCTCTGGAACACCGCCTTGCCAAAACCGGCTTCGTCCCAGGCTTGCTGTGTGATGGCATAATGGGACATAAAGGTATGCACTGAGGACCAAGTAGCGGCTCTACAGATGTCCTCTGCAGGGAAGTGTGCCAAGAAGGCCACCAAAGATGCCTGGGCCCTTGTGGAGTGGACCGTCAGATGTCAGGGGTGCGACTCCTGCCTACTTGTAGCAGGCTAATCCAATTCGAGATCCATTGTGATGACACTGGCCATCCCTTCATTCTGTTGGCAATTGCAACGAAGAGTTGTGTGGAGTGACGGAATGGCTTAGTCCTCTCTATGTAGAAAACCAGAGCTCTCCTGATGTTGAGAGTGTGGAGATGTCTGTCCTCATTGGAAATGTGAGGATTTGGAAAGAAGATTGGTAGGAAAATATTCTGGTTGACGTGGAATTTGGAAATTATTTTTGGCAGAAAAGTCGGATGCAGCCACAATTGGACGTTGTCCTTATAGAAGTGGGCTCAGAGATCAAGGTTTTAATCGCTGAGACTCACATTGCTGACATGATTGCCACCAGGAATGTGACCTTCCAGGATAGGTGCATCAGGGAACAGGAAGCCGAGAGCTCAAAAATTGGTCCAGTGAGCTTGGAGAGAACAAGTTTCAGATCCTATTGGGGAACTGGTTCCCATAATGGTGGAAAGAGTTTTTCCAAGCCTCTGAGGAATCTAGCTGATATTTCGTGCGAGAAAAGGGGCGGGGGGTGAAAAGCCAAAATGGCTGCAAGGTGCACCTTGACTGACAAGAAGGCTAAACTTCCTTGTTTTAGGTGGAGCAGATAATCCAAGATTACCTGGATGGATGATTTCGTTAGAGGGCTGCCCAGCAGGTGAAGCACTTCCACTTGTCCAGGTAAAAGGTTCTGGTAAAAGGCTTTCTGCTCTCCAGCAGAACCTGCTGGACCTGTGCCAAGATGAATTGCTCTTCCAGATTCAGCCATGGAGCAACCAAGCCATGAGGTTTAGGGAGGTTAGATCTGGATGGAGCTGATGACCATGGTCTCGCAAAAGAAAGTCCAATCGAGATGGAAGCATCCAAGGGTGGGCTAGAGACAGGTCAAGCAACATCCTGAACCAATGTTGACATGGCCAGGCTGTGCCACCAAGATGACCCATGCCCCTTCTCTGTTGACTTTTATGAGGACCTTGTGAATCAGCGGGATCGCTGGAAAGGTATACATGAGACTGCCCATCCAGGACAGGAAAAAGGCATTGGGGAGAGAGCCTGAGTCAAGTCCTTGCACAGAACAGAATCAGTTCCATTTCCTGTTCCACTTGGTAGCGAAAAGGTCCACTCAGAGAATGCACCACCTCTGAATATAGGGACCACTCATGGTGAGAGCAAAAGAGTCTGCTGAGGCGGTCCACTAATGTATTCCTGATCTCTGGCAGGTGTACTGCTTCCAGGTGAATGCTGTGGTTCACACAGAAGTTCCACAAACACAAGGCCTCCTGAAAAAGGGCTGGGCCCCCTGTCTGTTGATACAGTAAATGGAAGCTGTGTTGTCTTTGAGTACCTGAACAACCTTGTTGGAGAGCTGAGGTAGGAACACCTCACATGCCAGTTGAATTGCCCTGAGCTCCCTGACATTGATATGTAATGTTAGCTCGTCTCTGGTCCAGAGGCCTTGAGTCCTGAGGGAACCAAGGTGAGCTCCCCAGCCCAGCTCCGAGGCATCTGAAACCAGCGATAATGTTGGATGTGGGACCGCAAAAGGGACTCCTGCCAGTGTGTGATGTGGATTCAGCTACTACTAAATAGAGATAAGTATTCGAGTAGTGACTGTGAGGATCGCATCTAAGTGGTGCCTGGATGGGGAATACACGTAGTTGCCAGCTATATTTAGATAGGTCAAGATGCAGTCTGGCATGCTGAACTACATAAGCTCAGGCTGGCCTGTGACCTAGTAGACTGAGGCATACCCTCGCTGTCGTGAGAGGGTGGGCTGATATCCGAGTTATCAGCTCCAATATAGTCTGGATCCTGGCTTCTGGTAAGAGTGCTATGGCTCCTGTGGAGTCTTGGACCACTCCGATAAATTCTATCCTTTGGAGTGGAATGAGTGTTGACTTTTGCTCGTTTATTAATAGGCCCACCGCTTGACAGGTGGTCTTGACCACTCTAATGCTGCACTGGACTTGCATTCTTGATCAGCCCGATGAGCCAATCATCCAGGTAAGGGAAGACCTGTATGCCCTGTTGCCTGAGACGGGCCGCTACCACCTCCACGCATTTGGTAAATTTGCGTGGCGTGGCTGAGAGGCCAAAAGGGAGTACTGTGAACTGATAGTGCTGCATGTCCACCATGAATCATAGAAAGCTGGTTGGAGATGCATAGTTGTAGGCTTGCTGTTGAATAAACCTTGCATCCAAACAGATCAAGCTTTTTGGCCTCCTTATTTTTTTGGGGTAGAACCCAACTGGTCCTGTCTGTCTCTCTCATTGGCAGCTGTTACTACCAACAATCCCAGGGAGGAATGAGTATACAAATATTTGAATCCCTTATCAATCACATAATATTTCTTTTCAGCCTGTTTAGATATGGGAGGCAGTAAAAACTAGGGTGTGCAACAGTGCCCTTGCCAGTTTCACTACTTTTTTTCGTGAACTGAGAGAGCCACATTGGATGGAACTCCCATTGCCAAGATGCCAAATAGCTCATCAGTGGATTCCTTTACCTCTTCTACCTTGAGGTATGCCATGCCACTGAGCAGGTCCTGGTGGTCTCGAAAATCATCTAGAGGGGCCATGGAGGGTCCTGCCACTACCTCATCAGGGGAAGAAGAGGAGGAGGCTAGCAACTCGAGTCCTCTTCTCCTGGCCGGGGTAGTTCCCTCAGGGCTCTCGATAGGTACCCCTTACTGGTTGGACTCCACATCCAGTGCCACATCTCAGATCACAGAAGACCACAACACCGAGGCTCCTGCAAATGAGTGCGCTTGTGGGGCAACAGCTGGGGAGAAACCCCATGGGTTCCAGAACTTCCACGGTCCCAGCTACTGACTTTCAGGCCATGCTTCCATTGGTAGCATCATGGGGACACTGGCCACCAGGTTTGAAAACTGTTCTCTTGGTAAGGCCACCTCGTCTCCCTCCAAGTCCAAGGAGCCACTGGATGACTACGGGGGCGCCTGACACCAATTGCTCCTTTGTGCTGTTCATGCGCACTGGTGTTCTGGTACTTGGGAGTGGTACCAGGAGCTTGGGTGCCAGGTACCCCGTGATTAACTTTTGTCCTTTGGCTTCCTATAAGGACTCAGCAAGCAGGACCAGGATTCCGCAGATCCGTGACAGGAGTACGCAGATTGATGCTGAAGCTCTGGGGATCGGCAGCACCCTGGAGATCTGTGCCGTCACTCTGAAGACCAGTGCAGGGTGTCTGGAGATCAAAGAAGGGAGTCTGACGTCTCACAGAGCAGCTCCAGCGACTGGTGCCGCAGATCCGCTGACGGCTGGTGCAATGGAAAGTGGCACCCTGGGGACACGGATTGCTATGGGTGCCTCAGTGGGGTTTTCCCCCTTGAGGAGCTTGCCGAGGCCATCAGTGCTGGTTCCCGGTACGGAGGCCTCCCTTCCCTGGGTGTCAGCAGCACGGGGATCGCCTGACTACACAAATGGAGCTTTAAGATAGACTGAGGTGCTAAAATGGAGAGCCACCATACCATACTATCTAAAGGCATTTGAACACAAGAAAAAAGATAAGAAGTCATTTAGGAGAGGCTCCCTGCCAACCCACTCATGTTAAGTCTCTACACCAAAACCAAACATACCTTGTTCAGCTTCTGCTAAGAATCATCACCTATATCTGAAGCAAGATGTGTTAATTAGATGCATACCATTTGACTCATCACATGCTGAAACATCTCTGAGAACAGAAGGTAACAATGTATAACTATGCTCAGAGTACACCTATAGTGAGAGAATAATCCTAGCACTTCAAGAGCGGGTGATGAGGACAACAGCTGGTTCATTTTCAGTTCCTGTAACATTTCTGCATATGACATGTTCTCATTCAGCCATTCTGAACCAGGCCATTTCTCTCAGCATTTTCCTCATGCACATGTGGAACTTGCCAAGAAATCTTTATGTAGAGAAACGTGAGGAGTTTTTTTGAAAAATAGCATGGGAAGCACCACGCAGAAAATCAGAATTATAATTGCCATACCACGTTTTTTGTTGAACTGGAAGTCACTGGATAGAACCCTAGAGGAGGGTAGCTTTAAACAATTAAAGGATGGATTTTTAGATGTTTGTCAGTCTTAATTTCTGGAACATGTACTATATATATATAACAACAACAACGAGATTCCTGTAGCACTTAAAAGACTAACAAATTTAATTTCTGCAGGCATAACCTTTCGTGGGCTGCAACCCACTTTGTCAGATGTATATATAAGTTTCATATATTAAGAGAAATCTTACAGCTTATATATTGAGCAAATCCTGCCTTTACTTATTCTTCAGTTGTATTTCCACCAGTGAAGAATCTCACTCCTTCTATCCAGGAGTCTTGCACTGGAGAACATCTTTCACAAACCAGAATGCTCGATTACATTTGCTGGCAGAAAATGCAGACACATGAAATGCATGTAGTTAGTCATCAAACTCAGTAAACAAACAAGAAAAAAAAGCTGATGTTTTCAAAATGGGGATCATCCCCTCGGACTCCTTCTGACCTCTGCAAATAGAATTCTCTGTGCCAGGATAAGTGGCCTGCAGAGGAACGCCAGGGAGCTGTTCCCTCAGCCCATGAATCCCTTAAGACCTATGTGGCTCTTACAGGAACTTCAGGATACAAGAAATATCTATGCAGAATGGCTCTCTTGAACACCTTTTCCTGTCACTTTGTTAATAAGTATTCTTGGTATAACAAGAGGCACATATTTGCGTAGGCTATATTAGTGGTACACTAGTATTTTATTTTTAAAAGATGGTCAGTTTAAATACAAAGTGGATGTTAGAGCAAATGCTGCTCACTGCACTCATGTGATTCATCTCATTGAAGTCAATGGGGCTGCTCCCATGAGAAGCATCAGATAGAAGTTGAACCATAATTGATACATATATTGTCCAACCAGAATTAAGCTTGAAGCTTGTGCCTGCTCTCCAAAAAAGCATGTAACTTACAATTTAACATCTTTCCATATGGCCATTCAAAGCTGTTTACGGAGTCTTTTGGGCTCCAAGGTAATCTAATTTTCCTTTAAAAGTCAAGGTTAATTTTATTTTACAAACTCTAATTTTTAAAGCAAATAAGGCATTACAAGACTCAATTACCATTAACCTGATTTGTAAACCACTCAAATTTACCAGACACTTCTGCCCCCTCCCATCCCTCAACCATATTTGTTTGTTTGTTTGAAATTTTTTGTACAGCTGGAAGCAATTTGCAGAATAATACCCACAGCCACCAAGGTAAGAATAATTTTCTCCCTCAACATCTAATCATCTTAAAAGCAATCTCTAGTTTAAGCATTCCAGATTGCTAATGAAGGTGGCATCTTTACACGATGTCCCCACTTATATTGGATCATGATCTCATAAAAATTAAGAGGAGCAGTAAACATAATAAATTCACTCTTCTCCTGTATAAAACCACATGTAAAATGCTACTTCCTCTTTTATGGATCCAGTTAAAGGAAGAACACATTAAGGTAACTTTGAAAGCAGAGCTGAATAGCCTTTGACTCTTTTGTTTGATTTTTATTTCTGAATTTCCAACATAGAAGTTCTGTGGTTAAATTTGAAGTCCAGCTTCACCTGAATGTTTAATTGTCAAGCAAATAGTAAGAGGTTTGGAACAGGAATATATCAAAGATAAGTCTACACTACTGAAATTGTTTTTGTATAAAATCCTGCATACATAATAGTAAGATGATGGCAATTCTTCCTCTCACACTCTTACAAATGGTAGGAACATTAAAAGAACCATGCACTTGAACTTTATTGCAGCACTTCCATAATACATAGAACCTCCGTTATCAACATCTAGATAATTTAATCAAACCAAGACTTCAAATGATTAAGAAAAGAATCAAAGTGAAGACAGAAATGTTGTAAACATTGTGATCATCATCTTTTGTGATGGAGAAATCAAGGATAAATTTAAAATTAAGAATTCCTGATAAATCAGAGAGGAGTTTTGTCAGAGTTCATTGCTAAGAGTTTGTATAAAATGCTGAGTAAGTAGGTTCAAAGAGATCTCCACTTTTCCAGATGTCCAGGGACATGTAGCTGCACCTGTTCATCCCAGCAGAATCTTGGTATTGTGTAGGTACATACTTGTACATGTGTTTAACCTGAAAATTAGCACCTGGTTTACAACGGTTTGGTTTGAGAATACTAGTGGCATGACAATATTTGCAGTGCATCATACTGCTCTCAATTTCTATGGAATGTGTTTATATTATAGGCCAATATCCACTAAGTCAGGCATTAAGTTACTGGATATGATTAACACCGGAGGCTAAATTCTTAACGCAATGTAAGCTTTTCCTGAAGGTCTGAATAAGAGCTGCAGGATTTGCTCCAGTGTTTAAAATAAAACTAATTAGTACTCATAATATAACCAGCATAAAACTATATGGAAATGTAGACAGATTGTCCTGTGACATCTAGCTACAGCAAATGCATCTTCTTTTACTCTTGATGACAAAACTTTAATGATGCTACTTATATTTTGGGATTTCTCGACTGTTTTGTAACTCTCTTTTTCATTTCTTTCCCTGGCTGTTAATCAGATTTAGTTAATGTACTCAGGTCCCAACAGATTAGCATCTTCATTTGTTTATTTTCCTAGGATTTTTGACTCAGCACATGACAGTTTAAGCCTTCTCTTTATACCTACACATGGTAGAAAACTATCAATTGCTTCATTCTCCAGGAAAGAACATCTGGAGCTATCAGTCTCTTTCTGTTGAACCCATCATTCTGACTCTTGTCCACACAACCCATTCCCTTACTGAATATACTCCTTGGCTAATTAAAAAATAATGTTAAACCTGACATAACCTAGTGTTCAGGGCCCCAACTGCACTATTAAGTAAACTTTCTCCTGTTTTCAGAGTTAAAGCGTAAGATTCAACTCTGGGTCAAGAGCTCTAAAAAAATGTTCATGACACTTCAACTTTTTGAACCTACGGATCGCCTATAAACTTTTGCAAAATTTTCAACACAACGCTGCTACTATTGAGTCATTACTACTACAGAGGCTCTGGCAGGACTTCATTCGATAGCTGAAAAGGTTGTTATATTTTGACCAGCCTAAAAAAAAAAAAGTAACATTTAAGGGAAAGAGTAAATCTTTTGTAGAAAGGTCCTGGGTTATATCTTTTCCCCATTTGGAGGGACAAGGAAGGTTAATTAGTGCTCTTTAGTGAATTCTTCTGTATCTTAAAGGCAAAAAAAAAAATCTTTCAAGAAACCTAGCAACAACAGTCCAATATGGAGAGCATAGTTCAGCACTATGTACAGGACAGGGCTGAATTTTCCTCACTCTTTACTACATCCTCCTCTCCCTCCTTTTCCCCCCAATACAAAAACTTTGTGTACGTACATGCACTAACATGCTACTTCTGTTCTATTTTAACATTTTGGCATCACTATTAAGCCAACTTTTTAAAAAATTAACTTTCCTGTTGCTGCTTTTGCTCTCCTTTCCTTCCATTTTCTAGCTGAAACATGTTGATCTAGCAATCAGGCCACAACACAAATGGACTATCATCTGTTTCCCTGGGCTACTTCCTATGCTCCCTCCCTGTAGTATCTGGGTCTCAGGGCCATTTTCCATCACCCTGGGGTAAACAGCTAATGGTACTGCCAGCAGTTCCTCAGCATCCCAGGAGGCAGGCAGCTCTGGCAGCTCCTCCGCGTCCTCAGTGCAGTAGTGGTCACTCTTTAGTTCTGGCAGTGGGGGAGAGACATTCTTTTCCTCCAATGGCTCCAGCTCAACTGAGATAGAGGACCTGCCTTTTATACTTCCTCTTCCTATCCTGCACTTCTGCTTCTGGCGGAGCAGGTGCGAGCGTCCTGGTTCTGCCCACCAGGGAATGGGTGAAGATTTCTCCCAGTCTGTCTCTGAGGGAGGCCACGCCCCCTCGTTACATGTACCTTCCACTTATTCTCTCACTCATCAATCCATCCAAATCCACATTCCTTTTCACTGAAGATATATTAAAATTGGAAAAAGTGCAGAGAAGGACAACCAAAATGATTAGGGGTATAGAATAGCTTCCATACAAGGAGAGATTAAAAAGACTGGCACTGTTCAGTTTAGAAAAGAAATGACTAAGGAAGCATATGTTAGAGGTCTATACAATCATGAATGCTGTGAAGACAGTGAGTAGGGAATTGTTATTTATCCCTTCACATAAAACAAGAGGTAGGGGACTACCGATTAAATTAATAGGCAGCACGTTAAAAACAAACATAAGGAGGTACTTCTTCACACAATGCACACTCAACTTGTGAAACTTTTTGCCATGGATGTTTTGAAGGCTGAAAGTATAAATGGGTTTAAAAAATTATGTAAGTTCATGGAGGACAGGTCCATCAATGGCCATTAGCCAAGATGGTCAGGGACACAACCCCATGCTGTGGGTGTCCCAAAGCCTCCAACTGCCATATGCCTCTGCAGTGGCTACTGTCAGATACAAGACACTAGGCTAGATGGACCTTTGGCCTAACCCAATATGGCTGCTCTTGAGTCAAATGGTCTCCTGTCCTCCTTCTCCAGCCCATACCCCTCAGTTCTACTTCGTTCCTTTGTCCCCCAGAACCACTGCTGTTCATCTCTCTTCCCCTCCTTCTGACTCCCTGTTTCCCACAGTACAGACAGCAGCCCCTTCCTTCTGTTGCTTCCTTCCGGGAAGCAATAATGGCCCCCAACTCCACCCCCTTCTGCCCCTTTGAAAGGACACCAGTGCAGAGCGAATAGACTGGCCTAGCTCTCCACAGGACAAGGTCCTGGCAGTCACGTTTACTTATCAACTGATGATCTTGCCAGGATTGCCCTACATGGCACGAGGGAGCACGGTCTGTGCTATGTGAGAGCTGAGAGTTTAACTGGGTCTGGAAGAACAATAATGGGGATAAGGGTGCAATCCTGAACCACACCTGAATCTAAAAACATTGCCTTCTTGCTCTATCTGTATTGGTCTCCAATTTTTGTCACAACAGAAGCATAACACTCCTGATAAGTCACAAAACCACAGAAATTAGAGACAGAGAAGATGTACTGTACAAACACCTGCCAGGGATGTCTAGATAATGCTCGGTTCTGCCATAAAAGTGCAGCAGGAGACTGGACAAGATGACCTTGTGAAGTTCCTTCCAGTTTCTACCCTTCCCTTCCTACAATTCTATGATTACCTGACATCGGAACATATCTTAGTTGATGTCAATCTCCATATTTAGTTTCACAGCTCTAAAAAAATAATTTGGACCAAACATTTGCTCCATTAAGGGCTAGTGAATACTAATTCTTTATTAAGCTGGCTCCCAGAGATCCTTACCCTAGAGCTTGTGATCTAAAAAGCCCCATTTATATTTGTTTTGCATTTAATAGTTAGATACTGTGTTGATGGGTGCCATAGAAATCCACTGGATAGACAGTCAAACCTTGAGACTGTCTACTGATGTGTCAAGCAGTTGGTGAAGTTGCACACATTATGATTATGGTAATGCCCACTAGCAACACTTTAGTTAAGTGAATATCAACTTTTGCATTGTAAACCTTGTTTTTTGTAAGTTTATAACAGCACTATAAAATTTACTCTTGGCAGAAACTTGGCATAAAACTTGTTACCAGAAAGTTATCTTATTATTTATACCCTTCACAAAACAAAAACCAGTCATGTTCTTATTATATAAAGTATAAAATTGTTAGATATTTACTGGTCTGCTATTGTCCAGTAAATTTATTAAAAATGTCTTATTTCAATACTGTAATTATACTGTAAAAATACTGAGTAGTACTTAAATACAATCAGTTATAGTATTTAAGAGAAAAAACATTAAAAATGGATGAGATATAAAACTCAGTTGCTACTGCACATGCACATATAGTGAATGCCCTCCTGCTCCTAAGAATAGTTAAGTCCACCTTTTCCTCCCTAAGCTGATTTGTAGTGCACCTTCTGACCAATGGCCCCTGGGTTAGCCATCCTTCTTAGGATAATCACAAGCCTTGGCTCTTCGCTACTGGTCTTGGATGATATAGATCTTCGGTTTGGCCCCTCCACCTAGTGAGTGGTTGAATAAATGAATAACCATACCTCTAGGACAGGGATATTCATATATCCTTAGGCTCTCAGGTAGCTCATTAATGTGTCTCCTGCAGCTCTTTGTAGCGTATGATATTAAAACACGGTGTGATTGAATATATAGTATTACAGTAAATGAAACAATGAATTCACAGGACTGTGGCTCTTATGGGTAATGTTGATCACTAATTTGGCTCCTGAACCACTAAGGTCTGAGCATCACTGTTCTAGGATAATTCCAACAGAGCTGGTCATGAATTTTTCAACAAAGCACTTTTTCTTTAGAAAATGCCAATTCATCCACACTTTTGTTGGGCAGATTTCTCAGGTCCAGGATACAATTTCTGCTCAAATTTACAGAGGAAAAAGAGACAGCTCCCCCATCCCACACACAATAACCCTGTGGTTAGGAGACTTAGCTGGGATGTAGGAAACCCTGATTCAAGTCTCTGCTCTATCTGACTCTGACCAGGAACTTGAACCCAGTTGAACACATCCCAGCTGAGACTCCTAACCACATGACTATAGGATCAGTTTCTCTTTCTCTGACCTAATGAATATTTAATGATTTACACAAAATGGAACAGTTCCAGCAAAAAAGACGGGGGGCAGGAGGGAGTAGGGAGAGAGAGAGACTGACTGATGTGTATTGCATGAATTAGCAGATGCTATGTATAGCTATTCCACCAATACCCTTCAGGAGAACATGTCCTTCCTTTGGCTATGTACTAGGTCTGCAATGTAAGTGCTGCAGAGGTATTGATGGAGTCTGATGCTGTGTTTTCTGGGACACAATACCAGGTAGACACTTTTCCTTTCCATGTAGTCAGCCTCCTGTCTGTTTTTGCATTGTCCCTTTCTGTATTCCTCCATATGGTAGAACAGAAGGGAGATTAATGCACATTAAGGCAAGTTATATTTCAAATCCACTTTCCCAGCAGCTACTTCCCTAATGAAAGTGTTCTTTAAAACATAAATCCATTGTTTTATTTTAAAATTTTAATCCACCATTTTTAAAAAAAGAAACAGACTGCAATTTATACCACACTAGGTTGTGTGTATATTTACTTATATCCCTTCTCTCTTCAGCTTTTATTTTGATTTTGTTTGGAGATATTTCATAAGGCATACAAAACATATGGAAGCAGTATCATTTGTTCCCTACATTGACAGTTTGTTGAAAAGGCCAAACTAGCCTGAGTTATGAACAATAGTAATTAAAAGGTCATCTATTCAGCACTGAAATGGTGCAAGGAAGAGAATAAGTTTTTCATGAATTAGGATTTCTGAAACAGGTTTTTAATGTAATTAAATCAGAATTAATCAGTTCATTAATTCTATGATACTAGAGTCATAGAAATAGATTGTAGATGGAGACTTAATTATGCCAAACATTTAAATACAAGCCAGACTTGTGGGATGTGTTCAATTATTACATGGAAAAAGAATCTGCTTCTTTTTGTTCAGTGTCTGCATGGATTTATATAGGGAAATAACATTATAAAACCTATTAAGCTACCACAGAGCTCCATTCAAATAATGTCAAGGATCCTACTTAAACCTATGAAGAGACAGCTAATTTAGGCTTAAAGCTACCAGTACAGAAATAAACCACAACAGAGCTGTGAATAGGCTATTAGTGTATACCTCAGGTATATCTGCCTTATGCCTCCAGCCATCCAATAATTGCAACAGGAGCCCAAATGAGAGGCTTATTTCTATTCCAGTACGGCTAACAGTGGTTTGTTTTTAACTTTCAAAAAGAAGTTGCATTAAAAGAAGGTTCATTCAAAACCACCTACCAGTATGAAAGGGGGTTCCCAAATTAGGAAGAAATAATAGGGAAAGTTTATAGATTGCTTTTTTCTACTATTTTGAATCTCTCCCCTCCTTTTCTCCTCCTCCCCTGCACCCAAGGTTCCTTGGAACCAGTTCAATCTGGAATATTGAAAAGCTCCCAGTTGAGCTTTTACACTAGAAAGTTCAAAAGTGACTGAATTGGCCACACATTGGCAGAAGTGCAACTCAGCACTTTGGGAGGGAACGGTAACTCAAAAACTGTCACTTATTCCCCTCTCCCCCTACACACCTCTCACTTGTCTCTTTTAACCCATCACAACAGCGAGATTTATCTTGTACAAATTACAAGGACCAGTTCAGGGAATTAATTCATCCATACCCTGAAGCCTCTTGCATATTTTTGCCCATGAAAATATAAAGGGTGATTTGCGGGAAATTCTCCCTCTTCGAATACAATGCATTTAAGAAAATGTTGGTTTCCCACTCACCCACCCCACTTCTTTTCTTTGTTACAATGTATCTTTCTGGTTTTGCCAGGTGAAGCAGCAGCAGCAGCTGAATGCTTCTTACAGACCCTTGACATCCAAATGGGATGTGCTGCCTGTGAACATGCCGCCTGGAGTGCATGGTCAAATAGTCCTTTAGTTTTGACTGAAAAAAAGAGTTATTTTCTTTGGGGGGGGACGGGACAAAATAAAGATATTTTAAAGAAAATCTCCTTTCAGTCAGAACTGAAGGGTTCTTTGAGCGTCATCTATATTCTGACTTTCGGAGAGACATTTCCAGCTTACTCACCAGGAACTGCAGTACCATTAAAGGTCTTAGGGCTTTTATTATAAACCACCACCCCAACCTCTCCACATGCTCACACACAACCAAATGTACAGTAAACGGAAAGATGTTTTTCATGGCACTTCAATTCCTGAGGCAGCAAGAGAGAAGAAAAGAAAAAACATCGCACAGGATAGGCAGAGAGGGAGAGGTGGAGAAGCAAGGAAAAAAACTGTTCATAGGTATAAATGCCTTTGGATATTTTTTTTTAAATCACTTTAAAAGAAAAAGGAGGGGTAGAGAAAGGTATTAAAAAGTATTTCCCTCCTTTTTTTGCCCCACCCATTAAACCGTAAAGAGATATTTTTGGTGATGGGGTCCCAGCTGTGCACTAATGTGAGTTGCTACATGGCCAGTTAGAACTCTGCTTTAGACAATCTGTATATTCAGTCACACCCTGCCATATTTTTATGCACATGTACTTTGGCTTTTGATTCACATCAGCTGCATAGGTTTCAATGAAATTATGTCATGGATGAAGATGATTCATGCAGGTATATTTTTTGCTAAATTAATTGAAAATATTTCAAGCCATTTTATCTTTTCCCCCTTTATAATCCTAAACTTACAGAGAGACTGTTATTTTAATATAAAATATTATATTCCTCAACATCAAATAAACTATAAAGTAAGTAGTAATCTTTGAATTAGAATAAATAACTACAGAGATTAATGGTAAGCCTGCATTCAACCTTTTCATCTTAATATCTTAGCAACTTAAAGGCAGGCCAGTTTTGGAATATAGAAAATGTTACTGTAAAGGAAAGGGTGTAGCACACTATAGCCTAAAAAATTAGATATAAGATCAGAAGTCCTTTTAATCTTTGAGACCATCACTAATAAATTATGAGTTTATCTGTCCAAGTGAATCTTGACTCGAACAGCTGAATTATAGGCCTACAAAAGGAATGGCTATTGAAATTCTAATTACTGTATTTGTCTCATATGATAATGTAATCAAAGTCCTGGGGAGTTCGTATTTGTGGACACCTCATATTTAAGCTTCGTGGCTCTAAAAGGTACATTGTATGCTCCAAAATGGTCATTTCTCTGTCTTTCACTCTATTTCATTCTATTTCTGTTCCCCAAGTAACACACTAGTAGGCAGTTTTACAAAACAAACAAACAAACGAACAAACAAACAAAAAACCCACATTAGAAGCAAAAGCAAATTAAATTAAAAATTAAATTAAAAGGAGAGGGTTAAGGCAGGGCAGAAACTAACAAAGAATAGAACATAGGATGATGAAGGTTATATATGAAAAGGAAGCCTGCCAAAGCTTCCCAGTCCAATGACACTGATAGCTCTTGTTCATGAAGATGTGCACATATACATTCTACTGCAGGTGTATGTGCACCCAATGCACTCAAGTTGGAGACTTTTACCAACAGTACCATTAATCAGCACATGTGCCCCATCTCTCCTTGTGCTCTCAGGCAAGGTGGGGGAAAAAGGAGTGTGTCAGCCACCTCCCCTCTCCATTCCCTCACACCCTGTATGTAACATCCAAAATAGCAGAGAAGGTGGGAGAGTCGTGGAATGTATATGAGCAGGACACATCTCAAAGAACAGCATTTACTGAAAAAGTAACTATTTTTTCTCTTTTGAGCAACTGTACACACATACATTCCACAGCAGGTGAGCCATCAGTAGTTCCCTTTCAGATAGAGGAACTTTGGATCTTCTGAACAGAGATTGTAACACTGGTTTACCAAAGTCGACATCACCACAAGAGGCTTAAGTGATGGTGTAATGACTGGAAAAGGTACGTACAGATGACCAGGTTGCTGCTTTGCAAATATGAACTATTGAGATATTGGTCAGAAAGACTGAGGAAGTGGATTGAGCCTTGGTGGTGTGAACCTTTATTCTTGGTGGAAGAGAGATTTTAGCAAGATCATAGTAGAATTTAATGCAATCAGAAATCCTATGTGAGATTTGCCAAGATGACAGTGATTAACCCTTGACTCTCTTAGCATAGGCTACAAAAAGACTGGAAGAGGTTCTGAAAGCCCTAATGCAGTCCAGATAGAACGCCAAAGTATGAAGACTGTCTTCAGCTTTGGAAGAATGGAAGAATGAAGATTAATAGTTTGATTGAGATGGAAAACTGACACTACTTTAGGCATAAACTTAGAGTGTAGTCTACAGACAACTGTGTCTTTTTGGAAGATTGTGAACGAGGGAGCTTGAAGTTCTGAAAACCTTGCAGAGAAGTGACTGCCACCAGAAACATGGTCTTCTTAAATAATAGGGGTAGTGAAGTTGTAGCCATAGGTTTAATGGGGTGGGTCAGATCAGTTTGTAGAGGACTAAACTGAGATCTCATATAGATACAGGAGGGTAAACATTAAGCAGACCTTTCAATCAGGAAACAAGAGAGTGAAAGAAAATGGAAAACCTCTCTCCTGGCGGATGTAGTGTAGAAATGGAAGCCAGGTGGACTCTCATAGAGCTAACTGAACGTTGTGATGATTTCAAGTGCAACAGCTAGTCCAATATGTGTGTAATCTTTTTGTGGTGGGGTGATAAGCGTTGAGATTGTGCCCAGATCGAAAATCTTTCACTATGCTGTGTAGTTGGCTTTAGTGGGTTCTTTTCTGCTGCTCACCAGGGTGGCCTGATCCTCTGAGGAGCACAATTTCTTATGAGAATTCAACCAGAGATCATCCACGTCATGAAGTGGAGAGCTCAGAATGTAGAGACTTTCCCTGGTCTGAGACAGGAGATCCTTGAGTAGATGTAATATTATTGGTGAGTGGATGGAGAGCTGACGTAGATCTGTGAACCATTACTCAGTACTGCCTTGGCCATGCCAGTGCCTCAAGAATTAATGTTTGTCTCTTTTCAGTTTCCTGAGTATGCTCAGAATGAGAGGAACTGGAGGGAATGCATATAGAAGATGACTGCACCAAGGGAGAAGGAAGGCATATGTGATGGAGCCAAGGCTACCACCCATCCTGAAGCACAATCTCATGCACTTGTAGTTCAGATTGGTTGTGAACAAGTCTAGTACGGGCTACCCTCAGCAGTGGAAAATCTAGATGCAAACATCCTTTCTGCTTGACCACTCATGTTGGTCTATGGGGGGTTGGATTTGAGGCTTTCAGAAAGAAAGGCTATAGAGTAAAACCCTTCCTTTGGAAGGTAAGCCATGGTGGTCAGGGCATCGAGGTCTATTCATCTGAATGTTATGCACTTTACTGATATCACAACTGCAAAGGACCAGATGCGAGAACAGCTGCCAGATGACAAGGATGCTGCTTTGGACCTGGGTGTTTAATGTTTCACAAACTAGCCAATCATCCTGGTAAGGAAATATTTGAACGCCAGAAGTGTAGAGGTGATCTGTACCACCGCCATGCATTTGATGAAAACCCATGGAGCTGATGACAGCTCGAAGGGAAGCATTATGTACTGGCAATGGCTGTTGTTTGCTATGCACTGAAGATATTTCACATTGCCAAGACGTATAGCCACATGGAATTGTGCATCCTGCAAATCGAGGGCAGCATATCAATCTCCAGGGAAGGGATAATAGAAGCGAGTGTGACCATCCGTAACTGGATTTTGATTAAAATGTTCAGTTTTCTTAACTCTAGAATGGGACAAAAGCCACCAGATTTCTTTGGGACCAGAAATAGAAACCTTTCCCTTTTTGCTGATAAGGAACTTCTTCTGTCACTCCCAATTCCAAAAGAGATTAATTCTTGAAGTAATACAATCTCATGAGAAGGGACCCTGAAAAGGGACAGGGAAGGTGGGTTGGGAAAATGGAGAAAGGTGAATTGGATAATATATCCCTCCTATACTGTGCTGAATACCAACTTGTCTGTTGTGATGTTTTCCCAAGCACAGTAAAAGAGGGACAGGTATCAGCCGAAGAGAAGAGATATGGTTAGTGTGCTCTTCTTAATCAAGAAGTCAAAATGACTGCTTGGATGTTGCAGATGTCTCCCATAGACAAAGATGGCTGGTGATGTTGAGGAGATCTTGACCTTTTCTTAAAAGCATACTGTGACCTCTAGGGGAAAGAGGGTCTAGAGCAAGAGTGTAGCCTAAACTGAAGTGTAAATACTTAGTGAATGAAGCATTGCACAGGAGTCCTTCAGGGCTCACATAGCATTGTCTATTTTGCTGAAAAACAATTTAGACTCCTCAAAGTGTAAACCATCTGTTGTGTTTTGCATCTCCTTTGGCACGCCAGAACCCTGTAGGCAGACCTCATGAAAAATAAATAAATCACATGGCTATGGAATATGAGGTTGTATCTCTGGTGTCAACAGCTGCTTGAAGGGATGTTTGGGCTGTGAGATGTCTCTTTGAAAAAGCCCAGAAACTGTTCCTTATATTTCTCTGGGAATGTTTCAGCAAATTCAGAAATTGCAAGGAAATTTATTAAAGTATATTTAAACAAGAGAGGTTGATAATTTGTCACTCTCATTTGAAGAGTAGTGGTGGCGTCAGACTTCAGGCCACATAAATCCAGTCTCTTAAATTCTTTTTCTTGGGAGTGGCTTTATGATAGGATTGACAAGACCATTCATTAGTGGCTGTGATCACCAAGGAATTGGGAACTGGGTGAGTAAAAAAATAAAAATCTTAATGAAGGATTTGGTATTGTCTGTCCACTCACTTGGCTATAGCAGGTATACAGGCCAGGGTCTGCAAAAGGATGCATCTCTTCATTTTTTAGGTGAACTTTGAGGCAGAAATATCTGTTTTTTAGTCATGGTGGGGAAGGAGATACAAATAGGGCATTTGTCCCTCACATGGCCTTCACCAAGACAAATCAAGCTGCTCTTGTACCTACTGAGAATAACAGCCCTGCACATGGCACACACTGTTTAAAACCGGTGGGGTTTTTCATAATAAATCCTCTAGGTAACTACTAAAACTATAACTAACTAAATGTAGTTTTCCTTGATTAAAACCAACTCTTGCCACAGGTGGTGAGAAGCAACTGAGAGGGGTGTGGTGGGCATGCCCCTTTTATGCCCTCCCCTGAGAAAGCATGATGAGAGCAGGGTTTCGCTCTTAGTTCTTAATTGGGCTCAAACTGTCTTGATGTGTTCTTGTGATGACTCTGAATGAGTAAAAGAAAATATAAGAGGAAGTTGTGCTGTCTCTTTGGAAGCTGGTATCACATTTCCAGGTTATTCACAGAATGGGTAATTGCAATGTTCTGGCTTCCATCTTAATGGTTTGTGAAGCTCTTAGGGTTCTGGTGGGATTCTTTTTAGCATTATTTCTGCAGAATTACAGAGATGCTTATGCAGCCCACAGTGCACATCTCTACTACCTGAACAAAATTTGCTACACAAACTTAACTAAATACTAGTGGAACTTTCCCTCTTTTCCATTTATTCTTCCAGGTAGCCAGCGTGATTCGGAGTGTGCACTTTTTAACTACTGCTAATCACCATAAATTTTGGTAGCATCTCTGCTGGTTCGTTGTTTTCTAACAACCTTTTATCATCTTCACTGCATAGAACCTGCACAGCCAAAACAAATAGTTTCATATTATCATTTTGTAAAATACACTCTGAAAGCTGAAGGTGCCAGCTCTGTGCTTTAGTGATAAATTAGGAATTGTGGCTTACTTAGAAGGAAGGAAGCTTTTTCAAGCTGACATGAAAAGAAAACTAAAAGATAACAAAAAGTGCTTGAAACATTAAGCTCCTGGAACAATAGTGCAAAATGCTGCCCTTGGCATCAGATGCTGACCTTGTTGGGGGATGCTAAGTAAGTCTGGCTGACTCACCACAGCAAGTATGGCTTTTTAACTCCATGTTGGATACAGCCCTTCAGTCAGTCCTAAGCAGCAGTCCTAAGGTAGAATCCCTATAAACCACAATGGCTGGAGAGAAGGTTTAAGCAGGAATTTGAATTAACTTCTTAACACAGCCATATCCCAGGTAGGCATTCAAATACCAAGTGATGGGAGCCATGTAAGTAGTGTAAGCTGATTTTTAGTTGCTTGACCACAGTCACTCCATTTTAGCTAGCCCCTTTGTTTTTAGAGACAGGCAAGACCATCCCACTCTGTGCACAGATCATGGAAAGTTCTTAGGAATGCAGAAGGAGATAAGCCTCGGCTGGATTCAGCAAGCTATGCAACCTTGATAGATAAGCTGTAGTTAGCTGCAAAACATCTGTAAAAGTATCTTATGAATAATGTATGCCAAATAATATAGACCAATAGTTATAGAGAAAATAGGTTTGTGCCCTTGTAAGGGGGATATGTATGCTTTTGTCATTTGTGTTTAGGTAGTAATAAGGTATAAAACTGTCTGTAATTCTGAATTCAGGGTCTTTTTCCACTGTCCACTTGTGGGCTTGGGGATTGACCTTCTGCAGAATAAACTCTTTTGGAGACTGTCCAGCCTGAAATCCTGTGTGGGTTTCTTATTGGTGCAGGGTAACGAACCACACTTGGAATCTTTTTCCAACAGTAGACAGATGGCAATGTGATGATTTTTGACCCTACATAAATCAGCTCTTTTAGAGCAGGGTCAGAATGCCACCAATTCACTGACAATTTACAATATTTGGCATAGAATTGCTATACATAAGTAAGTATTTGTATTTGTATAATGATTCTGTACCAATAATGTAACCTGTCTGTGAGCTGGTAGCACTCCCTCTGTGGGAATGAGAGGCAGAGAAAGAGGTATCGGTCTCTCTCACACAGACACACACGATGACTGTCCACTAGATAACACAATTTCGCAATCTCAATTCAAAGGAGTACAGATAGCATTTAGCGTGCTGGCTCATGCTGCTGTGTTATAAGCACATATTGTGTACATTGTTTTAGCTGAAGTAAAGGTAATGTGTGTGGAAAGTATATGCCTTCTGATCAAGCATTTCTAAAAGAACACAATATTTTGGAAGTCCTTCAAAAAAACAAGATATCCATATCAAGATTACTTCCTACTGGTATGAGGTAGTTATTGCAGGAGTGTCAAATGATTCAAATAAGCATTCATATTGCTAGCTACATGAAGAAACTGGAATTGTAGGGCAATTTACTGCCCTCAGTCCTTTCTTTATGTTCCACTCCCATTAATGTAAATGGCAGTCTTTAAACTGCATCTTAACCTTTAAATTAAAGTGTAATAAAAATATGGTTAAAATTGATTTTCCATAAATGCCAAGGTTTGCCTTAGCACTTTGATTTACCACAGTGGCAAAGCAATGAACCTATATATAGGGGGATATCCTATGTGAAAAGCAAGGGGGAAAGGTGGTTATATTAGGAATCCTCCAGGTTTCAAAGGAATGCCTTTCAAAAAAAAAATTTAATAATAAAAATTGGAACATGAAAGAAAATGCCACTGCCATCAAGCTTTGCATTTAAATCAAATATTTTATGGTAAGGTTAACTCTGCAGGATAGGTATACACTAATTTTTCACAAACTAATTTGTATGATCAATTAAGTCCTGTGGTGCAATTTATCGCATGCTGTGTGAATTGTAGAAACTTTTCAGCAGTCTTCACACACTATCTGCCAAACCACACAGATTGCCATTATGAATGACATGGATAATGAAATAAATGGAAATCCAGTATACTACTCAGTAAAAGTAGTTTCTTGTCCTGTTGCTGCAGGTACAAACTGGGCCCCAAGGCTCAGTGTTAATGTGTGAGGCTGTTTCTAATGGATGCAATCTGCACAGGAACAGGGAAAACACCGAAGTGACCAAGTTGTATATAGATGTGCACACTGTTTACATGTTTGCAAGAAAAGGCAACAATTAGGCTTAATTTTGCATGTGCATGCTTGGCAATACTGCCATATGAGCAAAAAGCCAGCTCCCGACTCTGCTGTGACGAAGACAAAAGGGTAAAGACTGCTCCCTTCAATTGATGTTCTTCACCTTCATCTCTATCGGACTCACCCACATAACCAAGGGTGCTTTACAGAAGGGGAAGGGACAAGAAGAGGACCCTGAATGGGGAATCAATGAAGAAAACCCTCGATAAACACATAGAAAAATCAGTTTTAAAATGCTGAATAAAATGTCTCTCTCACTTAACCTGTCTGGGCCTCATTTCCCCATCTATAAAATGGAAATGATTATGCTTCCCTACTTCGCAAAGGTGTAGTGAGGATAAATACATTAAAACGTGAAGCGTTTATTAGAACTTCTATAGTATAGAATAATCTCCATTCTTCCCCTTCTTTTTGCTGTTCTCATTGCCAAACTCCCTTTTTTGCACATCCCTTCTTTCTGCTCTTTACCTCTTTATAATCAAAAAGTTTTTTTGTTGCCAGTATAAAGCTTTCCTCCTGCCACTACTTACTGCCACCAGTACAACATACCCTTAGGCCTACCAAATACCTGCCATTGCCATGCCCCCCAGGTTGCCAGTTTACTTACTCATGACTTACACAGCAGCCACATCTTCCCTCAATAAACAACAGAAGGTGTCAGTTCAGCACTGCAGTGAGAACTGACACCTGGAGCAGCAGAAGGCAGTTGTAGTTTTGAGTGAGGTGGTGCGGGCAAAGCTTTGGAAAACTGGGACTATTCCATTACAATAGGGGTGCCTGGATACCAGGCCCAGGTTCAGAAAGGAAAAAGCATGAGAGCACCAATATTTCTCCCCCCTCACCAGTCACTATGGTTCTCCCTTTTAAATTTCAGATTTCCCTAAATAACCAACAGCCAGAGGCGAATGTAGTCTCCCGATTCACTGGATGCACTATACAAAACTGCCATGGGAGCACCAATCACCACAGCAGCACCCTCCACCTGGGCACCACTACCCTAGTTCTGGCCAAGTGAGGAGGGAAGTCCCCCTCGGGTGGGAGGGAGGGAAGAGACCAGAGAGTGAGCCCTTCCTGCAGTCACCCTACAGTGGCAGCTCCTGGCCCATGGGGTTGCGCATGGCTGCCTGGCTCTGGGCTTTACAAACCAGCATACAGGGTCACAAAGCCACCCACTCAGATTTGGCACGGCTGCCCCTCCATTGCATTGCGGCCAGACCAAACCAGAGATGGGGACCCTGTGCAAGTGAACCAAGTGCACACTGATTAATCCAGGCCTGATTTCTATGGGAGCAATTGCACCCATTGATCCCAGCTAAAGCCAAAACCCAAGAAACATCTACTTGTGTATCCAACAGAAAAGACCTGAGATTTCAGAATTCAAAGAATATACGCAGGATTATTTAGAAAAGATACAGGGCAACAGGAAAAACAAAAGGAGCAAACTTGTTACAAAAGAACCCAAATCAAGATAGACGAGGTGGAGGAGGCATTTCTAGAACAACTAACAAAAAATATCCAAAACCCAACAGCTGGAAGTATTGGGGGGAGGGGAGAGACTTTAACTACCCAGACATCTATTGGAAAAGTAATATGGCAAAACACAACATTTCCAGTAAGTTCTTGGAATGTATTGGGGACAATTTTTTTTTGTTTCAGAAGACAGAGGAAAGAGCCAGCGGGACAATCATTTTAGACTTGATTTTGATCAACAGGGAGGAATTGGTAGTGAATCTAAAGGTGGAAAGCAATTCAAGTGAAAGTGATGAAGTGATAGATTTTATGATTCTAAGGAAAGGAAAGAGTGAGAGCAGCAGAATAAGGAAAACTGACTTCAAAAGAGCAGGCTTTAACAAACTGAACTAGTAGGTAAGGTCCCCCTGGGAGGATAATCGAAGAGTAAAGGGAGTTCAGAAGAGCTGACAGTTTCTCAAGGACACAATATGAAAGGCACAACTGCATACGATCCCACCGTGAAGGAAAGATAGGAAGAATAGTAAGAGGCCGATATGATTCCATCAGGAGCTCTTTAATTACCTGAAAATCAAAAAGGAATCTTGCACACACACAATTAGTAAAAACCCATGCTTTCACTTTTTAAAATCAATTACTAAAGAATGGTACAAAAGAAATATGCAAGCATAAATAGACAAAAATCAGAAATTTTATGTCTTGTCAAAACAAGCATTTGACACTTTGAATACTACTAGAACAGCAAGGGGAAGAGTTAATTTCATAAGCATGTATAAATTGGACAGTTTCTCACCCAAGATGAAAAATATAGGTCAGCATCTGAATGTAAGTGTCATGCTTTCAGCATAGTGTGTGTGTTGGGTTAAGGAGGGTCTTAAGTCAACTTTTTTATTTATTTAGGCTCTACCCTGTCATGCCTGACAATTCCTGATTTCTTTGTTGTATTTTCTAGAGACCCCGGACTAGCTCTGTCCTTCTATACAGCAGTGTAATCAACGAAGTTGGATGAATGTAACTGAGGGAAGAATGAGATTCAATGCCTTTTCTAGGATTGTTCAAAGTCGGCTATTTTGGTTTAGATACATTTTCTCTCTCTCTCTTTTTTTTTTTAGCATTGTTGCCTCTCATTCCTTTTCCATCTGCTCATGTACATTTTCTCATCCACCTTTGTTGTTCCTAGCATTCTATTCTCTACACTATTCTTTCTACACTCCATTTTTTCCTCCTCTCCCTAAGCACAAGAGCTACTAGAGTCCTTCAAAATTAAGAAATTAAGATCTGGGTGAAATCACTATATGTAAATTAATTATCCACTCCTAACACAGTTTTCTAGTGGTTTGTCATAACTATGGTGCTGATTTTTCTTTCACTTACACCAGTATAAATCAAGTGACCATCTGAAGTCAGTGGAGCTACTCAGTGAAGGGGGGAAAGAATCAGGCCCTGTACTACATTTGTTTTTGATTTCTGTGGCCACATATGTTCTAAAAGCTAATTGAATTTGGGTTCCTTAACTACGTAAGAGACTAAGCCTTTGTCTTTGTATTTTGATCAAATAAAATTCCATTACTGAAATGAATCTCTTAAGGTGAAACAGGAAAGCAAAAATGAAATTGGAAACGGAACAAATCTCAGCCTAACATATGGTGCAACAATGGGAGAAGTTATCAAAATACTTCTCAAATGCTTCCTTTAAGAGCTAATGAGCTCAGTTATTTCCAGGATTGCTTTTCTGATAAATTTTTATTTCTTGTGTTTCTAGTTTTACTATGATTATTCTTTATTAATATAGAACATCATTTTTGTTTATTATCAAGGGGTTTTTCAGAATTATAAACTACTCCTATCACTTCACTGCAGTCAACTGTGGGATAGGTATGTAGCTGCTTTTATAATAGCATCAGAAACACTACACAAAAAGTTTAGCACAGGCCATGAAGGAAAATGCAATTAAAGCAACTGAAGAATGTAGATAGGTAGAAAACAATTGCACAGATTCGTATTGGGTAAAGATATCAGTTTAAGTTAACCCTTAATATTGCCAAGAGTGCCAATTTCCAGGGAGCCATGCACCATACTATTGTACCCTGACAGACCAGCTGTGGAGGGGGCGGTTTGATGTTTTGCTCAGCTGCTTGTGGGCAGGGGATGCCAAAAACATTTTCCATCCTGGCCAGCAAAATGGCTAGGGCTGCTCCGGCTCCAACAACACAGTACCTCCAAACAATGCATGGTGTCACTGAGCTCAGACTGACTCAGAGGGAACGGTGACATCTACTGAATTGCCAGCACTATCTGCAGCACCCTGAGTTAGCAGCAGTGGCTGTTCCAGGCATATACTGAATCAGGCCCATCTTGCTTTGCTATAAAATCTGATGGGTAGATAGCAGCAAGAATGTAGCCTGCCCACAGGTTTCGCTCTAACTTGAAAATACATACGTTATGAATGTACCAAATAGCCCTTTTTAGAATCCATCTGAATACTGTTCCAAGGAGGCTTCAAAGACCGAATGTGCCAAAGGAATACACTGCAAGCCAAATTCTGCCCTTAAATGGGTGGACAGGACTCTAACTTCAGGGACAGTTACACACATCGAACCAATAGCAGCATTTGGCTCAGTATTGTGAAATGTTTCATATCATACATGAAGCTACACTTGCCACCTCCTGGAAGGGGAAAATATCTGGAGAAAAGGATATAGAGCCCTGGCATGAGGCTTCCTGAAGAGGAGTCTGAGACAGGTCTACCCCCACATGCATTCACCATTTGGTTTTGGTTTTTGTTAGTACGTGGTTTAGTACGAATTCTTCAGTCAGATGCAATCAGCCATGTACAAATGAAATATTACTTCTGTGCCTAACATAGATAAGTTATGTCTTATTTAGTCCATCCTCCTGCACCTTTGTCATGTAATCCGGCTTTTAGCAGTTGTATCCAGGTATATTACTAAACATTAAGCTCCATGTCCTCCCTATATATTGTGGAAAGGGAGACTATAACAGAATACCCCAGCTTTCACATCAAACTTCCACAGGATCCCCCCTCTGAGAAGTGGGGCTGATGGCTGCCTGGAAGCATCAGGGGGCATAGCTTGGCCACACAGTCATATCCATTGCCATAATGCCATTGGCTCTCATCTATAACTGCATTCAACATGGTGTATCAGGCTTACAGTGCTCAATACAAGCTTAATGCTGCTATAAGCAGCATTGAGTTCCTTGGCTATTTCTGCCATCAGCTACACCAGCTTGCTGTGGGAACACACCAAATATTCATCTATGTACTTTTATGGCCTTCATCGCTATAGTGTTTGAGCACCTCACAATCATTAATGGATTTTACACTTAATAACCCAGGGAGGTGGGAGAAGCATCACCACCTTTTTACAAATGAGAAACTGAGGCAAATGGAAGATTAAGCGATGTTTCAAGGTTACACAGGAAATTCAACTGACCTAGCAATTGAACCCTAGTCTCTTAAATCCTTTATACTGCCTTATCTACTACTTTGCTTACTACCCCTACTGGCGAATGATTGTTGCCTCCTCCCCTTTTTTCACCCACACAGCATTAGTCCTGTGGCTGGTACTGGCTATGTAGTGCCACGGGAAATTGCTATATCCTCCCATTTTCTCTCTTTGTGGCTTCTAGCCCCTTCTGGACTTAAAAGTTATAAAGCACTATATTTCCTTCCCCATAGTGCCTATTCATAGATTTCATGGCACGTTTTAAAGCTTTCATTAGATTTAAATAGCTATAAGAAATAGAATACCTATATTCTATCAATATAATAAAATTGGATGGATTATGTACAAAAAAAGCTTTGGCTCAAACTAAAATTGGCAGTTAGAGATAGAGGCTATCCAGTCAGATAGCTACATTCAGGGCATGAAATACGGTAGCATTTTCACTCACTGTCTCATAATACAAATGAGGCACAGCTTTAGGATTTTCACCTGCTGCAAGGGCAATCAATAATATTCTTTTCAAAGAATAAATGGACACAAATCAGACATCAGGAATGGTAACATTCAAAAATCAGTAGGGGAGGTCTCCCTGGACACTCAGTAACAGACTTGAAAGTTGCCATACTTCAACAAAAAAAAGTCAAAAACAAACTCTAGCGCAAAACTGCAGAGTGGGAACTCATATGCAAACTTGACACTAGAAGACTATGTCTGAATAGAGTCTGGGAGTGGCTAGCCCACTACAAAAAATAATGTTCCCTCTTTTGACATTCACACTTTCTCATCAACTGTTGTGAATAGCCTCATCCACCCTGATTGCATTAACCTCGTTAACACTCACCCTCCTTACTGTGATGTAACTCACTAATCCTTGCATGTGTATATATACCTACCAAACTGAAGTTTCCACTTCATGCATCCAACAAAGTGTGTTTCTGCCCATGAAAGCTCATGCCCAAATAAATTTGTTAGTCTTTAAAGTGCCATAGAACTCTCACTGTTATACTTTTCAAAGTTATTTTGAAAAATGAAGGAAGGACTTTTAAAAACTTCTGCCAAAAATAAGCTTTGCTCAAAAATAAAACTAATTTTAAAAGGAGCAAAAATTCATCATTTCATGAAAATTAAGGCTCCAATCCTTTAAAGATAGAACTTTATCCAGAACTTTATACATGTTATACATATATATATATATATATATAGTTCGACTGGTCTCAGGGACAGTACTCATCTGTGAGAAATTATTAGAGCTGTGTGAATAATCTCTTTTTTTTGCTCACTGGCCAAACCAAAAAAAATCAAATTGACCCAACACAAAGCTTTTCTGTTTTTTTCAGCAAAAACAAAAAGCATTTTGTTTCAAGTCAAACAAAATAGTTGGTTTAAAATTTCAGGCAATTTTTAAACCCTTTTATTTTAATTAAAAAAGCATGGTACATTTGGAGATACCATTCAAAAACTGTATGAGGGGGAGCTGCTGACACTACCACCTTTAGACTCTGTACTCCAGTGGTTAGAACGCTGCCTTAGGATGCAGAAGACATCAGTTCAAGTCCCCCCTCTGCCTGATTTCGGAGCAGGGATTTGAAATTGGCTCTCCCACATTGCAGCTGAATGCCTCAACTACTGGCCTATTGGATATTCTGCAGGTGGTGTTCCTCAGTCTCTCCTGTTGAAGCTATTCCAATTTGTATAAATAAATATTAATTGGTGCAGGAGGACTGGAATATGGGTATTCCCTCCCCATTCCTGCTGAGTGCCATAACCACCATACTATAAAGTCTCTTACCCGATGACTATTCAAATATTTTATACAAAATGGAACATCTTCAACAGAAGAGTGAGAGACTCCCACCACATCATATGCTACAGCCCAATGGTTAGGGCACTCATTTGCAATGGGGGAGACCCAAATTCAAATCCCTGCTCTGAATCAGGCAGATTGTGGACTTGAACCAAAGTCTACTACATCCCAGGTGGGCTACAAGATATAAGGGGAGCACCATCATTTCTGCAGCCTATGCTTAAGTCCCCTTGTGAATCTAGCCTGAAAGTTTTGATTTTTTCTGAAATTATTTGACAGATTCATGAATAGTTTTGATAAACCTGAAACTGCATTTTTCAGCAAATACACCCATTTGTTCGAAAAAGTTCACCCGGCTTTAAAAATTATGCATATATACTTAAGTCTTTGCCGGATTAATTAGTTTTTGCTAACAAAGGGCTCAAACCAGTTAACAGGCTCTTCAGCTGCTTTTCCACTGAGACCCCACTGGTCTCTGACTTCATTGCTACATCATCATCTGTCCTCCTAGACTGCCAACATCCACAAAAGCCAAGCAAAGGTCTTTGGAGCAGCTCATGCCTCACTCAAAGACATATGTTGTTCCTTCTCCCACCTTATTAAAAGATTGACTTATAGGAATTAATACTGGGTACTCATTTACGTGAAAACTTTGGATGCTCCCTAACACCTTTCCATAGTGGTGGGCAGTTGTCACATGATGGCCAGGAGTAAACTTAGCTTCCAGCCCAGGCTCTCCAGCAGATGGTAAATTTGTAACAAGTGTTCAAGTTCTGTGGACTTTTACCAGTACTCCATTTGTTAGTGAGCAGGGGATATAATCCAGTCTTGCACTGAAACATCTCCATGGAATAATAAAATGTGTTAGTAGGAGTCCCTGATAATTATCTGAAATACTAGTGTGTTAATTAGGCCACCATCCCAGAGTGTGCAACAATTATGACTCTTGTACCATCACTATACAATAGTAACACCATAAATTTATTACTCATTCATTTTGATTCACAAACTTTTTATATCCATGACTATCCTACGCTCTAGTTGCCTGTGATAAAAATGTACATAAACAACAACCTTTCCTCCCCCACACTCCCCACTTCAAATATGGCATACATTTAAATAGTCCTGATGGGGGATTGTGATTGTGATGTGATTGTGTTCTAGATTTTTCTCTTTGGTAGGGAATGGGAGGAATTTGGGTTTAAGCAAAAGTCTTTTATGGAAGAACCAAGCACACAGCAATGGACAATCCTACAACCAGAGATCCATACTGATAAATAAGTACTGTAGAGAATGCAGTATGATGTCATTCAGTCAGAGTTCTGGAAACTTCTTTCAGACTGATGACCAGAAGTGGGCCTAAACCCCAAAACTCAGACAGTTGGATGATGATGATATAGGGTGAATTTGGTTTGGTTAAACAACTATGAAGTTGGAAGCTGGATTCAGGACAGGAACCTTCACAAAGTCTGAAAAAATTTAATTCCACCGATTTAGTTTCCAGCCCATCTCTAATGAAATGACTCATGTGCCCCCTTTTGAACTCCAAATCCACTCCATGCCTATAACATGCCACCTAATAGCTTCAGTCATTTCTCCTGTAGGAGAACCTAAGAAGAACTTAAGTGCCACATCCGACTCAGCTTTTCAAACTCTGAATTCACTCACAAGATGAGATAAAAACCAGGCCTATAATGTGACAGCCAGTAACTTCAGTTTGGCACTGTCATTGACTTCATTATGAGAAAAAGTGTGGACAGATACAACACAGGTACTACATAGTTCAGCAACAGCACACTAGAAGATCTAGATTTTTGTTGATGACATAACTTTAAGGGACAGTGCATTCAGTATGCAAGCAAAGACCAGAAGACTGTGCAGCATTGCAAAAAAGATGGTGTTAATCGATTATGAAAAACTATCTAATGAGGACCCCAGCAACAGCCAATTCAAGCATTACAAAACAATACAAGAAGTGGAGAGTCAATTCACATACCTTGACAGGAACGTGGAAACCAGCGAGGATGTCCAGAAGCAAATGTCATGCATTGGTGACAGCTGCATTAGCCATCTTAAACAAGATTTGGTCATGGAAAATCTACAACTTAAAGATCAAACTATTAATCTTCAACTCAAATGTTACTTCTGTTTTAACATATGGAAGTGAAAGTTGGAAATCCACCAAAAAGAAAGACAGACGTCTAAATGCCTTTGAAAGAAAATGCTATAGAAAAAAATACCAGGTATTCAATAAATGAATTTACAAGAAATGCTGAATTTGACAAAGAATTTAACTCCTCCTTATCTCCATACATATCTGGGGCATGTGTTAAGAAAAAAGCCAGAGCATCTGCCATGCCAGGCAAGCCATTGGGCAGCTGAAGCAGCACACAAAAAGAGCTGATCAAAAGAATCCCTCCATCAGACACTACTCAGAAAAAAACAAACCTTGAACTCGACAAACAGAGGACATGCACAGAGCAGCCCAGGATAAACAGGGATAGTGGAGTCTTGTTTGTTCCCTAAAAGACATCTGATGGCATGGGAAGGCTTCAGATTCAGAATAGCATCAGTCATTTCTCCTGTGGGAGGGCCTCAGAAATGAAGTGCCACATCAGAGCCTGTCATCACTACAACACTGAACAATTTCATTCCGATTTAAGTATCATTTAGTTCTGTCAATCTTCATTCCAAAAAAGGAAAATCATGAAGGAAGTTATCCTGCATATATGCAGACAATAATTCGACTACAGTTTTGAATACTATATTCCCACAAAGGCCTTCAGCTTTTTCTACAAGCCTACAGAATATGCTTCAGAGCACCTGCAATTGCATGGCATTTCCAGCATTTATTGGATGCTGAAGATAAGTATGGTGTGTCCTGTATGTAACCCTTCTGCCAGACAGAGCTGGCAGCAGCAAAGAGCCAGGTTCTATATCTAGGGGTTCCTGTCAATGATACAACACCAAACCGGCTCGAGCCCCCACCCAGTCCCCTGGGAAATCACACACTATCCCCTGGGTACCCCCAAAAGGCAATACTTCCCTTCTCGCAAGCTCAGAGTCTGAGTGTAGAAAGAAAACCATTTAATGAAAGGAAGGAAGTAACAGCACTGGTTTTGGAACCAATGCAAACAGAATTCATGAACTCAATGAGACAAACCCACCCCAGCATACGGGGGCGTGTCCTTCATCTCTCTCTTCTTGCTTTCCCCTGTACTGACCATCGTAGTTGCAGTGTCTACCTCTCGGTTGGGGGCTCAGCCAGTTCCCTTCTGTAGGCTCCTGCAGGACATGGACTTGACCAGGCCCTCTCCGCTGCTGCCTCCTGCCACCTCTGGGTCTTGCTGAGTCCTTGCTACTGTCTCCTGCTGTATGCAGGTGCTGACTACTCCTGGCTCCTCTCTGCTGGTTGTCAGTCAAGGTTTCCCAGTTCCTCCAGAGATTTCAGCTCGCAGTGATTTTCAGCTCATGGGAAAACTTTCTGTTGACACAAGAGTAATGTCCCTGCTTTTTAACAAGACAAAAGACTCCAAGAGGAATCATTAATTGTACCTTTTAACAGTGGGAGAAGATAGTCAATCCATGCCTGAGGGTAGCTCTTTGCCAGGGCTAGTGCAATCTCAACAGGAAACTTCTCACCCCCTCTCTGTTGCTCTTACAATGCTGAAACCATTCCCCCACCCCCTTATTGGGCTCTGTTTAGAGGAGAGTGAATTTTTCCTCAGAACAGGCTAAACACAGGTCTGCTGCCATTTGTTCATACAATGGAAGGACAACATTTCATTACCCCTGCAGTTAACACAAAAATGATTTGTAACACAATACCAGACATATTGACCATTTCCCATCATGCTCAGCACCTAGTGTGCTTATGCAATATGCTGAGTACTTAATTGTACTCATGCAAATACAAGGCCCATGCAAATAATGTGCCCCCCTTTCAGCTGCTGAGCCCGGGGAGTGCCACTCAGACCTTGCTTACACATTTGCCACTAATCTGCATATCAAAGTATTTCAGCAAATTTATAGCAATAGACTTTTCACACTTGAGAAGTATTAACACGTTGGCATTATAATCAAATCTTTCTTGAATTTCCCCTTTTCTCTCCTCTCACACCATTCATTTTACACACACACACATACACGCTTAAGTTTTGCTGCTAATTATTTTCCATCTCTGACTACATATTTCCATCCATATAAATGTCTATCTTGCTTTTGTCTTCCTTATCTCACACACTAATCTGATGAGTGAATTTTTCCTTGACATCACCACCACTGTAGTGTTGCATTAAAATTTGATCACAAACACATGCACACCCACTAACTCACTCCTTTATTCTGATCTATAGTGTTATAAACAATTGCAACAAAAATCTGTGCTGATTTTCAAATGTCACAGAAAAAAAATACAAAAAAGTTTTACAATATCTAATATAATATGATCTTTCGTCATTTTAAAACAACTAAAGTGTTTCAATCAAATTGTTCCTATTTTGGAAATACACATTTCCAAAAAGTTGATGTTGCCCATAGTGGCTCTTCCATCTTTCTCAGTCTGCTTGCATTGTATTTATCAAGTGGATGCCATTCTCTGCATCACAATAGTATTTTCTCAAACTTTTGAAGCACATACCATGATGTAATGTGCTGGATTTTGTAAGGTGCTCAGTTCCCATTTCAGCACCTAAATCAAGTTGCCAGATTTTTCAAAAGGTGCCTCAAATCCTTCATGAAAATCCTGCCCTTAACCTTTCTAAAGTCGACTGCAAATGAGAAATACAACTTAAACTGGATCATACTGCTGAGAATAAGTGCATTTTGCAGCAAGCCTACATCATCTGTGAAACTAAATATGCTCAACAGTATATATGACAAGAAGGTACATTACAAATAATCCCAGGGTGGACTGAACAGGTTCACACATTAACTGTTTTTTGCATTTGTATTGTAATGATTCCAAGAGGTCAAGTTAGTTTTAGGTTCAAGAAGAGGGGTTCCCCCCCGCTTCTTCTTCTTAAGGATTGGGGAGGGATGCAAGATGGTAGAGAAAAATGGTTAGACACAGAGAAACCACAGATCACCCATATCTAGCTTCTATTTACTAAATTTAGTAAATATTTTTAAATGGGTACAAATTGCAAGAAAAGCACCATCTAAGTCTACTTATGTGACCAAAAGCTAAGTTCTCCTCCTCTGAACAAACTCTACTCTTTATAACCCCCACACAGAAACTATCTCCTGCTGCTCTGTCTGGTTCAATTGTGTTTGAGACCAAAGTTCTAATCAGCTGCAAAATTGGGTATGTTCTCTGTTGGTTATGCTGTCTTTCAGATTCAGGGACTACACAAATACGCTGCCCTGCACTCTAGACACTAGAGGGTGTCAAGTTGTCTTGCCCAACAAAAGAGATTTTCACTCAGTTGCCTGCATTTCCCTATCAAAAGTTCTAAAGCATCCTTCCTTACCATACCTTAAAGTGTCTTTAGGCTGGTACCATTTAAACACAGTTTGTTAGTGAAGTTTCCTTGTTCTGCCAGTGAATTTGGGCTCTGAACCATCTCCAGGATCTAAGAGGTATATTTCCAACAAAATAAACCTGTTAGAAAAAGCATGTAAATGTATTACAATATTTGCCACCATACTAAAAATAAACATTTCCCATGATATGATTAATGTTTTAGAGTACTAATGACTTTCACATCTATTTATTGGAAAACAATTAAAGATATTGACAGACTGTCATGCATAACTGCCCTTTTCCCTTCACAAAATATTTTTCCCCCTACATTGTCTCTAACTTAAAAGCTGGTCATTTTCGATTAGGGACAAGTTGGTCATGATTGAATAAGAGACTGACATAGAAAAGAATTAATGAAGCACCTTGAACAATCAAGTGTCAGCATTTTTGCTTTCTGTCTGGATATCTTTAAATGACTCTTGAAACTTGTAAGTGAGCTTCAGTAGTATTTAAGGTTTAGGCCAAATTCTTCCCTCAGTTACACCTAAACAGTTGGGAGAATGTTGCTCTAGTGTAGACAGCAAAATGATAAATGAGGATAATCCTAATCAAACAGGTCATCAAGTGCTGAGAAGATGCATTATGCACAACATAGATTTCATTATCTTTGCAGGATGCACATTTGGTGTTTCATGCCTTTGATCAGAGCTGTTTGAAAATCAGAATATGGGATCTGGGCATCTATTGTGACTTAGGCAGCCAAATGTGAAAACATGGCCACAAAATAGCATCTACTTACACAGAAGAGATTTTTAATGGAACTAGTTTAAAAGTAATGCAAGTTCGCTATTCAGAAAGTGCAACTTGCTCATTGCAATATACCAGAGGTGGCCAAACTTACTGATCCCTTAGACCCCTCTCCCTGCTGGGCAGAATCCTCTAGTCCCACCACCCTGCCACAGGGCAGAAGCTCTGAGCTCCCCACCCCAGTCTTTTAGGCAGAGAATGGAGGGTAGGGGACAGGGGGCTCTGCAAGCCTCACTTTAACTGTAAAAGAGCGGCATGTGGCTCACAAGCCCCAGTTTGGCCACCCTTGCAATATACTAAAACAAACAATCTGGACTGTCACTATATCCTATACAGTTCACTGTAGGCAGAATTCACTGTATTTGTTACCCGAAGCTATCATTTTACAACCCTGATTAATCATAAGCTTTTAATAGATATGTACAATTATTCTCCCTTTAATGTTTCACCAGATGCTGTAGAACAGAAAAAGTACCATGCTAATGAGATATTTGCTACAGCAGCACTTCCTTGAAAAGCTTTGGCAAAGTGACAGCATCAGCAGTGAGTACTGTGATATTTAAATATGCCAGAGATCTACAGAAAACAAATGTTAGCAAAGACTAAAACAAGCAGACACATAAGAGAGCATAAATTTCAACAGTTGTCTATATTTATTAATATGTTCCATAGACAGTAAAAAAGCTGCTAGGGATTATCCCAGTAACTGTTTAATGCTAGACATACTTCAGACAACTTGTACTTTAATTGATCTATACATACATATTGGATGGATGGACACATGCGTCCGAGTGCACAGATATAACACTTTGCATTAACTACATTAACCAGGAATCTCTTAATCAAATCTAGAGCCCAAGCATGACCAACTGCATCAACAATTACAATCAAAAGAGTATGCCTACACTACACACTCAGTTACAGCAGCATGTAGAGTATACACACTGCATGCCCCACCCAGCAGGGTATAAATAGTTATATAGATGGTGAGGCACTGCTTAGGCAAGTAAAGACATATCTGAACCCTCTGGGTATGTACCCTATATGGCTCTCTACACACTCAAACAGGGCCTCCCACATCTACACTACTATTTTTAGCAGTCTAGGGTCCTGCTGCCAGTGTTTTTCCCCACTGCTGGGAAAAACTCTAGCAGCAGGAAAAGGCTCAGAAGCTCCCCACTGCTAAAGACTTTCCCCACTGCCTCTGCCTGCAAGAGCTTTTCACTGTTGCATGTCACTGCAGACTGCAGCGTGGATGCAGCCTGCTTTGCACTGTAGCATGTAGCTACATATACCCTACATGCCACCACCAGTGTGGACCAGGCCCAAGATTTGTGTCTTTTGTTTCCAATGGACAGCATGGTAACTGGAGGTTGAGAAAAGGTGGAAAAGGAGACAAGAGGTGACAAAATAATTAGAAAATTCTGAGGATAGTCAATGTCAGGACAGTGTAGGGAAGGATACTCTGACTTTATGTAGAAATAAAGGAAATTTTAGCATCAATATTAAAAGAAATTGATTCTGTAATAAAAACACAGAGTCTTTGGAATAGAGTCTTTGAAGGTCAGTTATGGAAGCATTATTGGAGACTTCCAAGACAGGTTAGAACAATATCACTCATGAGTGAGTGTCTATTCTCAGGTGAAAACTATGTTTAAAGCCATACTGAGATCACAGCCAAAACCATAAAACCCTTCCCAGCACCCAGCAACTTAGCCCAATTTTTTTTTTTTTTTTTTTTTTTGAATAAAGACTTTTCAAGTTTCAGATTTTATCATGGAAGTTTCACACAGGTGGATACAACCCAGTGGTGTCTCTGGAAGAGGCTTACATACATGGTGACTATTCTTTATTCCACCTCTTTATGATGCCGCTTTTCAAAGCTTACTGCAACATGGTGATCAAACTGCTAAATCAGAGTCCCAAACAATGCTAATATCATTATGAAGTTCTGGAAAAGTAGCCACGTAATAGGAATGCTAAGCCCTCACAGCAGAAAAACAAAGATTGTAACCTAATGCAATCAACAAACAAGAAAGAAGCAAATGAAATGGTCTGCTAAACCCAACATCGACCCCTTTCATCAATAGGACACCAACAAAATTGACCTTAGACTGAATAGTGACCAAAAAGTCATCATGATCTGATGGCTATTCTATGGCCTCTGAGTTATGAATTGGTACGGATTCCCACAAGTTTGGTATCTACACATCACAAATGTGCACCATCAGGAGCATCATTAATTAGCATTCTTATTGGCAGACTCAGAAAAGAGCTCTGGACTGGATGGACATGGATCTTCACCTACCCTCTTACATCTGGAAGTAGCCTTACTAGGCCATTAGGGAGGTATACTGTACAAGGCTGTGAGGCAGAATTTAGCACTGCCACTTGCCATGGTGTACAGGTTCTATGGATAAACTGAGACTTCGTTTCCAGCGCTATCCAATTCAGTACTTTTTCATAAGTATCACCATCTGTCTAATAAATAAATAAATCAAAGTAAATTTACTTACACGATTTAAATATGAATTGCTAACAGAATGCTGCAGGCAAAACCAACCCTTTAAAATAAATAGCTGACATGAAATAACCATAGCAAAGATGGGATAACAAAATTTACTGGGTGAAGTTCAGCTCTGACTAAGTTTCAGTGACATTACTCCTGGGATAAACCCTGCCACCTGTGTGTAGCTAAAAATTCTTCTTGCATATCTCAAGAAAAGGGACATGATATACACTTCTCAATCCAAAAACATTTGTGCTTCTGAGGCAAGGGTGTATAAACAAATTATCATTTTCTTCAGTAGTTATGTGCTAAATGTGTCCAAACTTGATACAGATGCAGAAAGCCTTTGGCAAATGATGCAAACAAACTTCCCATTGGAATTAGCATGAGAAAAATAGGCATGAAAAGGAACAATGCCTATATAGCCTATTAAAATTCATGTCCAGTAACAACAAAGATGGTCAATTCCCCACAATTTTCACAAATCACTCACTTAGAGGATCTGCACACAGTCTAACACACAAAAATGTCATGTTTATGAAAGTCATGAAAATGAGTGCAGTACAAAAAGTTTTATTACAAGAATAAATACATTTCTTACATGACGATGTTTCAGTAACATAACTGGAGCTAAGAACAAAACCTGAAACAAAGAAACTGTTTTATGCTTCATCCCAAATGCCATCACCTGTCCTGAAAACAAAATGCACCTATACACATTAATCTCAAACATGAATGCCTGCATGAAATGAAATCACAACAGTTAACATACATTTTTCTACACAACTGTTTTATGAATAGCTGATCAGAACCCCATTGTCTGATCCTCAGTGCAAGCGGCTCTGGATGGTCACGGAAGTGAACTAAACTGAACTGCAAAGCACTTTACATGATGAATTACCTAAATATGAGAAATATCAGACTTGATATTTTTCAAATAAAACACCTACTGTTTCAATGCATTCTCTCCTTAATCTTGTGGTATAACAAAAATAAAATATTCATATTGCTGGACCATGCCCACCATAGACCGCTTTTGAGGTTATTAAAAGCCTCCATTGCACCTGAGCATTCAATTTCCCTGAAAACATTTTTTACTTTTGCATTCTCAAACACGAGTATTATTCTTCTTCATGATTTTAATAACACCAAGTAACAGAGAAACCACCCACACGGTTCTCTGTGCGGGACTGGAGCCTAAATTATAGATGCAAAATGATAAGTAAAAATGACAGACAATGGGGATAGAGATAGGGATTTAATCTTAGCACATTCAGTAACTCTGACTGAGAATCAGATACTAATATCTTCATTTCATGTGCAGAACTGTCATTAAAGTCAATGGGTTTTGCATAAAGATGAAGAGTAGATTATTACTGTGGGTTTGATTTAACTTTATGATAGAATCTGCAGCTGGGAAAATACTACTAATTATACTTGCTCTGAGCCTAGAAAGAACTAGCATTCCATGCAGTTTAATTACTTTAGAAGTCATTGATTTAAAACATTTTAGTTACAATGTGATTAAACACACTTATTATAAACCACAAAAAATTATCCTTGAAATGACTTCTACAGCATCCATTTTTCCATAGAGAATTTTAATATTTATGTAAATAGGCCCAATTCTCCACTGCCTTGATCTTGTGTAGTTATTTACACCTGGAAACGTGGGCATAAAACAATGTCACCCTAATTCAGTAACATTTTACATCTATGTTTCACAGATGTAAAATGACTAGACAATGGAGAAACAAGCTCGATGGCTAGTCATGGGAACAAGATGACAAATTTGGTTTCATTCCACGTTGTTTAGTATGTATTTCTCAAACATTTTTTCCAGTCAATTATTATAGCACTCACCACTTAATCTATGCATCATCCATGCTTTCAAAATAAGACGACTGTGTTTTCCCAAATCAATCCTTTTTGTGGTACCGTATTTTTGGGGTTGTAAAACAGTTGTGTCCACTAATGGCTCCCTTCCCTAATGTGCACTGCTACTCTGCCTGAGCTCGGAAAGCTGAGCTCTCTCTCTCCTTCCTACACCAATCTGTTCCTTGCTCCCCTCCCTTTAAGTTTCTGGTGCCCAGAGAGAGCAGGAAGTGAAAAATACAGGTGCCCACCTCTTCCCTTCTTAGATCCTGTCCTCTGCTCCACCTAGGGGCCTGTGAAGAGGTTTTAAACTGCCTAAAGTGGGTCATTGACTCATTGGGCTCACACTGTACTGTTGTGGCATGAAAAGTTATTACAAACTTTAATCTTCAACAATGATTGGTAAGAAACACTTGCACCCTGTGTGATGATAGCGAGACAAGTTAAAAACATTTAATTAGAGTAGCAACGTATCTTGAGCAAGCAATTTATAGTTATAAAAAAGGTATTTTGATTGATGAAGTGAAAAATGGAGAACTGTCAGGAAACCAGAAAACTTCTTGGGACACCAGGACATTGAATGAAAAAGTGAGACTACCCAAGGTAAAAGGTTTTATTTCTATATTATCTAGTAGTTCTCTACATAGCTCTTTCTCCTCATGTACAGAACAGTTTGCCAGATGCTGGGATTGGAAGGCAGGGGAAAGGATCACTTGATGATTGCTCTGTTCTGTTCATTCCCTCTGAAGCATGTAGCATTGGCCACTGCCGAAAGATAGCATATTAGCCTAGATAGACCCAGTATGGTCATTCTTATGATCTTATGTTGCAACAATGAATAATCATTTGTTTGTTCCCCAGGCATTTCTAGCCAATAAGAACATTGCAGACAAATGTCTCAATGAACCCATGTGCAACAGATTCAGAAATATTTAATTCCTTTGTTGCTGGATTAAATACTGTTTAGAGTACATAATGTATGTAACACTATAGATTCATTCTCAGGCAAAAAAGACTAGCATCTTTTGAGGAAAAAATTGAGATTTGCTCCTCTCTACTTATTGGATCAGGAGGAAAAGCATCTTACTAACAGTGCCAATATTTATACAGTATACACTTGAAGATTTGATCTTTTTAAAATTAAAAATATCATTTTAAGGGCCTGATTCTATTCCCAATGATGGAAATGACAAAACTTCCATTAAGTTCAATGGGAGCTGCTGGGTGCACAGCACATTTGGGGGGAAAGAAGGGGGAATCAGGCCACTTGCTGCCATTTATTTAAATATCTAAAATAAACACTTAAGAGCTTGACTTTAAGTGTCCTTTTTTGGAAAATGTTTGTCAGTAAGATTGTCAGGTTTTTAATCTGCCATAGTTCTGCCCTATATTTATAGAACTCAGAGCATCTTGTCTTAAAGATTTTTTAAATTTTCCTAACCTGTTTAAAAATCTGTAATTTCATTCATGAATCTTTCCAATTACTTTCTTTAACACTGTTTGGAAATAGATCGCGTTTGTCCTTGTGATTCAGAAAGGGATGATTCCCTAGGTATGAGATCTGACCAACCATTTAATAAATTAGACACTTCGAAGTAACTTGGGAAATGCAGTACTTCAGGCCTTTTGTCAGTGGCTGAAAATAGCAGAAATTGTGAAGACCTAAATTCCTTGAATTAGAATCCTTTAAGTCAAGCTGAGATGATAAATTCCCAAGTGTTTTAGGGCTAGGTATTATATTCATAAAGATCACTTTAGCTTCCTCACAAGAAGCTCTCCATTACCTCAAGACAGGATAATCAGGATGCATGAAGAGATAAATTCTTTGGCCTAAAATATTTTTGGCAAGTCATTTGGACTATACACTGAACATTCCAAACACACAGCAACCCCATATATAGTGACCAGGTATCGCAGTCAGAATTCTACAGAACTTTAGGTATGACCGGCAAATCCAGTTATAAAAACTTGAAATGGTCATGGTACAATGGAAAGCTTCACCTTATTTCACCAACATCTATGCCTTTAACAGACTAATTTGCAATACTGTTTTTTTCTTTTGAAACAAACACATTATTGTAATTTACTTCACGCTTATTTAAAAGAGCTTCATTGCATCATGCCAGAGTCTGATGCTGCATTCTTCAGGATATTTCCCTGGCATCATCTTTATGTCAGATCTTTTTTAAAATTTAAGATAAAACATGTTTTGTATAAAACAGGCCAACTAATTTTCTAATGTTTCAGAATCATACTGATTCACATTGTTACTCTAAGAAATTCACTTTCACCTGCAAAGTGATGATTTTACGTAAATTAAAAAAAAGTGACAGAGCTGACAAATTAAAATCTGGAAACCAACTCATCATGTGTTAGCTGAAAAAGATAGACATTTAAAAATATCTAAAACCACACAGGACTATGATTTAGGTCTCAACACTTCCACAGAGTGATGTACCCTTTTGAGCAAAACTCCATTGTCAGGATTAGACCCAAAACGAGGGCCTGATCTTGTAGTAGATGTTGATGCTGTAGTAGTATTCGTTGAAAAATGCAGAGAATTAGTCAAAAAAAATTAATTTTAAAAAAGTTTGATCACTAGTTGGGGGAAAAAAACACCCACAAAAACCAAAACCACATTTTTGAGGGTGAAAATTTTCCATAAAACTTGGCAAAGAATGTCACAATTTTGAAAGTTTTCTACCAGTTATGGTGTGGAGCACTCCTGTAAGATGCGAATGATCTCTCCATCTCCTCCACTCTATTCCACTGCTAATCACCCTCCCACTCCTAATAAGCATTTGCTTTTGTAGTTTATTTTCTCTTAAAAAAATCGTTCCAGCCCCTCCTGAATACTCTGCTTACATTTTAAATTACATTTCTCCAAAAAAAAAAAGATCCTCCTTTGACAGAGGCAGACTGGAGCAATAAGCCTGATTTTTGTACTTCAGGTTCTATGTAGATTTTAGAGCACTTAGAGCTGAGTTTTTAACAGAAATCTGGTCTTAATCTTAACTATAACAGAATGACCATATCAGAAGGATCACCAGTGAGCGTACTTCCACCAGCACCTGTGTAGATAACGTATCTGCTCCTGCCACGTCTTCATGATGTCCCCAAATACCAATCCACATACAAGGTAACTCTTGACCCTTGTCTCCCCATCTTAGTTAGCTGTTTCCTATGGAAGCTTTAATTTGACCCTGAGACTAGTACTGCCCTTTTATAATTCACACCCACTTCACTAAAAGGGAAGTATTACCATCCAGGAGTGAATTATGAAACATATCAGATGGGTCAATATGTACTGTTTCTACACCATGGTATATGTCCCTGCTTGTCCTTTTCACTATTGATCTCAAGTTATGTCTACACTACAGGTGCTACAGCTACAGCATTGCCACTACACCGCTGTTGTATTGACACTTACTACAGAGACAGAAAGGGGTTTTCCATTGCTGTAGTAAGTCCAGCCTCCTCAAGATGTAACAATTTGGAAGAATTTCTCCATCAATCTAGCTTAGTCTACAGTGAGGGTTAGGTTGATCTAACTACATCGCACTGGGCATGACATTTGTCACAGCCCTAAGCAATGTAGCTAGATCAACCTAAGTTTAAGGTGTAGCCCAGACCTCAGACTCTTGACTACCAAATCTTTGTTTTTAATGCCTTTGGCATTGGAGCTGGGGTTTCCCTCAAAATGGCATTTCAGCTTCATTGGTCCTATCTCCCTCTACTGCTATATCAGCTGTCACTTGGACAGCAGACAACAAAGTGCAATATATTTGATGGATCAATTAAAAAAAATCCTCCCAGATCACTGTCTTCTTTGCCATTCCATTCACACTTTCTTTCCTCCCTTTCATTAGACGTTGTGCTTAAGGATAAATGAATGTCATAGCTGCTTATATTAAGATTGAAATTGGTCCATAGACTTTATTCTTACCAGACAGGGAGAGCCTTTGTCTGTTAGAAAAAACACCCCAAAATGTAGATGATTTTTTATTTCCTTTCCAACCTTAGCCAAATCTCTTTTGTCTACAGAACTGGGCTAGTAGTCTCTCAAGAAGAAACACTTTTCAGCTTTCTGGTACCTTCCTGCTTTCAGGCAAGGCAGTAATGATAAAATGTTAGCACTTCTACTTCCTGTCCCAGATGGAATCAAGGTGCATAAAGAAATAAAAAAAAAACAAAAATAAGGAGGGGAAATGGCAACTTCACCTGACCTCATGAACCCATGCTTTATTTTTACTTTATTCTAACTATATTATTTTCTGCCTTTATTTGTATCTTTTTTCACATGAATTCTCAGTTCCAATTGAGCTGTGTTTGGTGCAAAACTCAAGAAAGAAAAACAAAGGTGGGCTATAGTTCATTTTTAAGGACCTTAGATCATCTGGCTCAGCCCAGTCCTAGTCTCCTGGCATAAATCAGCATAGCCTAAAATGATGCCCAATGAGCCATTCCAGCAGACAGGGATTGCAGATTCCCCAGTATCAGGCTTCCACTGCAATTTTGACATTGGGGAGCCCCCGCTCTCAGCCCCAGGCGACCGACAGCGGAAAATCATGGAAAAGTAATAGTGGACTTTATTACCACAAATATTAAGGTCTGTTATTTTTACGCAATTTTCCTTGGCTCGTCTGCAACTGAGCCACAATTTTTTGACAGTCATCCTGAAGTTCAAGTAGGGCTTTAATTAAACAACTGCAGAGTTATAGGGCTTGCCATATGGAGAAACACCATAGCTAGCAGTTTAGGACCTCTCTCTCCAGCCCTCCTGATCAGGAAACATACAAAAGGTTGCTTAAACTGATGCTATTTTCCCTACAAGGCTTCTTTTCAAATCCAACAATCTTGGAAAAAAAATTGCTCGCTTTTTGGTTTAATATAAGTTCTGACATCACATAAGGGAAACCAGCCTGCAGGGTTCAGCTGGAGAGATGGAACAATACTTTTATTACTGAATGAATAGACAGTTCAGACTCTTTCTGCTCAGGATTCCAGAAACAACTAGTTCACATCGGCCATGTTTGGAGGCTTTAACTATTTAAAGCATTTGCTTTCAGATGCTTCTATTTCATCATGCTTTATAAGTATGGGGGAATCTCTACTTAGGAACAGGAAGGTTTCCCAAGGAAACCTAAAATATATATATTTTACAGATATTTAAAGCAACCAACAACTGTCTTACACTCATCCTATTCCTAACTTGTTAAATACAAAAAAAAAAAAAAAAAAGAAAAAGTCAAAATTATGCCAGCTGCATACTTTAATACATAAGATAATTTTGTCCTTCATCCTTTTCACTTCTTCACTTTAACCATTCATTTCTGATGTATGTTGATGGTAGACAATATCATCACGGTGGAGTTCTGCCAATCCAGCTATTAAAGCTACAGTGGCTATAATCAATCACATTAATGCTACTCACTTCTATCAGAGTAATGACTGCAGCTGAGTCAGCAGCTGGCACCGCCATTGACTATATGGCACCCTGTGAATCTCAAGCACTGGGGCACTAAGTCTAGTTGAAAGCTACCAGATGGAAAATAATTTTTCAACACTAGAAACAATTGCTTTATGAAGCAGCTCTTTATGGATCCTGAGAGGTAACTTTGAAATTCATTGCATGCAATATGTAGGAGTAACTTAAGAGGTTAGGTGGGACAGCTCCATGGAGTGTAAGCCCTGTGGCCTGAAGCCTTAGAGAGTAACGTGCTTTCGTAGTCACCTGTTGATGAAATGGGAGAAGAGGAACCCACAACTGGTTAAGAACTGCAGATGTGCAGAGGCTCCACTGGGAAGGTAGCTCTCTGCCAGCATCCATTGGAGAACAAGGGGAAATTGACTGAAGGGGACAGTCTGGGGGCATTTTGGTTACAGCACAGTAAATGTTGAGTTTGGGGGCAATGAAATGCTATTGACTTTCTTGGGAAATATATATAGACATCAAATGCCTGGATTCACCCTAGGAATTCACTTGTGGAATAGTGTTGGCCAACCCCCACTTATGTGATGACACCGGGGTGACCTCAAGTGCAAGGTCATGCTGGTGGGGGGGGGGGGGGCAGAGCAGTGTGCACTTCAAAATGGCATTTGGTTTTGTTTCAGTACTAGACAGGTACAAACCTTAGAAAGTAGGACTATCTGATATAAAACTGGATGAATGGCCTGCCTAGCTCACCCTGATCAAGAGTGCTGTTAGGCACAGTTCAGTAAGGCAGCCAGGTCAAAGCTGAGAGGAGGAAAGGAGAGAGGCTCCTACCATCTGCTGGGAGTGCTTCCCTGATTCCTGGTGGCAAGGACTCTAAAGGATCCCGGCTAACACTGAATCCTCTCTGAAGAGCTGAGCAGAGACTGCTATGAAACAGTGATGGGTACAGAGCGGAGGGTGGCTTTGAGGCAATGGACAGTGCAGAGGGGCAGCTTTGGGGTGACTAGATGGCACAGAGCAGCAGTAGATGAGAAGAGCTGAGGCAGGTTGGGCTGAAACCATAGAGGATACCCTGAGTGGTGGGAGGGTCCCAGAGCTCAGGCTCCAGCCTGAGCCCAGAAGTCTACATTGCAATGAAACAGCCCTGTAAGCCCAAGTCAGCTGGCACTGGCCAGCCATGGCTGTCTAATTACAGTGTAGACATACCCAGAAAGACCAGCAGCCCAACTAAGGGGCTCTGGTACAGGCATCCCTGCCAGAAGTTAAAGCTGAAACCACCCCAGCTGAGCCAGGTGGTAGAGCCGGCAAAGCAATCCAAGACAACTAACTCTGAGTGGGGAGCTGCGGAAGAGAGAGATAGCTGGAACACACCAGCCCCTCAATTCCCAGGAGAATGGAGATTGGGACTATGGTTAAGGCAGCCTGAAGTGTGGGGGTAGCAGTTTTACTTCCCAAAATTTGTTTATCTAATTGTTGTATGCATTCTGTTTTTCCCCTCTTCTCCTCCCGCCCCCTCATATTCTTAACCCCTGAACTCAGTGCTTGCAAGTGGGGAAGTACTGCTTGTCCAGGGCACTCAGGATGGCACATAGTTTCCTAGGTTTCTGGGTGGAGGCTCGAACCAGTGTTACTTAAGTCTCTAAGGAAACAACTAGAAAATTGAACTGGCCTTCTTGGCAGCCATCAACACCCGGCAGAAGAGTTACATGAGCAACCATTACCGCCATATTCCCTTTATTACAGAAAGCACACTGTTTTTGAATGGTTTAGAATCCACAATACTTTCTTTTATGAAATCTCTAGCCAGAAGAGAGCTGGCAGCAGGAACTAGGCAGGAGGGCTTTCCTGCCAGCTCTCTAGCTAGGTCAGGGCTGTGAGTGTGGAGAGGCCAGGGTTTCCCATTTGTTCATTCTCTCGTCAATCAAGGCTTCCTGAGAAGTGCCAACCTTTGCAGCAGTGCTGTTGATCTGTGGAGTGGGGCCTCCACAAATGAAAAGTGCGAGCCCTTAAAATAACTACGTAGAACACATCACAGATATTGTATTTGTGAAAATAAGTATTCCCTACGAGGCAAGAAGAGACTACACTCAAAGCATTGGCTAGTTTAGTTCTGAGGTGTTTACTACATATTAAGGCCCAAAACGTCTTTTCTAAGGAACAATCCTATTAGGATTTAGCTTTGGTACAAAAGGGCACATTTTAAAATGACTAAGCAATGCAATAGAGGAATTAGGGAGCTGAGCTGTCAGATCAGAATTCTACAATAGTGAACAGTTTGCCATGCTGACAGATGGAAGCAAGAGATCAGTGTGTTAATTGTGCAGATCTGGTAATGACTTCATCTGGATCAATTTGCTTAGTTGCCTCACCCTTCGTAGCCAATGTGGCAAGACCCCTCCATCTGTCTTTGTATATTGTATTTTCATAAATATATTCTCATTCTTTTTAGGGCATAGTTCATATGGATAAGCTTCTATGTAAGCTATTCTGAGTTTGGTTTGAAAGCGATTCATGAATGTGAGTGTAAATTCCAGATCTCGTTGTTTGACATGGAAAGAAAGTTCTAAAAGGCTGGTGTTCAAACAAACAGTTTTCCCCATAGGAAAATTTTGTCATGACCCCACCACACCAAATTCTCCTGAACTGACCCCACTACATCAAGTTCTCAGCTCAGATGTGACAATGAAACTCTGATCTCAGGGAAGTTCATTCCCCTTTCTAAGAGCAGCCTATAATTATGTGAGACAAACTATATCATAATAATGAGAGTTTCCAATAAACCAGGGAAATACAAAAGGTTGGAATACTTTGGGCATTGCCACCACACAAAGATTAGGAGAAAAAAAAATTATAATTTGATCAGAAAACTCAACTAAAATACATCCTCTGAGAAACTGCATGGAAATCACTTCAGCTGAGCTGGTCAATATCCTCCTTATCAGAGGAAATAGGCTCAGCCTATCATGGACATAAAAGAAATACTATGCAATTTCCATCATGATTTTCCACATGTTCTATCCCAGAAAGCCAGGTTTGGAGAGGAGAAGAAAAAACACCCTAAAAGAGCACCCTGATAAAGTCTGAAAATATCCAGATAGAACAAAAAAGTTTGGAAAGGATTGACAGTTTAGACATGAACAAAAATTTGTTGCAAATAATGTTCAAACCAACCAAGCCAGATTGAGTACTTATTCAGTTCCACTCAAATGATTCATACAGCTTGTAGCTTTATATTTCCTTTTATTTCCAAGTGCAACCAGCATGACACAGTTAGGCTTCCACAAGGCCAACAATGTTCAGCATTAAGCTCCTCAGTCTGAAGTAGGTTGTAAAGTCCCTCTGCAAATTCTAGTAGATAGTCAAAGCAAGAATATACAGTGCTGAATCTCACTGTGACATCTAAGAAGCTCTGAGCATTGGGTATATTTTTGTGGCCAAAGTGAGAGAGGTAACAGGGAACAATAAGTATAAATACATCTCTGAGTCTTCGATCTCTATGGCTCTGATCCTCCCATTGATTCCAATGGAGCATGGAAAAGGCCCTTTGCTTATTCCTGATATCCCCAACATGGGTGTGCTTTTAGATGTAAATTTGCATCTTACAGTTCCTTATTATGTGCCATAGACAGTGAAGAGGATGTGTAAAAATCAGGTACATAATCAAATCCTACTGTTGAAAAGGATTGACAAGTGTTGTCAAGAATAAGATTTAGTGGTCAGAACAGTCCACCAACAGTGTACAGAAGAGATGGTTTTTTTCCTCAGATGCTCCTAAATGGTATTGAAAGGCCACTCATCATGTTAACCCTATCATATGCCTGGGCAAAAAAACTTACATTAAGCTCAAGAACATCAAATCTTTTCAAAGTTTAAGTGACAGTAATACTGTACAAACTTTTGCATTCAGTTTATCTGCTTGGACAGATCATTAGAAAACCACCTCTAGTGCATAATTATGGACATACAGAATCTGATATCAGCCTTCATTTATTTCTGACAAGAGATAACTTGACCATCATTTACTAAAAATCATACCATAGTTTGACTTACTGGCTTCATAAACAATTTATTCTGTACTACATGCTGCTGCAGACTAATCAGACCATTTTATGATTCAGCAGGTCATATTAGGTAGCTCTGGGTAGAACCATATTTATTATAGTTGGTGGACACTGTGCAATTTCCTACTGAAATCCAAACACTTCCTAAAGTGTCTTTTAAGTTAGTCCCTTCATTTTCATCATCAATATGGAAAAGAAAACCCCACTTCTCCAATTGAAGTGTGACTTCAAGTAGCCTCCTACAATACATTTTTTTTAAATTTCCAGATCTTATCCTTTTCCATCTGAACCTTCCTCTTTCTATTTTATGTACTCCTGACTGACACTGTACTGCTGTGTGTCTGAACTGGTTTGTGCAACATTTTCCTAGTTCTTTATCCTAGAGTTCCAATAACTGAATTGTAAATGCTTTATTAAACATTGCCCTAGCCATGGATAGACCAATGACAAGTCAAACAGAAATCACACTGTTTTACATTGCTATATTCCAACCATCAGAACTCTGTACCACACAGCACAATGCTGAAATTAGTCACTGAGACTGCAAGTCTGCTCTTGTATTTATTCATAGATTTTATGGCAAGAATCAACCAATATTATCATCTAGGCTGACCTCCAGTATAGACACATTTGTTCCTCAGATCTGCAAGAGGATTAATGATTTTATCAGGGAGTGATAGGATCAAACCTATTGGGCCACACATTTTCCTGAAAACTATTCAAGGCAACTGGTACTGATACTAACATCAGATTCCATCATCTGTAACTGAGGAAGAATTTTGAACCAGTTGTTGTTCAGTCACTGCAGCATTCCTTCTTCGTTCTATATTTTGACCTCTGGGAACCTGCGGATCTCAAGAAATCTGTATATGGAATTTTCAGAACTGCTCAGCCTGGCTTAACTCTGGTCTCATGGAAGTCAATGGTAAAACTTCAGTGGGAGAAGAGAGTTAGACCAACAATGAGCATACTTTTGAAAACCCCAACTTGTATTACTAAAGTGGAGGTTTAAAAGAGGATTTATATCCTGTCAATTTGAAACACTCAGTAGCATTTTTTTTTTACCTGATGCAGTCAACTTTCTCCCAAAGAGGATTCTCCTCAAGTTTTTCTTTTTTCTTTACTTGTATTTATTTGCCATATTAACATTAATTAATGCTCCTCTGCAACTGAGGATCACAAGTTCTGGGTAGAACTGAGGTTCTGCTGGATGAGAGATGACCAAATCGCTCAGTGCCCAAGAATTCCTCAGTCAATCAAATAGACACAGAGCACTTCCTCTTAAATTCACTGCCCCAATGTGAGGAAGAAGATGGGCATAGTGCAGAGGTTGACTTCTGTGTTCAGTACTCCTGATCTAGCCAATCTAGAAGCACTGCACTACCAAAATGGAGGTGGGGATAGGGATACATGCGGAGAGCTAGCTCAGCTGCTTCTGTGGCACTAAGCCATTGGCAAATAACGAGCACCAAGTCCTGGTTGATGTGAAGTGAGTGAGTGGGGCAGGAACCTTGGTACACAGCATGCTGTCAGCCATTCTTAGGTAGAGGGGGCAGCTGCTCCAGTTTCAGATGTAGCGCTCCTCAGTACAGAGCGCCATCACGAAGAACCATTACATATCTGAGAAAATCAGGCAGGATAGGATTTTGGGATGGAGAAGGAAAGTATGGGGGTATTTTATTTTTCTTTGATGTTTTTGCTTCACAGTATGATATATGGGTGCTAATAAACTTGTTTCCAAACCTGTATAAGAATTATAGGGGTATTTGTTTAGACTCGTGAAGTGGAAATATTACTTCGGCTTGTGAATGGGTTATTGTGATCTTTGAGCATTTACTACCCCTGCCTTCATGCTCCTGGATCTGAGACAGACACTAAGACCCTGTCTACACTTACCTCTGAGATTCAGCAGCAGTCGACAGGGGTTACGCAAGCTACGCAAAAAACTTGATTAACTCCTGTCGACTTCTCTGCTCCTCTTTTATGCGCCGGCTTCACTGCACTGCACTTCACTGCACTGCGCCGACGCAGTTCCCGTCGACGCAGAGCTATGCCACTTGTGAAGGTGGTCTTAGTATGTTGATTTCTGGATTGACTGAGCGGGTCTTCACTGACCGCTCAGTCGATCCAGGGAAATTGATCTGACGGCGGTGACTTTGCCACCGTCAGTGTAGCCATAGCCTCAGAGACTCCAAATAACTTCTCCCAATTTTTCCCTCTTTGCCAGAGAAATTTTGGCAAAAAACTGACCACAGTTGCCAGTTGTGAATATTGGACTTAACATAAGAGGAGAAATGTATTTGATCAGTACACAGGAAACAAATTTCAGGAGCTAACTGTTGCTACGCTCATCAGAGAAAAGTTTCCCGGAATGCAATGCATATTATAAAATGACTGTTGTAATTACTAAAACCATTCAACAGGTGTCCCGTAAGTGAAAAATTAACATTACAGTTAATGCTTGTTTTGATGGCTGCACTACAATTCAAAAGAAATAGCTTCCAAATTGCTTTACACAAATTACATGCTCTCTGCCATCTGGATACCTTCCCAAGTGACTTGCTATTAGCATTTTGGGTGGCTGGCAGGTCAGGATTACTCTGTGAGAGGTGTATGCTGCTTAAATGGTACCATTAACTCCCTTGATCTATTATTTCTCCTTGTATCTATTTCCCTTTCTGAGGCTCCTTTCCAAAAATGTGTATTATTCTGAAGCATTACATTGCAGCTCAAATCCATTTGTCTTTATTAATTCATCTCACTTCTCCATCTTAATTGAGAACTCCCGGGAAAACCCACCTTGTTTCTGACTCCATTCTTAGTCCCATGAGAAGAGCAGAACAGATACCACCCACTCATTAAAATACAAACAATAGCGTTGCTCCAGTCCTCTTCCTGCATAAACTTATGCTACTTCCCCTAAAATAGAGTCTTCCAAATAACTTTGCTTCAGCCTCTGTAGTTGATACCAACACCAGATAAAATGTCAAGTAGATATACAAGGATAACAGAGCTATTTATCTGAAAGTATTTAATATTTATAACTTTCATTACTCTGCCCAATTTTTACTAGATAGGCTGATCTACTAAGAAAGATATATTATGAGAACCACTTGCTGGACTGTTAGAATGATGTCATTGGTGTAAAATACATTTTTCATTACCAGGAAGCAGTACATGTAGTAAAAAACAAAAAACAAATAGATAATAGCAATCCTGTTTCTGTGATGGAGGGCATGACATAAGAATGACTCAGCACAAGGAATGTAAAAAGCTGAAAAATATTTTTGTTTCTCCTCATTATTTCCCCAGCCTAAATTCCATGTGAGTCTGACCATCTTTCTGGCTGACTTTTTATGAATAACTAAAGTAAAATGCCCAAAATAATGTATCAACATTATCATCATCTACAGAGGTCAGTGTTCAAACAATAAGGCACCTAAATCACATTTACTGGCCTTCATGAACTTGCAAACCTTAAGTATGTTGTGTGGTAATACTGCTTTGCCTTTATTTATACAATGCTTTCATTGCACTATTCATCTCTGGCTCAAGGCATCCAAGTGCCAATGTAAGTGCCTACCGTTGGGCTTAATGTTTCCTACAATAACTAGTACAGTTTTATAAAGGGGAAGAATTATACATTGCTCCTGCCAAATGCCATCCACAATTCTTTGGATTGATTGGATGGGTTGTTGGACGTTCACTAGACAAAACAAGACACTCCCTACTGCCAAGACTAGATGAATTCTTTATGCAACACTGACATCCTCTCACCTGGGCAGTAAGAAACCAAGCCTTTGTCTTGAATTATGATTTCCTGTGTAATTGTCTGATTTATCTCATCTTCCAAGGCTACTTTAGAAACATTGGGACAAATTCAAAAGCGATGTTTTTGGTGACAAGCTAGACTAACAGGTTTAATTCCCTTTCACGTGGGTATGTCAGGTGTAAGTAGAACGGAGAAAGTTTAACTTACACACCAAGGAGCCAGGATAAGGTGCAAGTTAAAAAAAATAGTCTCCACCTTCTATTCCAACTCCTGTAATAGCCCCAGAAACATATATGACTCCTGCTGGCGATGCTCTATCTCCAATGGCAAAAAAATGCTAATTAAAACTAGATCAGAGTTAATTGTCCATCTCCACCAAATTTTGGACAACCACAATGAAAATTATTCAGTTATTGACAGCACAGGATCTCAGAAGAACATTTTTTTTTTAAATGAACAACCTGTGAACTACTGTGCGCAGAGGAAAAAGACTGTAGGTTGTGAAGGTTTCACGGATTTTTACTGTCTTATTATTGAAGCGTTTGGGATGGTTCATATTTAAAGAGGGATTTTTGTTTTGAAAGTTCAGAAAGTTAAGTAATAGGTTTTCATTCTTAAATATTATTCACCTAATGGATTGTAAGAAAGGAATCTTTTGATTATGATTATTCAATAATTAAGAAGTATCCCATGGATTTTCCACTGGAATCCTTTATGCTCTAAAAGGAGCACAATTATCTTGCTCACCACTTCCTTTTATGTGGACATCTAAAACAGATACTGAGTTTCAGCTTGGAACCAGAAGAAAATTGCTGCATTATGACAAGTGTTGCACTTCACTCCCAGAACTACTTACATGGCCTTCAGTAGCTGAGAACCAGCTGAGTGCTAAGTACAGCACTCCTGCTAACATGTCTTCACTCACACTATAGCACAGTAATTGAATTTCTGTAAAACTCCCTAAGGAAAGGGAAGCCATGCTGCCTATATTTTTTCACCTCCTGCAGAAGTCATTCTGATGAGTGATTAATAGCTACCTTGGGAACTGTTACTCTTTCATTGCAATGCACTGGACTATATTGCACCAAAGGTCATCGGTGTCTATTTGTACAAGTGCTGTGAATTTCAAACTTACTCTAACCTGCTAATCCTTATCTGTGACCCAATATTCTACTGGGCAGACTGATGGGATAGAACCTGATCGACACAACAGGTCTGCCGGCAATACTGGGCCTCCCTAAGTAAGTACTCTCTCTCAACCCCCCATCCAGCTGGTTCCAGCAGGCCTGAGTATCTCAGCAGCTATAGAAAGGTCACAAATGTTATTTACAAGCATTAAGCTACTGAAAGCGAATTAGATTGGCTTGCGGATAAAGAGCTGGCTTTTGGCATTGATGGCACATTAGCCCACCAAAAAGTCACTGGCTTTTTTTTTACAAATATATTTTCCAGAGTGACAATCGCTTTAATTACTAGCACACAGAAGGGAGCAAATGACTGACAAAATCACTAAATAGTCCTAATGAGTACCACCTGTGAAATTACTTATGTTCTTACAAAGTAGTGCATAGGTGCTAGAACTAAGGGTATTCAGGGTGCTGCTGCACCGCCTGGCTTGAAGTGGTTTCCATTATGTACATGGTTTACAGATGGCTCTATAGCTGTCAGCACCTGCAGTATGCAAATTATTCCAGCGCCCCTGATGTAACATCTCTGCCTTTAATAACAGGCATAATACTATTTTGTACTTTTCATAGGTACTGGGCACCCATAACTCCAACTGAACTCAAGGAAGTCGCAGGTATTCAGCATCCCTGCAAATCAGTACCAAAAATGTCTCCCGTTTGGAACTGCAAAACCAGTGGCCACTTTTGAAAATTTGGCCCAAAAGATGAGTGAAAACAGTGAACAAACGTGGAAGATCAATGAAGACACCTCCTTATGAGACACAAAAAGGAGTGTGCATTTGCTTCTGGGACAGCCAGCAAATTAACTGGGACTAGATGAACATGAAGGAAGAACCATGCAAGCTCAGCAGATGGAGACACTTGATTTCTGTTAATGCCTCCTGTTTACCAGACTCTCAGAATAGGAGTACTCTAAAGAGCTGAGTTATTTAAGCATTCCACCTCGCTTTCGATCAGTATAGCGGTGTTGCATGCCATCAGAGGCTTTAGACATGATTAAAAACATGCAGAGATTCTGTCTGAATTGGAGACTACAGATTTTGCAAATTTGACTGTAATAAGTTCTAAAATGAATATGAAACCTCAAACTGTTTGATGGATTAGTGAAGCCTACTGTACGTTGTGGACTTTCCAGAATAAAATAGAAAACCTATAGAAATGTTGGGATGTTTTATTGCTACTATATATTCTAGATGAAATGCACCAATATCCATATCCAGAACTTTCAACACTGCAGAGTGAATATGACAGTAGAACTGTCAACAGTATACCTCTTAAAGGATTTTTAAAAGTCTGTCTCATCATTTTAGGCAAAACAGTCTGTTTTAGATATTACTAGAATCAATTTACATACACTATTACTTTATTACACAGCCTGATGAACAGTCATGTTTTAAAACTTAACAAAAAGAGCAAGTCAAAGGAAGAAAATAATGAAGGAGCTAAAGTAAAATAGTTAAGGTACTAAGATTCTGGGGAGAGGAAGGGGTCAAATTCTATTACAATGAGTAAATCTGGAGTAACACCATTAAATTACAATAGTGTTGCTCCAGGTTTACACCATCTTAAGGCCATGATGTTGGATGAGTGAGTGCTGCGTGTAACAGAAGTAATGTTCTAGAAACAGAGACCACCCTGTAGGGCAAAATTCTGCCCTCAATTACAGCAGCGCAATGCACAGAATAAAAGCAGTTTCCTTAACATATTGTTCCTGGCTATACTTTTTCCTCTTATGGCAATGGCTTTTGGTCCCCACACAAAAAGCTATTAAAGAAACAAAGTAGTCTGAGGGTGAGAGATAGTACATCTGTCATTATTATAAATGAGCTCAAAGATAAAAACAAAGCACAGGCACAAATGACCAGTTTTCATCAAGGCTAAAAGGTTAACAGGGTGCCCCAAAGTTCCATACTAGGACTGGTGGTGTTCAATATTATACACAGAGATGGAAGAACAAAGGCAGAGAAGACAATGATCTAGGTGAGGGCAGAGAAGGGGCTGAGAGGGAGAAGAATGGATGCAGAGGGGACTCAGACAGTAAGAGAGAGGGGAAGAATGAAATCAGAGAAAAAACTGGGGTAAATTGCAAGGAAAACAATGCTGTGACAAGGAGAGAATGGAGGGGATAGGGGCAGAAGGATCCATGACTAGAGAGGAGGCATAGTCCAGCGGTTAGGGCACTTGCCTGCAACACTGGAGACCTGGTTTTATTCCCGGCTTTGCCACAGAGGCCAAAGAGACTGAGAGACTAAGTAACTTGCCCAAGGTCACACAAGGCCTCCATTCCCCGTCTGTGGGAAGGGGTTAATAGCACTTCCCTACCTCAGCAAGGTGTTGTGAGTATAAATAAGAGACTGAGTTTCTCAGATTCTAGGGTAATGGGGTCCGTGTACCTTAGATAAGGTACACTCGACTCTGGAATGGAACCTAAGGTTCTTCAGTCTCACTGTACCTGTGACTCCCACTGGCAATGTGTGTGTTATCCCTTTCTAGTGGCAGGTCCACATAGAAGGTGACAATCTTCTACTGCTATTAGTTACTCCATTAGCACAAGTGGCAAAGGTCTGTGCTGTGAACCTAAATGATATAAATCCAACCCTGCTGCTGACCCATACTGGGGTTAATATGACTCCACATGGTGGAATTCCATTTTTCAGTTTACTTAAAATTAAAAAATTACTTAAAATTTAAAAAAAACCCAAGGCTCTCACCTCAGGGCTCTCACCTCAGTCAACGCACAAGATGAAATGTGTTCTAGGAAGGAATCAGGGTTGTATAGCAGAGCCTTTCTGTAGGATCCCTGCTTCATTTGCTGCAAAAGGGGGATGGTGTGTAGCCAGTGAGGCAGGGGCTGGCAGGAAGAGAAAGGACAGTCTCAGGGTTAAGGCAGCTGAATGCTGCCCTGGACAACTGGATTCTATTCCTGCCTCTGCCACAGAGTTCCTGTGTGATCCTGGCCAACTCACTTAAACCAAACTTTTCACACTAATTTGTGTTCCTCATTTTCTGGGTACCAAACTTGAGACCTACTGGTCTGATCTGTAGTAGAGCTGAGCACTCACAACTGCGTCTGAAGTGAATGGGAGCTGTGCTTTGAAATTATGATGTAATGCCAAATACTCTAAATATCAGGTCCTAGGCATCTTAAATTGGGTACCCAAAATTAGAGGATACTCAACCTTACTCGCTCTCTGCCTCAATTCCCCATTTGTGAAAATAAATGTGTTAGTGTTCATGAAGCACTCCGATCTTATAGTGATAGGCACCATAGAAAAGTTCATGAGGCTGTTAATTCTATATGCAGAGCAGGGTTTGAATAGTGTATAGTAAATAAGACGGGGCCACACGTCAAAAAGAATGAAAAAAATATCTGTCTGTATAAGGTATGGGATGAGATCATCAAAAAAACAAAACATTATGCCTCTCTCAAAACACATTCAAGTCTGGTCAGGACATCTAAGAAGAAAATTTAGAAGGAGAAAAATTAGAAGGATGATTGGAAAGATTTGGAGAAGAGATGATTAAGAAGGAAATGATTGATATATAGAAAATAATGAATGAGAAAGATTAGATCCCATATAGGCAAGTTAATCCATAAATGTCAACCACAGGAGGTTTTTCATTCTTCCTCTGCAGCCTCTAAGTACTGGCCACCGCTGGAGTGAGGATTTTGGACTAGGTAGGCTGTTGGTCTGACCCATCACAGCCATTCCTAGGTTCGAGAGCTGGTGGGAACATGGTCAACTAATAGCTTATTGGGGATGAAAATGCAATTTCATCAAAGTCAGAATGTTTTGTGGATATTTACCTGGTTCAATGGAGATTTTGTCCAGAAGGTTTCCGAAGTCCAGAGCTATCAGGTCACTTCAGACACCCACAAACTGAAAACCTGACATTTCTGAGCAGAAAATGGCTCTTTTGACACAATTCACAATTTCATGAAAACATTCAAAAGATTTTGGTTTTGTTCTGCACTGAAACAAAAACAAATTTCGAAACACTGAAAATTGTCACAAAATGGAGTTGTTGTCTTCTGGTCAGCTTTATTATGTTCCTATGTAACCATATCATATGCTTGGAGAAGATGTATAGCTGGGAGTTTCAAAAGGAGTTGAATGGAATCAGGCCCCCCAACTCCTACTCAAATCCCATGGGATTTGGCCACCTAACTCATACCAGCAAACATTAATTAAAATGTTTGCAACTAAACCTCAAGCCATCACTGCTGCTGTCCATCTTCTGCCTGTCGTGTGACTAGATAGGGCTTTAATTTCCTCTTTCACAAACACGATAATGAAGTAAAAATGTGAGAGAAGGGGGAATACAACATCTGATATTTTTATGAAGTAGTGCTTAAGAAACATTATGATTTTGGGTCTGCTGAAGAAACTGTCATTTCACTGATGTTACTGGAGTTGCACTTGTTTGACAATGCAGAACATGACCCTCTTTATTATAACCTACTCTGAGACTATTCTTTATACAGAACTATCTTGGCTTAGAAACTATTAATAGAGAATAATGGGAATCTCTTGTAGCATATTTGAGAGAACTTTTAGGAGAACATAGGGAATTAACATCCACAAAAATGGAGCAGTTTATGCAAAGCACTTTAAGGAAGGACATGATTGACTTGGAAAATGAATCACAAGAATTATCTTAGCAATTTTGATGAAGCAGACTTAGTCAAAACTTCCACTTTTAAAACAAAAAGCATCTGCACAAAAAACACAATCCTACTGTAAAATACACTGCAAAGAAGGACAATATTTTTAAATTTCAGACAGATGCAACTCAGAATGCATGCAATTAAATTTCAAATGTAAAACCATGATCTGATGTGTCCCTAGTCTCTGTTTGCCAGAAGCTGGGAATCACTTGATGATTACCTGTTCTGTTCATTCCCTTTAAAGCACCTGGCATTGGCCACTGTCGGAAGACAGGATACGGGGCTGGATGGATCATTGGTCTGACCTAGTATGGCCATTCTTACGGTCTTAAAAACACACTAGTCTCATGAGAATGACACACTCTACTGAAGAAGCAAAGCAGCTCTGATGTGAATCTTTTGCTGTCTCTGAAGTAGTTCTGACATTTACTCCTCCACAGAGTTTCTCTTTTGTTGGCCAGTGCTCAGAATTAAGCTGTTTAAAACCATAAGAAATCCCCCGTTACAAGCAGACAGGAACACAGAGTTGCTAAGGAAACATAGGAGATTGTCAAGAAGGCTTACATTATAACCTGAACAATGTGATGAACTAATTTATTGGACTTACAGGGCAAAGCGGGGCATTTAAAGAACAGACTCAAAGAAGTGAGATTTAATTACAGTTAGCTCTATAGGTCTGATGTTGTTACATAAGGAATTAAGAGCAAACCACCTATAGTACTAATAGGAGGCACTATGTAACTAATTTCCCATGTCCTATACTGAAAATCTATACCAAGGAGACAATCTTGTTATAAACTCCAACAAAAAAAGAAAAAGTTAAAATGAAACCACCAACATTTACACTGTTCCACAACAGACAGGAAGAAAAAGGAAATGTCAGAATGAACCAGAAATAGGAGAGAAAATTCTTCATATCCGCCATTCAGAATATTCAAGTTCATTCATATTCAGTATTGAATTCCCCCAGACCCTTGCTATCATGTCTCGTCGAGAGCCTCTCGATTTTATTCAGAGAACTAAGCAGAGCTTAAGTAGGACAAAATACCTTCCCTTGCCCAAAGCTGAGGATATAGGCTACAGCTCAGTCTTCGCATAGCCCTCTGCAGCCTGTAAGCTAAAATAGTGGCTACTGATTCCTGACCACTTGATCCAGTAGCCTCTCTCTGGAAGCCTGCATAGGGCCTGTGCTGGCATGCTAATGTACTCACTGGTGAGAATGTGTTACAGATCTCACTCTATGCCAGTCCACAGAGGATGTGACTCTATGACAGCCCCCCAGTAGAGACCCTTGGCTCTTTAGCTGTAGCTGCTCATGCTTTTAGTAGGGTTGCCAACCCTCCAGGATTTTCCTGAAGTATCCAGGGATTAAAGATTAGTCTTTAATTAAAGATTATGTCCTGTGATGAAACCTCCAGGAATATGCCCAACCAAAACTGGCAACCCTAGCTTTTAGCCCGGAGGTCCCAGGCTCAATTCCTGGTGCGTCAGCCGCAATGGCAGCCATCACGCTATCCTAGTAAAAGGCATAATGGAACACCCACCCTTCCTCATCAGGAATGTAGACACTCTTCTGCATGACTGACACTCTCTGCCTGTGCCTTCTCTCCACACCATACACAGATATTAGGTGCCTCCAGAGACATGTAGGGCAAGGATCTTCCCACATCATGCATGCAAGAGTGCTGGCCTCTAACATCAGGGCAACACTGGAGAAGGGAGACAGTGAGAGCTGTGGCCAAAGCAGCCATCAGAGTTTTGACTCCTTGCTCTCTTGCACTGAGACAAGTATAAGCCCACCCCATCCCCATCCCAATTCTTTTCTCCTACAATGAGGACCCTTCCTTTGAAGCAATGATGGAAGGGAAGGCAAAGCCAAGCCACAGGCTGTGTCTGCCCAGTCTCCTCTCCCCACTTCAGGCAGTAGTGAAAAGAAAACCCACCTATGGAGAGGGAGGAGGAATGAGGAGGAGTGAGGCTAACCAAACACTCCCAGCCTAAGACTCCACTTTCTTTCTGGGGGTGCTTGAAGGGGGGGCTGTCCAGCCCTGGAAGCAGAAAAGTAATGCAGTCCTCCCACAGAAAGAGGATGGGGACCAGAGCCCAGACAGCTCCAGCTTTTCCCACTCACCTCTTCACTGTGACTATACTGGGAGTGGGGACAGAAGGAAAGTGGAGTCCAGCACATACTCCGACAGACAGACAGATATGAGATTGACAAAGGAGGAGCAGTCCTGGTTCCTTTTTCTGCGTCTCTCTGGAAAGATCTGTTCCCTCCTTCTCTGCATGCCAACCCCTGGTGGAAATGCTAACTTTGCAAGTTCCTAAATTGTGTCCATCAAATGTAATGCTGAATTAGCATTGTTTCTAGATTGCAAACATAGCTATCAGTGATTGCAGGAAGTACACTGGTTAAATAAGCTGCCTTTTCAATCAGTTCCATAATAAGAAGTAAGATTGACATTGACACCCGCTAGAGATTTAGCAGAGAGATTTGTCAATCATGTCTACTTTTCAGGATGGCAAGCACAGAAACCACAGGCAAAAGCCAATCCATGGATGTTTTTCGTTCATGTCTCACTCCACAGATGGCCAGATATATACATTTGACCTAGTGCGATACCATACAGAAAACAAAATACCTGACTGCAGATGTTCTCTGTAGGAATATTGGAGAATAGGAATTGCTATGTTACATCAGGCCAGCGGCCCATCGAATCTAGTACCCTTCTCCGACTTTAGCCAGCACCAGATGCTTCAGAGGAAGGTGCAAGAAACCCTGAAGTGGGGGGCAGTTATGGAATAATCTGCACAGAGGAGAAGGTTCTTTCTAGCCCTACTAGTGAGCGTGTGGGCTCATGCTTTGCAACATGAGTGTCTCTCTCTCTCTTCCAAAAAAAAAAAAAATCTCTGCTGTTGCTGTAGCTCTTATTATTCATATAAATGGTCAATGCTTTTATGAACCTTGCTAATTTTTGGATTTAATCCGCACACACATTTAGTAAATCAGCCAAATATAGCCAAGCGAAAAGTTGATATTCCTCCATGTATCACTATGGCAGACATTCTTTACGGGGCTTGTCAGTACCTTTGCAGACTGTGCTATATATACATACACATCTCACAGGGAACTCTTACAGAAACTCAGCACGTTCAAGTAAAATTCATGCATTTCACTAAGAGATTTTAAAAGATTCACATAACCTTTCATGCTTCATGTCAGAGACTTGGCTGAACCACAAAATTCAGTTCAAGATGCATATAAGAGTTTGGGGTTGGCCCAGGGTGTCGGCCTCAGAGGGGGCCACACAACTTCGCTACACAGGCAGGCATAAAGTCAATGTCCCTGGCCCGTCTGACAGGGCAGAGCAGGCCAAGACAAACAAACAGTCTACAAGCCCACACCCTCAGACAGGTTTATTTACAGGAGGGACCATCACACAACACAGCAGAAAACCGGGGGGAGGGGACGCACACAGGATCACAACACAAACTCCTGCTGTCCACTGAGGCGCCAAGAGGAACTGGACACTGCGCAAGGGACAGCTCTGCCGGATTAACTGCAGTGCAGCTACTGGCTTCATCTTGGAGTGAACTGATCCCAAAGCAGACAGGGCTGCTGAGGCCCTAGCGCCAACTGACGAATGCCCTGCACTGAGCTGATTTGAGAGGCTCCTCCAGGCCCAACAACCAGGCAGGGGCTTAGAGCAGCTGAAGGACCAATGTCCAAATGTCCTCCCAAGTCCATGTGTTGCCACGGAAACCAGATGGAGGAGCGGGGGAGGCAAAGCAGTCTAGGCCAGGCCAGGCAAAGAAAATAGAGCAACCAGCTACAGCCTATTGAGGCTTAGCAGGCCGAGGGGCAGTCACCCCAGGGTTGGGGTGGCCGGGGGGAGGCGGATGCAGACCCACCCAACTCCACTGCATCCCAGCCATAGGCCCTATCAGTGGCAGGATGTCCCACCACTGGGTCAGCAGGGCTCCACCGAAACACACTGACTAGTGGCCCGGCGTTGGCAGAGCTGGGCCAAGGCCGGCTATCAGAGGGCCACTTCCTCCACCCCTGTACCCAGGTACCTTAGCTCAGGTTGCAGTCCAGCTCCTCAGGGTAGATGGTGAGGGGCAGCCCCAGCAGGCCCTCGGGTTCACTAGTATCCAGCAGCTCCTCCAAATAATTTGGGGCAGTCAGCTCCAGCAGGTCGCTGGCAGCTCTTCCTAGTCCCTGGCCACAGACAGCTCTTCCCAGTCACAGGGGCCCAGTAGCTCTGACAGGCCTTCTAAGCCCCAGCCAGTGGGTAGCTCAGGTGGCCCTTTTACAGGGTTGGAGTTGGGTTCAGGTACCAGCCCTGAAGGAGAGCCCTCCTTCTCCTTCATATAAGCGGGGGAATGGGCTCGCTATTGTGGGGAACTTTCCTTACTTGTACACTACCCTGGTAGAGTTGGCTAGCAAAAGGATCTGAGTCCCTGCTCCCACTCTCTTTACCCAGAGGCCCACCTGACCTTGAGGGCTCCCCCCACTCTCCTGTGTGGTGGGGTGCCTGTAACCCCGACAAGGCTCGGCCCAGGATTCCTGGGGTTCAACTCCCAATCTTGCCATGGTCCCTTAGGGCAGGGGCTAGGGTGTCCCCACTCCGGGGTACTAACTCTGCGCTGGGCACTTCCCTGACCCACTGATCACTGTATACAGTGCAAAGCAATACAATTTATTACACAAACAGCAATTAAATCAAATAAAAAAACAAGAACAGAGGAGAAAGGTTAAAGGAAAACACCCAACACTGCCCCCTGGCATGGAGCACCACAAACAGTGTCTCTGGCGTTCACAGTTTGTGTCACACATTGCAGGCCCACTGTCCAGGACCTGGCTGCGCTGCAGGGATGCAGAGTCAGACCCCTGCTCTGCCAGTAGCCACACAGTCCCAAAGTCCCCTTCGCTCTCCCCAGCAGCTCACCACACCCAGCTCCAGACGGCTCCTGCCCCAGCTCACTTTGCTTCAGTGCAGCTGCGCTTGGCTCCCTGGGATGCCGGTCTGGCTCTGCTGATGTGGGTGGGTGGGTGGGTGGCTCAGTCAGCTCGGCTCCATTCAGCTGTCTGTGCTCCTCTTCCAGCCTTCCAGCTGCAGGCTGCTTTTTCCTTAGCTCTGTCAGCTCTGCCCCAGGCATGCCCAGGCTTGCAGCTCTAGCTCACATGGAGGGCTAGGCTCCCCCCACCCTCCTGGCTCTCTCATTAGCCTGCCCGCCCTGTCAATCAGGCTGACCTGAGTTGGCCTCTCTCCACTGGCCCTGGGGGCTGTCCATTCCAGGGTCCTGCTTCCTCCAGAGATGGCCAAGCAAAAAGACCCACTAAGTTTCAGTAAGGGGCTAATAGACCCCTTGTATTCAACAGCTTCCCCCAGACTGAGTTACAGGGCCTGGCTTTTATACCTCATGTCCCTCCCCTGTACTTCTGGTTTGGAAGTGGTGTGGTACCCATGCCTGCCCACCAGGTGGCGTGCGTTGGCCCCTCGGTTTCAGCCTCGGAGGCAGGCCGCACCGCTTCACTTCAATGTGCATCCAAACATTCCCAAAGTTTGAGAGAGTTCAGATGTGTGCTTTTGGTTCAGACCTTTTTTGGTTCAGACCTGCTACAAAGTTCACGTTCAGAGCTGGATGCAAACCTTAAAGACACTGGTATTGGATCAAGGATTTTGAGCTGTGCCTTATTGATTGAAAACTGCACATATTTAAGTCAGGGATTTAAAACTCCTACCCTGTAAAACATCTGTTTCTGAAACTTGGACCTGTTCTGTACTGTGCATTCACTTTCCATTTTGTTGTTTCACTTCTAACATTGACATTTATGCAAGAAGTTAAAGCCAAAATCCAAAATGATTATACAGCACATACAATATTAAATCATGCAAAATCATTTCCTTACAGTGATGATACTTAAAGAAAAGAGGGTTAAAGGCCTTACCTTGACAACAAACAGACCTACAGAGGCATGATGGAGAAAGGGCTAGAGAAAGGTTTACTATGAACACCATTACTGATGCCCAGTTCTTTACTCCTTTGGCACTTTGGCCAACTGCTTTAATAAAGTCCTGCGTGGTTTAAAGGATTAAATGGCTATTTGCAGATTAAAATATTAGGAAAAAAACATTTCATGTTTAGGACCGTAAAATATCCCTTCCAAAAGTGTCAGTATTACCAGAGGTGGAGAATTTCTAGTACTTTACACCCTTCAATTACCATTATTTTTCAGTGGTTCTTGCTGAAGGAGAGGCTAGCAGATAAAATTATACCTCTGAACTATTGGGCATAATTGCTTACACCTTGTAATTGTACCTTCACTGATGACAAAGGAGAGTCAGAGCAAGGTTTCCACTGTTTATCACTTGCATTAAAAAATGATCCGCTGGGCTCTTCCTTTTATGATACTGTTTTGGCTGTGAATACTAAGCCATTCTTGTGATCAACAGAAAAAGCCTGCAAGGAGAGAAGGATTTTGGATTATTTCATTTAGCTGTGATTGTCTGCAGACTCTGTCTGCAGCAAAGAAAATCAGAAGCAGCTGCAGGTGTCAGCTCAGACACTGTGGCATAATATGAGTTCTGAATAAAACACTGGCAGATTATGCATTGGCATTGAAAGTGCAGGTTGCCAGCTCCACATCTGTTTGATGCATTAAATCAGTAACTAGTCTGCAGCCAACACTGAGCTGTTGCCTAATAATCTAATAATTCCACTGGTGTGATTACCTGCAGGATGTCACTTGATAGCAATTTTCACTCCAGAATTAGGATTATTCTGAAAACCTTAGCGGAGAGTTTAACGCAAGGCCACACTATTGGCTAAATCCACAGGGACACTGCCACTAATGTTCAACCACATGTATCTGTACCATGCTGGAAGTATAAAGCCTGAAAAATCCTCTGTCTTCACTTGCATAATGTACCCATATGATGAAATAACTTGGCGATTCAGGATTGCATTAGATGCTAATATGTCTTGTACTGAGTCAGTTAGGGATGCCCCATTTTCATTACCAGAAATGATGCAATACTTAGTTTGTTCAGTAAGACCACAAGTTCAGCAGCAAATACCAACACCATGTCTGTATTCTAGATATGGCCTTCTATGACTGGTGTTTATAATATTGTACCTTTGCTCAATATTTCATAGGTATACTATGCACATCTTGCACCAGTGGCATCTTGCACTGCCACTCTACAGTGGTCTGTATAACAGTCAGTCATTCTCATTACACTCTCAGTGTACTTAACTGAGAGACATGGCTAGAGTCCCCATCTTTAATAAGCAACTACGTTAAGGTACCCCCAAACATTTTATAATTGGACTAAACTACCCCCTTTCCACGGTGACAAGAGATCACCAAGACTTTGTGCCAGATGAAGCAGCATTCTCTTCTAGGACACCACCTTAACCACTTTGTACAACATTGACCATGAGGAATAACACTATATACACACAGTTTATGCAGAGGAAATTTTGCATAGTTCATTACATTGCTTTATGGTTTTATGTTGAAACATCTAATAGAAAAGTAAAATGTATTATAATTGTTATTTCAAGAGTAAATGCCAGAGAGATTAACATTTCAGCTACAAGTCACCTTTTATTTATTGTGTGCCATTTTTATTTATTATATTTATTTATTCATATTAATTATATTTATTATGTGCCATGTATTTTGTAAACAATAAAGTAATCAGACGATTTAGTCTTCTATGGGAGTCACTACAGTTTTTCAAATAAAATTTTCAGTGACCTTTATAATTAAAAGACCACCTCTTATAAGAGACCGCTTCTTGTCAGTCCCTTGGACTGGCACTTAATACAGGTTTCACTGGATTTCTAACTTCAAAAACAGGCAACTGACTCTTTCAATGCACAGTCCCCTGTGTTAGGGTGTTCAAGGTCTTTCACGTCATATCTTGCCATATTTGGTTTTCTGTGACACTGTTCTTTCCAAGTCAAAGAGCTATTCTGACCTTTACTTTTGGGACTGCATCATTTCTACCTATGAGCCAAACTCTGCTCTCAGTTACACCAATGTAAACCCATAACGTCAGCGGAATTACCGTGGATTTACACTAGTAATAACGAAAGCAGAATTTGGCCCCATGAGTTTTGATTAAATTAAATTGTAACTCCAGCTAAATCTCTAATATATATTTTTGTGTAATATTACTTAGAAGGTACATAAGGCTGCACAGAGTCAACAGCTGGTACAGGGGTAATATGAGGACAGTCTCTCATTTCTCTTAGAGATAATGAAACAGAGATCCTTTTGTGTCATCCTGCAGGAATGGAGCATGTATTATGCAAGTGCTGAAACAGGTTATTTCCTCTGGCCAGCTTCTCAAGCTCTTCATATCTAGGACTGATTTGCCAAATGCTCCAATATTAAATTAAAACATATATTGATAGTTTATCCAAAAAAGACTCACCTTGGGATAAAACTCTTCACTTACCTCACTATCGCCTTCCTCAGTAACTTTGACTGTACCCTGAACATTAACTTTAAATTCTGCTGAAACTATGAAAGTAGAGAAACTATTTCTAGAGTTGAGTGCCTTTAAACCTAGTTACTGTAAAAAAGAGTATCCCAGCTGATCTGAGCTGTAGAGATGGCACATAAGGAGTGAGGCAATTTCTTGGGTAGGTACTGTAGCATCCCAAGCCATAGAAGACTCCACAGATCAACATCAATACTTTGAATTGCATCAATAAAATAAGAAGCCAGTATAGCTCTCAGGGAACCCACAAAATTTGCTCTCTAGGGATAACCCTGGTTAAATAAGCAGGCAGCCATATTCTGCACCAGCTCTAGGTTCTGATTAATCTTCACTGGTAGCCTGTAGGGCCTGAAACCACAGGATCAGACCCATCAAGCACATTTGTTGAAACAAATCAATTTTGAAACAGACCCGAGCCCCCAGCAGAAAGCCCTATCAGAAGGGGAGAAAAGTCAGACACCTATTGCTATCCATTTTACAGAGGTGCTCAGATACTACAATGATGGGTGGCAGTATAAAACCCATAGACATACAATCTGGAGAGGCTAGGATATTTATTGTAAGGCCTAGACATCAAAAAGGAATTGGTTACAATCACTGATAAAATGCACACGAAAATTTCATCTCCAGTCGCTGACACTACATGTGAACACAGGAGCTGTTTGATGATCCAGAAGTAATCCCAGTCAGAGAACCTCAACAACAAATGATAAGTAAAGCCCATTCATCATGGTGCCAGATACCATGCCTGCCACATCTTCCAGGTGGTTTTATTATTGTTATTATTACATAAGAAACGAAACATTTGTACCATAACTATGAGTGCCATCTGTGTTTGCAGAGCTAAGCCTATAGAAGTCATTTTACTGCTGGTGGCAAAGTTGAAGAGGGTTTTTAATTGTATCAGTCATATGACTGCTTTTCAAAATCTTCCTCTAAATGATGTATGATAGGGCAAGAGGAAGGAAAAGTGCTGCTGTTTTGGACTATTTGTGCTTTAACGTCTATAAGATTGTGTTTATAAATCTCAAGGGCACTCACATGCTTGGATGGATGCCCTTTAGTGTGGAATTTCTTCCAGACCAAAATCTAAATAAACTAAATAGCACTGGTCTCCACCTTAACAGACCACAACAGTCATTTAAACTTGCTGTATAGTCCAGCAACATAACTCAGTTTTATTCACCGTATATTACTGTATATTCCACATTATATTCCACAGAGCCGCATTTCAATACTATTGAAGTTAACAAGTAGAGCAGCTATGCAACTGAAACACCCTGACAGCTAGTCATGCTGAAAATCAGGAAGTTGAAGTCCAAGGTGTGTTTTCTGTGGAAATCGGACATAATAATCATTGCATGCTTTGTTCAAGTGGATGTGATTCTCTTGTTTCTTTTCCTCCTATTGTCTCTCTGGGCCTTAGTAACAGACTCAGTACAAAAAAAGAAAACAGGAGCTAATTTTGTTGGCATCCTCCTCAGCATGACACTGTTACAGATGAAAGCCCCTGCTTTAACAAGGGGAAAAATAAGTTTCCATCTGTAAGCAAAACCTTTTGCCAATTTTCTTTTTATGCAATAAATAGATCATTCATGAGCTAAAAAAATAAATCTTCCCAGCTTGGAAAGAAATCACATCAATATTTTACTCTCTGCCTGGCTCCCTGTTTGGTAGAGGTATCACTTAATAGTTGAAGACAAAGATATTTGTGAGCGTGTTTTAATTTTGAAGATATGATAGTACGGTGGCTGTCGGGGCAAAGTATGATTTATTCCAAGTTAAGGTGTTCTGCAACTCATGTCAGGGTTCTTCAATAATGAGGTCAGTGAATCTGCTGTCACCAGTTTCATTAATGCACACCTTTCAAGATTACTTTAATAATTAAATTTCCAAAAAACTACAATAGAACCTCAGAGTTATGAACACCAGAGTTACAAACTGACCGGTCAACCAGATTTGGAACCGGAAGTATGCAATCAAGCAGCAGCAGCAGACCAAAAAAAAAAAAAAAAAAAAAGCAGCACCAAAAACCTTACAGTACTGTTTTTAACATAAATTACTTAAAAAAAAATATTTGACATGATAAGGAAACTGTTTCTGTGCTTGTTTCATTTAAATAAAGATGGTTAAAAACATCATTTTTCTTCTGCATAGTAAAATTTCAAAGCTGTATTAAGTCAATGTTCAGCTGTAAACTTTTGAACTAACAACCATAATGTTTTGTTCAGAGTTAAGAATATTTCAGAGACACGAACAACATTCATTCCTAAGGTTTTTGTAACTCTGAAGTTCTACTACATCCAGACAATGCTTTGCTTGCTCATAATTGCTGGAACGAAGTCTGCTCTCATTGCAGCCAGATAGAGTTATGTACTGATTTTAATGAGAGCAGGATTGGGCCCAATATGACTTACTCTAAATATCTGCCTTTAAGGAAAACCTTGGTTGAATTAGATTGCTATAAATTTCAGACACAAGTGTGCATTCACATAATATTTAAAGGCATAACCCTGTTCTCTTCAACAAAGTAATCTGCAAAACAATTTTGAGATAGATAAAACCTGTGGTATTGGGAACTGTAACTTTAAGTCACTTAGTGTCACAGACAAGAAATTTGCGGAGGGATGCTGCAAAATATTATGTTCTATTATGTGGATGTAGTTGGGAAACTATGTCACTGAATAATGAGGATCTCCTTCATGCACTTTGGGTGCAGAGCGATTCCTGAACACCACGGAAAGTAAAATACCATATGCAAAATTGAGAGAATTCACAGTTGCCTGAAAGTAAGATAACACACTTCTTGAGATTAAAAACTTTTCATAAAAAATATTGTGGCCAAGATTCAGAAATGAAAGTGACTACTTACTTTGAGTGTCAATTTTTGGGTACTCAGTTTCAAAGCATCTTAAAGGAGACTGATTTTCAGAAAGTGCCAAACACCCACCTTTGAAAGTTTGGTCTCTTAAAGTGAGTACTCAAAATCATTCACTTTTGAATATTTAGGCCCATACTTTATTATTTACATACACTTGAAGGACAGAGTCCAGAGTAACAACATGAGTAGATCAGAGAAGCAACATTACCATTGCTATGCAGACAGGACCACACTTACCTGGACAGTTATTTTGTGTCTCAAGCCAGAGAGCATGCATGCACACACACGTGTGCACCCAATCCCAGGCTTTAGATGCATTACATATTTTATTTCTTTTTAAGTGATTACACTTGATTAGGCAGAATGCAGTCAAAATCCTTCCTGGAAAAAAACCAGACCAAATGATTTATATATTTGTAACACAGGACCAAATTTTCAGACATGGACATGCAAGATGAGTCTGAAACAAATGCACAGACAGAATGGGCAATTGTACAACCAAAAATCTTTTTCCATACACAATTACTAATTTTCCATGTGCAAATACAGGGTTAGTGGGCACAAGAAGAACTCTTGGATCATAGACCTTGCAGCTGTAAGCTACAAGTTGATACAATATAGAACAAAACAGGAAAAACAGTGGATGATGGTAAGCACTTAATACTCCATGGATTATGTGGGTCTTCAGTATTTTTGGAAGGAAGGGAGAGGTCGGTGGCTTTTATATTCTGTTTTATCAACTCCCTTTCCTTGTTTATTCTCAAATCAAACCAACTGACAGTTTGACACTAGATATTTTCCCGCAGGGAGAAGCAGGTTGACAAAAAGTCATACTCAGATCTGCCTTTCAATGTTTTTCAGCTGTCCTTGCCAGCGTTGTACTTGGCTGCAGTTGCTGTCATTAGAGTCTTGTAATTTAGAGGTACAGCATCACTCCATAAATTACAGAGATAAGGCAACATCCAGTTTGTGAAGTAGGTAATTTCTCATGCTGGCTTGCAGTACGATTAAATCAAATCTTTGTACAGTAGTACAGGGTCCATACACCTAGTATGTGTCTATATTGCAATTGGGAAGGGTGACTTCAGCACATAGACAGACAGGCAAAAGCAGGCTGTTCCAGCATGTATCCAGGATCCCAGATGGGTGGGGCAAGATCCTGCAGCTACAGCTTCACTGCTATTGTTAGTCAAGATTGCTTTGATCTAGTTAGATTAAAACTAGTTTGGGCATGTCCACATTGGTGGCAGATAACAGAGCAAGGAGCAACGGTCCCAAATTGCAGTGGGGGAGATCTAGGTTGGACATTAGGAAAACGTTTTTCACTAGGAGGGCAGTGAAGTATTGGAATGGGTTACCTAGAGAGGTGGTGGAATATCCATCTTTAAAGGTTTTTAAACTGCGGCTTGACAAAACCCTCGCTGGGATTATTTAGCTGAGGTTAGTCCTGCTTTGAGCAGGGGGTTGGATTAGATGACCTCCTGAGGTCCCTTCCAACTCTATGATTCTATGATTGCAGCAACCACAGACATACACCATAAAGGCAAACTCAGCAGTGGCATTAGATGCAAACTGGTTAGAAAGTGAGGATCTGATTGGCAAATCAGTATCATTTACATTAGCCTGCTACTCAGTGGATGTGTAAAAAAGGTACAATGTGGTATGTTCTGGGATGATGTCATTGCAAGTATGGGAATGTAGTATGCGAAAGGGAAAGAGGAAATTTTGTCTTCTATCCCCCATTTAATTGCTTTTCCCAAAATCCTCTCCTACTGCTCCAATACAAGGCAAACTGGTTCAAACTATAGTAAAGAACAGAATGATCAGACATGTAGATGAACACAATATGTTGGGGAAGAGTCAACATAGCTTTTATGAAGGGAAATCATTCCTCACCACCAATCTATTAGAATTCTTTGGGTGTGTGTGTGGAGGGGGGGTGGAGGAGAGATGTTAAGCAAACATGTAGACAAAGGTGATCCAGTGGATATAGTGTATTTGGACTTTCAGAAAGTCTTTGACAACATCACACACCAAAGGCTCTTAGGAAAAGTAAGCTGTCCTGGGATAAGAGGAAAGGTCCTCTCATGGATTAGTAACTGGTTAAAAGATAAGAAACAAAGGGCAAGAATAAATGGTCGTTTTTCACAGTGGAGTAAATAGTGTGAACGGAAAAGAAGATGGGGTCACTGTTTCTGCTGAGAACTGATTTTAGAAATGGCTGTAAAAAGCCTGAGATGGAAAATTTTTTTTTAGCAGTTATTTAATCTTAGAATGTTCTGAAGTTATAAAATAGTTAAGAGGCCTAGACGCCAGCAGGGATGGAATGCAGAGAAAGACCTTGTAACTTAGATAAGGAAAGTTGAATATACTCAGCTAGAAAAATTCCTAGATAACATTTTTTTTTAGTATGTATGACCATGGAAACTGTGACGTATAAAGACTTGTTTGTGTGAGCCTATAAAAACTGTTAGGTTTTTATGTTAAGGGTCGCCCCTTATATTTGAAGGGACCACCTTCTTTACGTAAAGAATAAACTCTGATTTTGCTAATCTGTTGTTTGGCTTATTCTGGACTATCCGCTGGGCAACGGACTTGTAAGTAAGGACCCCTGAGTTTGGGTTCTTCTACAATAGCAAGGTACCCCAAAGGTCGGTGTTAGTCAACATACTCATAAATGATCTAGGAAAAGGGATAAACAGTGAGGTGACAAAGTTTGCAGATGATACAAAATTACTCAAGATAGTCAAGTCCAAAGCAGACTGTGAAAAGTTATAAAGGGATCTCACAAAACTTGGTACTGAGCAACAAAATGGCAGATGAAATTCAATGTTGATAAATGTAAAGTAATGCACATTGGAAAATATAATCCCAGTTATACAGACAAAATGATGAGGGTCTAAATTAGCTGTTACCATTCAAGAAAGAGATGTTGGATTATTGTGGATAGTTATTTGAAAACATCTGCTCAATGTGCAGTGGCAGTCAAAGAAGCAAACAGAATGTCAGGAACCATTAGGAAAGGGATAGATAATAAAACAGAAAATATCATAATTCCACTCTATAAATTCATGATACGCCCACACTTTGAATACTGCATGCATTTCTGGTTGCCCCATCTCAAAAAAAGATATATAGAATTGGAAAAAGTACAGAAAAAGGCAATAAAATTATTAGGGGTATGGAACAGCTTCCCTCTGAAGAGAGATTAAAAAGATTGGGACTGTTCAACAACTAAATGGGGATATGATAGAAGTCTATAAAATCATGAATAGTCTGAAAAAAAGTGAATAAGGAAATGTTATTTACCACTACACACAACATAAGAATTCATTCAGCCAATGAAACTACTACGCAGCAGGTTTAAAACAAACAAAAGGAAGTAATTCTGCACACAATGCACATTCAACCTGTGGAAGTGGTTGTCCAGGGATGTTCTGATGGCCAAAAGTATAACTGGGTTCAAAAAAGAATTAAATAACTTAATGGAGGATAGGTCCATCAACGGCTATTAGCAAAGATGGTCAGGGATGCAGCCCTATGCTCTGGATGTCCCTAAACCTCTGATTTCCGGGTGTCCCTAAATCTCTGATTACCAAAAGCTGGAACTGGATGACAGGGGATAGATCACCTGATGATAGCCCTGTTCTGTTCATTCCCTCTAGAGCATCTGGCACCAGCCGCTGTTGGAAGACATGATACTGAGTCAGATGGACCATTAATCTGACTCGGTATGGTTATTTTTATGGTAACTGAAGTTTACATCTGTACACAAGGGCTGCTCAAGGCCTCTGCCCATTTTAAGGACAGAAGTGGTGCATAGACCTTGTACAGATTCTTTGCACAGAAACAGTGATCTCTTATTGAATTCCAAACCTATGCAAGTTCCATGACTTTGCCACTTCCATTAATTGTATTACCTGCTTTCACCTGAAGTCACCTTTAGATTTGGCCCATTGACTTCAGTGAGATTTGCACACACTTTCTCCAGGGATACTGCATTTGGGCCATTCAAAGGAAGTAATTAAAGTAGGTGAATCAGAATGATGATATTACAGTCCTTGGACTCACAATAATTTTGTCTTATTCTTGTCCTCACTGCAGTCAGAAAACTAAGATTGGGGGAAATGAAAATGAAAATGAAATGAGCTTCCAGTGCAATGCTGTAGGTAAGAAGGCTAATACATAAGCAGAGAAATACAGAATAGGAAGTAGGAATGTGTTATTATGACTGCATACAGCTTTAGTTAAACCATGATTGGAGTACTGTGTCCAGTTCTGGTGCCACATTTCAGATACGGTATTGGAAAGGGTTCAGAGAAGAGCTACAAGAATGATTCAAGGTCTAGAAAACCTGCCTTACAGCATGAGACTAAAGCTGAATCTACTTGATTTATCCAAGAGAAGACTGAGGAGTGATGATCAAGGTCTATAAGTATCTATATGAGGAAAATATTTCTGATAGAAGGTTTTTTAATTTAGCAGACAAACAAGATCCAATGGCTAAAAATTGAAGCTAGACAAATTCAGGCTAGAAAGAAAGTGCACATTTTTCAATAGTGAGGGTAATGAACCATGAGACCATCTTGCCTAGAGATATAGTAGATTCTCCATCACCTGAAGTCTTTTCATGAAGACTGGATGTCTTTCTAAAAGCTATGCTGTAGCTTAACCAGAATTTATGGGCTTGATGTAGGACTCGTGGTAAAATTCTATGGCCTGTGCGATGCAGGATTAGACTTTCCCTGGCTTTAAGAGTCTAAGAAAACTCCAGAATTAAATAAAAAGCAAAGGGCTTCTTTCTAACCCAGGCCCACAGCCCTGATTTCAGAGATCATCCTTCTTCCAGGCCATCATTCATCCTGTTCCAGGAGCTGTGCACTTCTGGCCCCTCCCTGGAGCACCTGTGTAAGCAGCATTATTAACTCCCTCTTTTTCAGCAGCATTATTAACTTCTCGTTTTTCAGAGACAGGATACTGCCCGTAAAGCCTGTAATAGTAATCTGAAATCCTCCTTCAACAATAATATCCCCATGACTGCTGCCTCAAAGAGGGAAGTAGACATTTCCACCTTATGCACTTGATACACCAAATGTTTAAGGCTGGAATTTTGAAGAAAGCCTAAGACAGTCAGACACCCAACTCCTTCAGGCTCCTTTGAAAAATCTCTACTCCATAAAAAGAATAAAAAAAACCCAGAAAGCTCCATAAAAGCCTCTGTTCCTCTTTGCCACTGGACTAGCATAGTCAGATTCTCAAAAGTGCTCAGTTCTCCATGAGAGCTGCTAGTTGCTGAGCATTTTTGAAAAATCTATCCAGTATTTCTCCATTTCCATCTTCTCAATTATCAGAGATGCTGCACTTCTGGCCACATGCATTTTCACTGGCTCACAATGAACTCTCATGGATCGTTTCCCATTTCCCCACATTCATCATACAGAAACCCCTAACCAGTACAGCAGCCACCGCAGAGTACTCGCATTCTTATAAGCCGAACTTGAGGCAAAAGATATAGACCCTTCTGGCACAAAGTGTCTTGAGAAGAGTTGGAGCCAAATGACAGATTTAGCAGTGTGATATCAGTGGAAAGCCACATGTGGGTCTGCATTGATCCTAAAGACCTCATTAGAGCACTAAAACCACTCCCAACAACAATTAAGAAACAGCCAGGATGTAAGGGAGGAAAGGAATAAAAGATGACAGCAAAATAAATAATGTGTGCAAAGTGTCATAAAAATACAAACCTAGTCAGCAGCACAGGTGGGACTTGAACACAGGAGCTCCTGGCTCCCAGCCCAGCCCAGCTCACTAGACCATGCTGCTGACAGATACTCTGCAGAGTGAACATTCACAAGTGCATATTTTTGAGCAAAATTAACTTTTTGCTTCAGTGCAGGAAGTGTCCAGCCCTCTAGATTTGATGGGTGCCAATGCACAAAAAACAAACCAGCAAAAAATTCCCATTCATTTTCTCTTTTATCTTTATTAGCCAGTTTTAGAGATGCTGAAGAACCCCATTGAAATATCAGTGATGGGAATTAACCTTTACCCTCCTTATAGGTGGACAGAGGGAAGCATGACAACATGGAAATAGAATGGCAAAATCTCTGTTGCATGTTCTCCCCTTTCCCTAAGCCAGCAGAAGCCCTTCAGCTTGAACTCAACATGGTCAGAGACTCAGACTGAAGAGGAGGGAGGCACAGCATTTGCTCTCCTGTGATGAACCCTTCAATCACATAGAGAATCCCAAGTAGAAATCTAAACAGTACTTATACTCCTCCACCTTGGCATTAACTCACTGCACCACAACCACTCCCAGCTTAAGGAGTCACACCACCAGAGAAGAAAGAACTCCCAGAGAGCACCTGCAGGTAAAGCCACTCTATGTTCCATTGGGTTAGATCCATATTTCCCACAGCCTGAGAAGTTTGCCTCCTTTCCCTGTTCCATGAAAATGTCACCCCTGCATTATAGATGGAATAATATCTGCCAAGATACTTCTGTAAATTTTTAACATCTCTTTTCCCTTCCTACGGGCTTTTCCATTGGGTGGGAAAGATCTGATGGGTAAGGTTTTCTCTTCCTCCCCAAATTCTTTTTAAATTAATTTTGTGTCACTTTCCTGTGTCAGTTATGTTGCTCTACTGTTTTAATTGTGTATTTAAGGGATGGAAGTATATTTTTGCTGAAAGGCACGGGAAATTAGGGTTGCATTTTCCACACACATTGCCTTAGCCAGCCCAGATCCTTCTGTAAGGCCTGGTCTACACTTAAAATTAGATGAACCTAGCTCAGAGGTGTGAAAAATTCTAGACACAGCTAGATCAACAGAAGAATTTATCAATCAAACTAGCCACTGCAGCTTGGGGAGGTGGATTACCTACCTCAGCGGGAAAAACTTCTGATGACATAGGAAGTGTCTGCATTATAGAGCCACCAGGACATAGCTACAGAACCAAGTTTGTTTTGTTTTGTTGTGTAATTTAAGAGGAAAGTTCATCTAAATTAGTTTGTAGTGTAGTAATATTAGATTAGACTACATATGCCTCTAGGCTGTTTGTTTTAAAATTCTCTCTTTCTCTCTCATGCTTTGTTCCAACTGCTAGATAAAAACATTTTTTGTTTAAGAAAGAAAGTTTAAGAAAGCGCCACTGATCATAGGCTCCCAAAAGGAGGGTTAAGCAGGGGCCCAAACAGACAGGCCTTCAGGGTGAAAAGAGGTTGGTATATATGGCATACTGTACCCAGGTCCTCATCTAAGAGTGGAAGAACAAAGAGATCCCACCGTGAGACAGGTAAGAGCAAGAAGCTGAGCACTTAACAGGGTTCATTCAGAGACACCAGAAAGGGGACAGACAAGCAGCTAGCCTTGTAATCATGAAATATTGGTGATCTGCTAGTAACAGATCCAAAAACAATATTAATAATCTATTAAAGAGTACCCCTTCATTAGTCTCAATATTCCACTTAACGAGCTGGGGGGAAGGGAGGTTTCCAAGAGGGGATGAAAATAATACTGATGGGAGCAATGTGTGAAAATGTAGTAGAGTAAGTCAGGATGAAAAACAAATAGAAGAAAGGAGTGGAGAAAGGAAAGGAGAGAATTTTATCTAACAAAGTTACAAAAAATTAGATCAGGTTAGGATTCTAGTTAGAAATTAAAATGGAAATCTGCTCATGAAGGATGCTATTTGCATTAATTTATTTCTATTTTTAGCACTTACAAGAGTGTATCCAGAGCTCTGAGCACTTCCACAAAGAATTAAACTCACAAAACATATAAAGACTGCTTGTATAGCTCTAACAATTATCATCCAATCAACAGGCATCCAAATGGCCTTCAATGCTACCCTGTTTCCCACAATTTTTCCTCTTCTCAGGTGATCACAGAGGAAGAAAAAGATAGTGTTGTCAGAAAAGTTAACAAATCCTGTCTTGTCCAAAGCTGCTGGAAGGGCAGAGTGAATTAGGGAGGCCTGGCGTAAAAGGGGAACATTATTTCTGCTTTGAATACTGAATATCCATTTAGTGTTTATATACATAGTGGGGCTTAAGGGTAGGGTGCTATAGCAAGGGGAAGTATAATATTCCTCCATTATTTGTTAAACTGGGAACATATATGCGAAACTTAAGTGTTACCCCAGGAATGCCATCTCAGTTCAAGACTATTGTTGATTATGTTTTTTTCTGTCTGGTCAAAACATGATTTTGCTATAGTAATAGACTGGCAATATTTTGAAAATATAAGAAGATTTTGACTTCATGTCCCTATATTCTTATGTAAATGTGTTATAAAACTATATACAAAAGGCCAGACCTGCTCTTTTTGAAGTATGTGGGAGTTTGATTATTGACTTTAAAAGGAGTAGAACTGACCCTTGATCAATTGGTGTTTGAATTTACCCTTTTCCGTCAAACCACAATTTCTTTCTTCATGCTGACAGATCTGTTTGTTTCTGCAGGCCTACAAAAGGATGCCTTTAATGTGGAAAAGGTTAGGAGGTATCTTTGAATGTCAGCAAAATTTTTAAAAACATCTTTACTTCAAAAGAAAGTTATTTTGGTTTAGACTGCGATATCTTCATTTGCTGTATTGTTCTGAAAAAATCAGTTTCCTAACCAAACTATAATCTCTAATTTTTATCTCTCATTCCTTCAAAATACAGTCCACCACTCTAAGATTTCCTATTTACATCTCAAGAATCTAGCAAGGTTAAGATCGTTATTATCTCAAGGCAAAATCAAACTCATTGAACCTTTGACTTCTGTCTTTTGTGATGGTTTGCAACTTCAGGTATTGAAAAAATCTTGAGATCTTTAATAAAAAAGCTACCTTTTGATACAGTCATGTTTTAACCTGTTAGAAAATAAGTCTGTTTTTGAGTTAGAAAAAATAATCTGCATTTTATCAGTGTGTGCTGCAAAGTGTAAGTCTGTTTGTAGATACTGTGCACTTCAGTTTGTGGTGTTTTACAAAAGATTGAGTGAGATGATACATTTTCATGCTTCAGGGCATAAATCAACCTCTAACAGATGGGGGATGGGAAAAATTCCCCCCCATGGGCAGATTACTCCAAATTGCCCATTATAGAACTTGTTACACGTTCCTCTGAAGCATCCGGGGCTCGTCCTTACTGGAGACATGGCACTAGATATAGAACTTGTTACACGTTCCTCTGAAGCATCCGGGGCTCGTCCTTACTGGAGACATGGCACTAGACTAGATGGACCTTGGGTCTTAACCAGTATGCCAATTCTTGCACTGTGTCCTTGTATCTTAATACAGTGACCTGATTACATTAGATAGTTGTCAAAATTTATAATGGGTGTTAAGTCCCATATATTGGTTATTTGAGCTGTGCATGATGTCATGGAGCCACAGGACCTGTGCTACACCCCAACTTTTAAACAGTCCCATTAAGGAACCCATTCAGTGTGTCATACTCTTAAGGAGCCCCACTATTCCTTAAGGGTAGGGTACAGCCTACAGGGTAATGCCTCTGAGATTGAGCCTCTGGGCTCCAGCACTCCGTTTCACTCCATGAGTTCTGCCCAGTGAGTCCATCTGAGACAGATACCTACTTCACCCTTCTAACAGGAGTCCATGCAGCTCAGTGAGTATTTGCAGTGGCACAGGCAGCCTTCGCAAAACAGAGTAGGGTTTATTAGTCAACTGGAACGCAATGTCAGGAAGTGCTTAGGTTAGTATAGAAAAGCTAAGGTTAAGACATAGTCCATACTGGCCAAGCCAGGGTTCCATTGAACCATTTCATGGAAGGAAAAATCTTGATTTCTTCTCCCCATCTCTGACCCAGGGTTTGACTCTACTGTAGAGATTATGCAGGCAGAGCTATATAACTGTAGCTATGCCTGAATACACTTGTAGCGTAGATGCAGCCTCTGCCAACAAAAGGAGTTTTTCCATTGGTGTGGGAAAACCACCTCCCTGAGTGACAGGAGCTAGGTTGATAGAAGCATTCTTCTGTAGCCAGCTATATCTATGCTAGGGTTAGGTCAGCATAGCTATGTCAGTGAGAGGTGTTTTTTCATACCTCTGGCACACCTAGCTATGTTAATCTAACTTTTTAAATGTGGACCAGGCCTCATATCACGTCTACGCTACAAACTTTGGTCAATGCATACTCACCAGGAGTGCTTGTATTAACATAAAGTGCAGTGCAGCATGGGTAAGAATCTCAGTGTGCCACACACCACTTCTGTGAAAATTCCCCAAAAGGCATTGAGTCAATGTGTTCTGGGACACACATGAGTCATGCAGGGAGAGCTGAGAGCAAGAGGTCAAGTTCCCACCGTGCAAATTTCTCCATCCCATCATCTCATCTATATCCCATAATTTCTGTGCCTTTTTAAACATCCCACAAACCCATGTGACACAATTTGCTATCCAGCAACTCCAGCACAAGCATGGAGCCTGCACAGTTCTGCACTAGTCATTAACATTGCAAAACACAGGGTGAACAATCCTCTGATAGTTGCAGAGCTGCAGAAAGTTCTGCAACAACGGGGGGACATGACTTATTTGAGGACAGATTGGTCTGGGACACAAAGAAAAACATTTCAAGGCTGTTGGTGGCATTCACAGAGCAGCTGCAGACAGTGGAGTGCCACTTCTGGGCCCAAGAAATGATTGAAAGAAGTGATTGGTGGGATAGCATCATAATGAAGGTTTGGGATGATGAGCAGTGGCTTCAGAACTTTCAGAAGTGCAAGACCACATTCCTGGATCTGTGTGAAAACCTGGCCCTAGTCCTCTTGAGAGAACATCAGAATGAGAACTGCACTGACAGTGGAAAAGCAAGTGGCAATCACACTATGGGGGCAAAAAATTGACATGGGGGTGGTCATGCCAGTGTGTAGGGCCATTAATCATATCCTGCTATGCAGGACTGTGATTCTAGGCAATATGCAGGAATCATGGATGGGCTTGCAGCTATGGGGTTCCTGAACTGTGATGGGCAATAGAATCATAGATTAGGATTGGAAGGGACCTCAGGAGGTCATCTAGTCCAACCCCCATCTCAAAGCAGGACCAACCCCAACTATATCATCCCAGCCTGGGCTTTGTCAAAAACCTCTAAGGATGGAGATTCCACCACCTCCCTAAGTAACCCATTCCAGTGCTTCACCACCCTCCTAGTGAAATTTTTTTCCCTAATATCAAACCACTGCAACTTGAAACCATTGCTCCTAGTTCTGTCATCTATTACCATTGAGAACAGCCTAGTTCCATCCTCCCTTGAACCTCCTTTCAGGTAGTTAAAGGCTGTTATCAAATTCCCCCTCACTCCTCTCTTCTGCAGACTAAACAAACTCAGTTCCCTCAGCCTCTCCTCATAAGTCACGTGATCCAGCCCCCTAATCATTTTTGTTGCCTCTGCTGGACTCTTTCCAATTTGTCCACATCCTTTCTATAGTGGGAGGCCCAAAGCTGGACACAGTATTCCAGAAGTGGCCTCATCAGTGCCGAATACAGGGGAATAATCACTTCCCTCGATCTGCTGGCAATGCTCCTACTAATGTAACCCAATATGCTATTAGTCTTCTTGGCAATAAGGGCACACTGTTGACTCATGTCAAGCTTCTTGTCCACTGTAACCCCCACCTCCTTTTCTGCCGAACTGCTGCCCAGCCAGTTGGTCCACAGTGTGTAGCAGTGCATGGGATTCTTCTGTCCTAAGTGCAGGACTCTTCACTTGTCCTTGTTGAACCTCATCAGATTTCTTTTGGCCCAATCCTCTAATATGTCTAAGTCACTCTGTATCCTATCCCTGCCCTCCAATGTATTTACCACTCCCCCCAGCATGCACTTCCCTATTTTGGCCCCAACCTATGTTGCCACAAAATACATCAACAGAAATAGCTACTTTTCTATCGTTGTGCAAGCAGTAATGGATCACCAGGGTGCTTCATCAACATCAAAATAGACTAGTCAGGAAAGAGACATGATGCTTGCATCTTTAGGCAGGAAGTTGTAAACAGGGATATGTTTTCCAAACCGGCGGGTCACCACTGACAGTGTTGAAATGCCAGTAGAGATCCTGGAGGACCCGGCCTACCCCTTGTTCCCCTGGCAATGAAGCTGTACACTGGTCACCTTGACAGCTCTAAGGAAAAATGTATCTACAGGCTCAGAATGACAGTTGAATATGCTTTTGTCTGATCGAAGGGACACTGGCAGTGTTTACTCACTAGGTTAGATCTTAGTGAGAGAAATATCTCAATGGTTATATCTGCCTGCTGTGTCCTGCATAATAACTGAGAAGCAAAGGAGGAAAAGCTGCCATTGAGGTGGAGGTGGAGCAACTGTCTGCTGACTTTGAACTGCCAGACACAAGGGCCATTACAAAAATTCAATATTGAGCTATAGAGTTACACTCCCTTTTAGTTCCTTTGTACCCAACTATGGGCCCGATCCTCCCATTGAGAAAAGTTTGCAAGACAGAGTGCTGCAAGATCAGTTCTTATATGAAAGGTAGGATTCTCTAGCTGTTTCAAGACCCCAAATGGGTTTCCACCTAATCCAGGAACATTTGCAAGCTAACAATAATTTAATAACTACTTCCTAGCATGTGGAGAACATGGAAACAGTAGTTCAGCAAGTCAATTAGTGAACATCAGAAAAGAGGGAAGCACCACTTTGGCATAGACAGGTATAAATCTCCAAGTTTTATGTTAAGGAAACAAAGCCATCACAGTTAATTGATATGGAATTAAACTGAATTTGAGGTAAAATATTGTATAGGTGCATGGGTCTTTCCACTGTTGTGTACTTGGAAAAATACAGTCCATCTCTATATACCTAACTATGAACAAAAATAGCCCAACTAAGCATGACTGATTACATCCTCATGTGGTTTCCTATTAAAATAGGGTAGGGAGTTACAGTTATGATTAAAGAACAGGCATTTTAAAACGGTAAATAACTGTTTAGCACTTGAGTCTAAGTCTTGGTTGAGGCTTCCTTTTCAGGAATTTCACATGTCAGAGGATCCAATTGTCATGCTTTGTTGTCAGGATGATTCCTCCCTAGGTTTGCCAAACTTTCTTATTGCTGAAAACCAGCCCTCCCTCCGCACCAACTCTTCCACACAAGACCTCACGCCCTGTCCCACCTCTTCCCCCCAAGGCAGTACCCTTGCTCTACCTCTTCCCCTGAGGCCTAACCTCTTCCCTTGAGGCCCCTCCCCCCTGCTCTGCTTCCTCCTCCCCTTCCTCATCCCTTGATCCTTCAAAACAAAGGAAAACCTATGGCCAATTTTTTTGGAGGAACAGGAGAGGAGAAGGGACATTGCCCACCTCTACACAGCATTCCCTCTGGATCCCATGCTGCAATGCAAAGGAAACTCAGCAAGAGGACAATGGAGCCTCCTGCCCTCCATATGGATACGGCTACAAAGGGGAACAACCCATTGAATTAGGGCCAGTACTCTTCATTGACTGTTCTTATCTGCCATCTTATGAGAGGCATTCAGCGCAGAAGTAAGTTTAGTGCAAGCTTTTCATCCACTGCCAAACTTGCTCTGTGAACTCTTCCTCAAATGTCCTGGTTCACAATTCCAGAATGCACCTCATGAAAAAATACCATTGTGATGAAAAGTGTGATGTATTCTGGGATAAATTCAATGAAAGAGGAAGTACCAAGAGGATTTCACAGGCATAAGGCATGCAGGTCAGAGGAAAGAATTTTTTTAATTTTTCTGCTTTGCAGTTCACCTGTACAGCGATAGCATGGTTTAAGGAATTTCAAGTCTGAGGAATGTCTTATGCTCTTCTCAAAGGAACTCACATTAAGAAAAGGAAAGCCTATTTACTTTAAAAATGATATATCCTGCCTTTGATTATTTTTATATGGTTGAATCCCTTAACTAGCGATTCCATCTTCAAACATTTTCATATTATTAACATTTCCTTCTGAAGTGCCTCCCCCCACAACTCTTAGGGAATTTCCTTCTTCACAGATTTTCATATCTTAAGTCAACTGTTCAAATATTTTCCTCACACCTCTCTCAAAGAACCTCTCATACACAGCTAGATTCTTACATCTCTATCCATTGTCTGCTGAACACAGTTAGAAGGGGGCTTGCAAAGGTTTCAGTTGCGACATCCTCATTGTGGGGCCAGTTCTACATTAATCCCACCCCTGTACACTTCAAAGCAGCCTGGGAAATGCTCTAATGTATGCTGGCTGGCAGTAGCCTCAAGGGACCAGTTGGTTGGTAGAGAATAGTATTGCTTTAACCAGATCCCACACACCCACTACATAGGATAGGTACCCTTGGTACCAGAGGAATTCCCAGCTGGGGAAAACCAATGGTTGTTAGGCCTATAGGAGAGATTTGGGCCCATACAGTAGGAAAGATGGGAAGAAAAGAACCCTGAAAACCCTTTCATTCTTGATTAACATACACTGAATTATTCCTCATGATTACAGAAGACACACCACTCTATGCCATGGTATTTTCCGTCATTTTGAAGAGTCCCTAGATTTGGGCCAGATCTTATCTCTACTGAAGTCAAAGGGAGCAATTAGTTTCCCTGGGAGTGTAGCAGGCCATATATGGGGTTGGAAGTGCTTCAGTGCAGAATGTGCCATGCTAGTAAGTTAAAGAGGATAATCTTCATTCTTTTTTCAGTTTAAGTATCAGGAATTCCTTTGGAAAATGTCATACCATATCACCCTGAAATACCACAAGACTGGCCTGACTTCTGCTATTTCCGTCTTCAATGCCAGGTCAATGCTCTTTCATTCACTAGGAGAGTGCAAAATGGCAGAGCCTCATTACACATTTTGTAGCTGATATATTTTAAGGAAAAATAAATGTTTTACTAATAAGCAACATTTCTACTCTGCCCCCCAATGTATCCGTCTAATTTGAGCTGACATTTTCTTAAATATCAAATATATTTTTAAGTTAACTTAAATGTCTTGAGTTCTATCTAGAGTTGGTCAGAGAATTCTACAGGAATTTTTGCTTAAGTAAGGATGGGAAAACTGGGTAAAAGCGCAATATTTAAAGGGACCATTGATCATGTGTACATCTAATCCAGTGGTAAATGTGTTACAGATCTCCAGCTGTACCTGTTTCACAGAAGATGTGAGTCTGTTACAGCCCTAGCTACAGACCCCTAACTCTTTAACTCAAACTAAAGCAGCTCATGCTTTAACTCCTCTGGAGGTTACTGGTTTAATCCCTAGTGTATTGGCCATCACATATACATCTCCAGTGAAATGTACTGGCAATAGAATTTTTCCTCAGACAGTAAATGGATTGAGAGTCCGCTCTGTATCCAGTGAAAGTATGTTTTTGTAAATTCTCTAACTTTTTGTAAAATAACACGCTTTAAAGCAAGGGAGGAAATAAATCATCTACAAGGTAGAATGAAAAATCTGCACTGTGCCAAAGAAAACTGTGCCAAAGCACTGGTGAAGGCTCTATGTTTATTCATTCCCTCATGACTAGGTCACAAGAGGAATTTCAACTGGCTTTGTGGCAAAAGAATAAAATTTTAATTTCCTAAACATTATCAGCCAACAGTCTAAAAAAGTGCAAAGACAGAAGAATGACTAACCCATCTGAGCAGCACATATTTTCTAAAATAAAGTTTAACTAGCTAAAATCACCAAAAAAAAAATCCTAAAAGAAGCAACCAGCCCTGGAGTTTTGCAATCTAAACAGTGAGATTTTCAGACCTAAGATGCAAAGTGATTCAACATTTGTGAGGGAATCGCCAAACCCTAGTTTAAAATTGAGAGAGACCACCTGCGGGCTGGATTAAAGAAGGGATCATTCCTTATCTAATTCAGTGGCTGGCAAAACAATGAGAACTGAATGCAGGATTTTTCCTATTTTTGTACTATGCAGATATTTTAGTTTGTGTGGATGCCTGGGATACTTTCCAAGATAAAAATTCTTAGAGGAAGAGGTGTCACAGTGTCAACGGTTAACTGCACTTTTTGACATCTCCTCTGGTCTCCCTTGAGGGACCTCCTTATGGTTTCCAACTCCAAGGCCTCACCTCTCTCCGGCAGAGATCTGTATTTTTCCTGATGAAGATTTAGACTTACAGCCTTCTGCACCTCACTGTGGTTTCCAAAGCAGGGTGAAAACATTACAGAGAAAACAAAAAACAATAAAAACCCTACACACAGGATAAAATCTCAATAGAGATCACCCCAAGTCCAACCTAGAGCTCTGGTAGGTTGAAATCTCAGCCCTCGCAGCTAGGTTTGCCCTGTGGGTTTCAAGTTCATGTCAGTTTTTAGAGCAGGAATCAGAAGCCTGACTGGACAGTTCAGCTGTTTCTTTATATAGCTTGGCCCTTTGTGCCCTAGTCTCTGGGAACAGATAATCAACAGCCATTGGCCCTCTCCTCAAGTCACAACTTCAAAAAGCTGGGTTGTTTGTTTGTTTGGGGTTTTTTTTTTTTTTTTTGCATAACCAGAGTTGCGGAATTTGCCTTAACCAGTCCTTGGGGATTCCCCCACTTATCACTTATTGTCCCCAAAGCCTGTTTAATACATCTTAATATAAGCCTTTTTAGCTCCTTACACTTCCCAGGACTCACATCTGTCACAACGGGCATGCTATTAAATTGAGACTTATTTGCACATTTTGGGGGGTTTACCTTAAATTTTACTATAGGGTTTTAAGTAGCTAAAAACATTACAGATGTTAAACTGGATTGTGTGTGGATATATTATGAAAGAGCAACCAATAGTGCATAGGACCCAATTATGTAAGTCCTTTAGCAGGGAAAACTCTTATTCATGTTAATGGCAGTTTTGTCAGTAGGACTGGTCCTGTAATGTTGAAAGGGCCAATATGTAGAGTGCCTACATTTTCATATTCTCTCTTTCAAATCTCCAACATACACTTTTCAGAAAATGAATTAGCATTACATTTCTTTCTGCAGGCTATGAAACAATGACAGACATTATCTGCCATGATTAAATCCTCCAAACAAGCACAAAGCTCAAAGGAGAATAATTTATTAAACCTGTGCTCTCCAATCCAGTGTCCTCGCTCAGAGGAAGACTGAAGCAGGTATTAACTTTATGAGCTACACCCAGCTGAAAATTGTGTCTGTGCACTGGGAGATGAAGATGCAGTAACTTCTACCATCCCAGCAATTCCGCGCAGCAGGAAGAGAGGACACCATTCTGATGGGTAATTTCCAAGAAAGTCCAGGGCTAACATTCCTGACAGTGCTCCACAACCTTAAAGAAGTGCGGTCTGAAGGTCATAGCGTATAGCCAGGCCACTTGTCCAGCCATGCACATGCAGTCAACAGCACCTACTGAGGGACTTGCCTCACACTACTCCATTATGGAGAAGAACCACTTGCTTCTAGACTGCATTTCTCCCTTATTCCCACTCAGCCATTCGGCCACGCACTATCAGAGATCTGCCATTTTGTGACACATCCTAGTAAAAGTGGGATTTTTCCCTAAGGCAGCTATTTCTTGAAACAAATTTCACACTCCTTTTTCATTGGCAGTGATGGGATTATTAATGTTTGAGGCCCACTAAGGTTTCCAGGATGACAACCATTGGCCAAATCCAACTGAACAACAGTTTTGCCCAAGCAAGAATAGCAGGTTTTTCCTTATGTAACAAAGAAAAATACACATATGAAAAGAAAGATATAGTATTACCAAGTGTTTCTGCTTCATGTCACAGCCATATTTTTCACAGTATGTTGCTATTTGGATTTGCCATAAAAAGACAGACATTGAGATTAGGAGTTATTGCTGCTGAATAACAAGGTTGAAGTATTTCATTAATGACAAAAGGGAAAGGGGAGTTCAAATTCTTGCAGATTTGCTGTATAAATCTATCACGAGTGCAGAGAAATTGCCAGACTGCACACTTCTTTCATGAACTGGAAAAAAAATTACATGTTTAAATTAATTTATAAACGGTTTTGAGTAGCATTTCTCTTGTTTTGAAATGATTTACAATACTAGTCAATTAAGATGATGGCTTGATCATATACTGGGTGAAATGGTTCAGAAAACTTACATTAGTTCCACAGTAAGATTATTCATAAAGGTCACTTAATCTTCATGCAAGTTCTAATCACTTGCTTGAAAGGTTATTAGGAATATTGAAATAGCATCAACATTCATGTTATGAATAACTATAACATGCAAGTTTTCAATTTCCATATATTTCACTAAGCTTTGTAACTGCAACTAAAAGCAATTCATCTTCTTGCAAAATGTTAGGTACACATCCATGGGGGAATGGTGGTGTAAATATTCAGCGCATAGCTCCTCAGTTTCAAGGGAACCACATTTTAGACTGCACAGGATGCTTTTCTGATCCAAAAACAAAGCCTTTCAATTTTTGTTTTCATAACTATAAATGGTGATTAAAGACCCCAAGACGCTTTTTGCAAGACAAAGTTAGTCTAAGTGTCCTAGTCAAACTCCAGTTAGAGTAATTACACTCTGGCTTCCCAAATTCCCTTATCACTTCTGCTGGATGAGGTAGAATGCATCCCCATAAACACTCACATTTTGATTGAGAATATTTCCTTTCCTAGGGCTACCAGAAATTAAAAGGTGCAAATGCCCTAGGCACAATTGCTAAAAGTTACAATAAAAGATTACCATACAGTTCTTAACCTAGTCCCTATATGCAGCCCAACACAGCAGTATTAAGGTAACAGTCTCAGTGGGATCCTCTCCACACCATACTCCTGATGCACATGTGTGGTTGCTCCCACGTCTCCTAAAGGCAGGCCACATGCTGCATCCTCCTATTATAGCCACTGCCGATCCCTGTCAGCAACAGGCTGCTCTTCTCTGCCCAGCACTCAGGCTACTTGCCACCCAGCCTTTCTGTCACAGCCAGCTCCCAGACTGCTGCACCTGCTCTCATACAGTCTCTGACTCAATTCTCAGCCTGGACCCCTCTGGTTGCAGGATGCTACCTTTCATCTGTACCCTAGGGCAAGAGTTCACACTGGAACTTGTGCCACTGGTGTTATGTGAGCTTGCCGGAAGTGGTACACTGTAACAGGGTGATCTGTCCCCTTTAAGGGGTATTGGGAAACAGGACCAGCCAACTCCTGTTCCATGACCCCTTTAAGGAAAGGCAATCAAGGGAGCAGCAGACTAGCTGTGGAATGGAGTCAGGTGTTGATCAGGTAGCTCTTTAGCATGATAAAACCCAGCTGTTAGGTAAGTCCAGAAGGAGAGAGAGAGCCTGGACAGAGAAGAGAATTACAGGGGATCACCAAGTCAAAGAGAGGCTCCCTGGAATGGGAACTAGAATGGTAAATGGTGAGCTAGAGAAGCTTGCCTGAATCTCCCCACAGCCCCAAGGAAGAAGGCTGTGGAATACCAAGAAGAAGTTGTGAATCCAGGGACCACAGCACATGGGAAAGATTCTCCTGAGAGGCCAAGGGATTTAGAGGGGCTGGCAGAGCTACCTGGGTCAAGGGAAACTGGGAACCTGTAGTCTTGGAACAAAGGTGAATTGGAGCAGAAGCTTCCTGCTCCCCATTTAGAGCAGAGACTTTGCCATCTCTCTCTCTTACATGCATGCACACAAAAAACTCAAGCCAGAATCCTGAGATTCTGAGATGGTGAAGTCCCTGCTCTAAATGGGGAGCTTTACTTTGGCACTGGGAAGCTTCTGCTTCAATCCAGTCTAACCTCAGTAGATCTGGGCAGAAAATAGTTTTCCTTCTTTATGAAACTTTGCAATTTCAAAGGATTTTTCCATTCCTCATCAGGATGAAATTTACACCTTTCAAAAGGTATAAAGAGAGAGAGACTCATCCACCCCAGAATATCCTGGTCAGTCACCTGGGGTGTGGGAGAGTCACATTCAAGTTCAGGTCAGGTGACAGTGCTCTCCACTGACTAGCTCTTTTCCTTCTGCTCAGTCAAAAAAAGAGGGAAGGTACCCAATACTGAGAAACCAGGCTCATTATAATGCAAAGATCGCCTATTCTAGGTACATGGGAAGTCTCAGATACCACCAGCTGGACACAGAGGAGATTGATGGGAGGGGAGGGCTGTTATGCACAGGGAAATTGAGAAGAAACTCTGCAGCATTTTTGGCAAATTGCTTTTAGCTGTTTGTCTGTTTTTCTTGTATTTAGATTGGAAGCTCTTGGGGTTGGAATGGTCTTCTCTTCTGCTGGGTAGAGGAGTATCTACCAAAATAGGGCCCGTAATCCCTGGTTGGGACATTTAAGTTCTATTGGAGTACAAATAAGCAATCATCTATAGTCACATTAATACCATTATATAAAAACTATTGGCAATTGCTTTTTTTTTTTTTTTTTTTTTTTTAATATCAACCATTATTTTTTCTTCCTATTCATGTCTTAGCATTATAACAGTATTACTGTCACCTCCCGCTGCAGTGATGGCTTGCATTTTCAGGGGGTGTGAAATGATCTCTACCGTTTGACAAGCACAGTATAAAAAACTGTATGACAGGTAGTTTTCTTTATTTCACATGCAACATGATAAGATTAAACATAAGATTTTGCTGAATGCTGAATGTCATAAATTTGTCTCTGCTAGTGTGTTATGGAGCTTTAACTTCAGTTAATAGGTTTCGAAGGATGTTAAGAGAAGTGTTCCAGACACCAAGACTGAATATTTGAAAAGAGAAAGACAGCAGGTGACAATATGAACTGTAGATGGTTTGCTACATAAAATAATCCAGTTAAAGCTTAATATAAATCATTTTAAGTGACATTTGAAATTAGATCAACACTTAATTCTTTTTTTCTGCATCCTCTTACAAAGCAGGGACATTAAAAGAACAGGAATGCTTGTTCTATTGTTGCAAAGCTCAGAAATATAAAAATCAAGGTGCTATAAAATTATCATGAGCTAGGCTGTAGCGTGGGAGCTCAGCTGCGTGTAGCCAACTACAGAAAGACCAGTGAGTAGCTACTCTGTACACCAATGTCTAAAACAGTGTAACCAAGAATGAAAAAGTACCCAGAGTAGCTGTAGCTGCCCCTCCCAGGCTTTAATATGCTAGAACATAAGAATGGCCAGACTGGTGTCACAATGGTCCATCTAGCCCAGTGTCTTGTCTTCCGACAGTGGCCAATTCCAGGTGCTTCAGAGGGAATGAACAGAACAGGCAATCAGTGAGTGATCAAACCTCTGTCGTCCACTCCCAGCTTCTGGCAATCAAATGCTAGGGATACCCAGAGAATGGGGTTGCATCACTGACCATCTTGGCTAATAGCCATTGGTGGACCTCTCCTCCATGAACTTATATAGTTCTTTTTTGAACTACAGGGAGGACGCAGAGGCATTGGATAATTAAGCAAGGTAAGAATGCTGTATTTCAGGAAGCCTGTGGGAATGCAGATAGTTTGAGGTCCACAGGAACTGACCCTCTTATGGACCTCTGTCTTCCATGACAACCTGTGGGTCATACCTAGTTGCAAGTCTGCTGTGCCACCAACCAGGCTTCCATTATGGGAGGATGCAGCGAGTAGAAGTGATTCAGTAATCCTGGTCCTCAAGGACAAGTTCTTCCCTTTCAAATCTTTCTATGGACAAATGGAAGAATATATCCTTAAAGATAAAGAATGAAGACTGTATACGGTGGGACTTGAGCCAAAAGGCCCTAAAGAAGAGCCATGGCTAGGGGCGGGATGGGGGTGGAGGGGGAACAATACACTATCAAGAATAGATACCCACTCAGGGAATGTAATTATATATTGCACCATAAACTCCATCAGAATTCATTTTGTGTCCTGAATTGCTTCTGCCTCATGTTCAGAAGTACCTGATCATCAAGCATCACTGCCATAAATCTACTGTATTGTAGTAGGAGACACCAGGCTGAAATAATTAGATTCCATTGCAGATGCACAAAGACGACAAAATTAATTGTGCAACATTTCAGATAAACAAAGATGACAGAATACAGTTACAATAAATAGCCATTTTCACATGCTATAGTGCAAATAAATCAACATGTAAGTACTTTGACCAAATAAGATGAAAGTATGATAATTTTTGATTTTTCAAATTGAATTTTATCCATTGAAATGAAAGGTGGGTAAAGAACTGACTGACTGAAGTGTGTATTTTTGTTCATTTGTTTGTTTTCTCCTGATACTCCTACTCCACGAGTAGGCACAAGATATTATTCCTTGGTTCTCAACCTAAGATATACAAATGGGTTTCAGAGGTTCATGACCACAGCTAGCATATAAACCTAAGGCTCCAAGTATCCCTCTTGGTTATGCTAAAATAATTGTTAGTATTATAAGCAAAACTACCAGGAAGCTCTGCAAAAGTAATGCTAAGAGAGAAAGAACAGAAATCACGAGCAGAATAAAGTTAGATTGCTTTAGAGTCAAAATACAGAATCATAGAATCATAGGGTTAGAAGGGACTGCAAGGGCCATCTAGTTCAACCCACTGCCAAGATGCAGGATTTGTTGGGGCTAAGCCATCCTAAATAGATGGCTATCCAGCCTCCTTTTGAAAAGGAGCTTCCAGTGAAGGAGCTCCCAAACATCCTTAGGCAGTCTGTTCCATTATCCTACTATTCTCACAGTTAGGAAGATTTTCCTGAGGTTTAATCTAAATCTGCTATGCTATACTTTGAACCCATTGCCTCTTATCCTGCCCTCTGTGTCAAAAGAGAACAACTTTTCTCTCTTTTTTATGGCAGTCTTTCAAGTATTTGAAGACCACTATCATATCCCACCCTTAATCTCCTCTTTTCCAAACAAAACATACCCAGTTCCTTCAGCCTTTGCGTGTATGGCTTGCATTCAATCCCTTTGATCGTATTTGTCACTCATCTCTGGATCCTTTCCAGTTTCTTTACATCCTTTCTATACATTAGTAACCAAAATTAGACACAGTACTCCAGCTAAGGCCTAACCAGCACCAAGTAGAGCAGCGCTATCACCTCCTATGACTTGCACGCTATGCCTCTATTAATGCAACCTAAAATTGCATTTTCTTTTTGTGCAACAGCATTGCTAACTCATGCTGAGGTTGTGATCCACCACAACTCCCAGATCCTTCTTAGCAGTGCTGCTGTCAAACCAGTTAATCCCCCATTCTTTATTTGTGAATTTGTTTTTTCTTCCCTAAGTGTAGCACCTTACATTTGTTTTTGGTGAATTTCAATTTGTCATCTATAGCCCATAAGTAGGTTACATTTATGATGGAAATGTAGGACATATTGAAATATGACATTGGATAATGCTTAGGTAATGCTAAAGTACGAAATAAAACACAAAGTATAGAATGAGTTAGGTAAGTGACCCTTGGGGTAAGTTTGTTGTCAGTTTTCTTGTTGTGTGCTTGCTGCTTGACTGAAGTATAGTATGATCCATTTGTTTGGGGGACTGTGTGCTGAACACTGCTGTTTTCAGGTTACAAATGTTAGGAACTCTCTCAAATTGATGTGTCAGTAGAGGAGGTTTTGGAACAAACTGATAAATTAAACCGTAAAAAGTCACAGTGACTAGACAGTCTCCATCCGAGAGTTCTGAAGAAACTCTAATATAAAACCGCAGAACTACTAACTATACCATACAACCTACTTTAAATCAGCTTCTTTGCCAGGTAACTGGAGGATTAGATAATATGACAACAATTTCTTTAAAAGGCTCTAGAGGTGATCCTGACAAATAAAAACCAGTAAGCCCATCTCCCCACAAAATATATTAGAATTGGAAAAGGTTCAGACAAAGGCCACAAAAAATGATTAGGGATATGGAACAGCTTCCCTACGAGGAGTGAGAAAAAAGACTGGGGCAGTTCAGCCTGGAAAAAGAGATGATTAAGGCGGGATATGAGGTCTATAAAATCATGAATGGTTTTGAGAAAATGAATGAGGAAGTGTTATTTCCCCCTTCACTTAACACAATGCCAGAGATCACACGACCAAATTTATAGGCACAGGTTTATAACAAACATAAGGAAGTTCTTCTTCACACAAAGCACATTCAACCTGAAGAACTCATTGCTATCAGAGGATGTTGTGAAGGCCAAAAGTATAACTGGTTTAAAAAAAGAATTAAGTAAGTTCATGGAGGATAGGTCCATCAATGGCTGTTAGTCAAGTGGTCAGGGATGCAACCCCATTCTCTGGGTGTCCCTAAACTCTGACTGCCAGAAATTGGGACTAGACAACAGAGGATGAATCACTTGCTGGTTGCCCTGTTCTCTTCATTCCCTCTGAAGTACCCGGCATCAGCAACTGTCAGAAGCCAGGATATTGGGCTAGTGGGACCACTGGTCTGACCCAATATGGCTATTCTTATATTCTTAATAAAAGATTTAACATCCAGGATTAATCAGCACAAACAGAAAAGTAGTATTCACCAAATGGGAGTTCAGCACCTGCAGTCCACATTGGTCCAAGTTTGAATGCAATCTATAGAGGTCATTTATAGACCACTTGAGAACATAAGGCTGGTCATACCGAGTCAGACTAATGGTACATCAATCCCTGTATCACATCTTCTGACAGTGGCCAATGCCAGGTGCTTCAAAGGAAATAAAGGAAACAGTGCAATGATTGAGTGATCCATCCCCCGTCATCCACTCCCAGATTTTGGCAGTTAAAAGCTAGGGAGACCCAGAGGATGGGGTTGCATCCCTGACCATCTTGGCTAATAGCCAATGATGGACCAATCCTCCATGAACTTACCTAGTTCTTTTTTTAACCCTGTTATATTTTTGGCTTGCACAACATCCCCTGATAACAAATTCCACAGGTTTACTGTGCATTGTGTGAAGTACTTCTTTTTGTTTGTTTTAAATCTGTTGCCTATTAATTTCAGTAGGTGACCCCTAGTTCTTGTGTTATGTAAAAGAGTAAATAATACTTTTTTTCTCCCTGCACCATTCATGCATGATTTTATAGTCCTCTATCATATACCCCCTTAGTCGTCTCTTTTCAAGGATGAACAGTCCCGGTCTTTTTAATCTCTCCTCTTAGGGAAGCTGTTCCATACCCCTAGTCATTTCTGTGGCCCTTCTCTGTACCTTTTCCAATTATAATACATCTTTTTTGAGATGGAGTGACCAGAACTGCATGTAGTATTCAAGGTGTGAGTGTATCATGGATTTATATAGTGGCAATATGATGTTTTCTGTTTTATAATCTATAAAGGTTTCTAACATAGTAAACTGTTTTGAATATCTGCAGATTGAGCAGATATTTTCAGAGAACTATCCACAATGACTCCAAGATCTCTTCCTTGAGTGATAATAGCTAATTTAGACCCCGTCATTTTGTATGTATAGTTGGGATTATGTTTTCCAATATGCAATACTTTGCACTTATCAACATTGAATTTCATCTGCCATTTTGTTGCCCAGTCACCCAGTTTAGTGAGATCCCTTTCTAATTCTTCACAGTCTGCTTTGGACTTAGCTATATTAAGTAATTTTGTATCATCTGCAAATTTTGATAGCTCAATGTTTACCCCATTTCCAGATCATTTATGAATATATTGAACTACACTCATCCAATACAGATCCCTCAGGGACACCACTATTTACCTTTCTCGACTGTGAAAACTGAACATTTATTCCTATGCTTTATTTCCTGCTTTTAACCACTTACTGATTCATAAACCGGACTTTCCCTCTTATCCCATGACTGCTTACTTTGCTTAAGAGCCTACCACTGAATCACAAGTATAAAGTTCCTGTTTCTATGTTACATCACACATTTACTGGTTTAATTCAATCTTGCTCATCTTTGTTACGCAGTGAATGCAGGTGGCAAGAATATTATAGGCCCCCTTGGCTCATCTGTTTTTCCCTGATGGAGAAGACTTACTTAGCAAGGAATATTTTTTTTCAACTATAGGTATGGGTGCACTCCCAGTGCTGTTCAAGATGTGTTCATTATAATGCACTCCTCTCATTATCCACTCCTGCTGTCCCTTTCCTAGGCCTGCAGAGGCCATCATCAGCTGTAGTTTTCCAGCCTGACCAGATTATGTTTCTCTATTCAGCGTGTTCAGATTTGATTTTAAAAGACTGGCCCTGATATTTGGAGAAAATGCCTTAGATTAATATTTAGTGGTATTGTAACCCAGCAGCACATTGTATCTTTTACTGGTATATACAGTGCAAGAAAAAATAGGAACTATATCAACACCAATGCCTCTAAGACACATTTTTAAAACTATTTAATCATATGCTTATATACAATCATTTAAAAATATAATGTAGCTAATTGATATAATCCTAATCATGTGCTATTGATCCTTTTGATCCTTGAACCAGTAATTTGTAACTTTAAGGAATGTAAAAAAGTTAGTATGGACTCAGTTAAGCTTTGAATGTCTTTTTAAATTGGTCTATAACTCTATAGTCCCTGAATGTTTTAGGTGCAGTGACTTGCAAAACACTTTCAATTTTTCTTAACAGTAGATAAGATTTTGTTGCTGCTGGAAAGGTGATTAACAACATCATCTACAGCCTGGCATGATGCAGACAGCAGCATTGTGAACGTGCAATTCTGCAAATGAACCTCAAATAATTGGAAGAGGAGTAGAAGATTTGATGAAGTTAGGATTCTCTGGATTCATAAAACCCAGCCCCTGCAGTTGCACTATAAATAAGTTTCTTCATAATACCAGAGTCAGAAAATCTCAAGTGGGCCATTTGGTGAAGGTTAGAAATTTCTAAATTAATTAACAGAGCTTGCATCTCAACAGGTCACTTATGACCTCTTGAGTAAATCTGGGATATCAAGGATGTAAGTTTAAATCAATTTGTGACATAATAGTCATGAGCTTCAAAAACGAGTAAAAGCCATTCTGTTATGAACCTGTCTGATAAAATGGCACCATGCAAGAAACTAAAGATTTTAACATTGTGTTTATAGACACTTACATAGAAACACATCAGTAACTATTTATTCTTGAGTTAATACTTTATCGCACAAGAGTTTAAGCACTTCCTACCATGGAGTGGGATTATTCCTTCAAATCCACACATCCTCCTACCCCATCCCCAGATCCAGATTATTTTTTAAATTTGCCATTCACAGTTAATAGTTTGGATTTATATGCTTAACTAAAATATTTAATTTTATTTCTACTTCATATTTCTTGAAAGCACCAGTCCCAGGGGCTCTTGGCCTGAACAAATGTTTTAACAAATATACTAAAGGGGAAAACCCTAATACAAGTTTCTTTGCAAATCTGTTGACCCAAACTCCTCAAAAGGGCATCCCCTAGCAACTTCATTTCAACCCACACCACACACAGAAATTCAAGAAAATAAGTAAGCATGACAACTAAAATCCCACTACATACCTAGATAGCTTTGACATTATATATAACATTATTGCTTTTCACGAGATGGGTACCAGTGAGGAAGGTCTTACTAATTCTGTTTATCTGGCTAATCAGTTAGCTCTTGAAAAAATGGTAAGTGTCAGATGTGGTGCATTTTTAGAAGCTGAATGTATTCACCAGTGGAGACTATTCTGTCAGTCTCTCCCACTAATTATTTTTGGTATAGCCACTGATTGCAAGTTATACCTACACAAGGAAACAAAATGTTAATGCTATTTCTATTTTTTAGTGCCTAAGAACCTCAGTCAAGGAGCAGTACCCTATTGTGCTAGGCACTATGCAGACAAGACAATAGGACCTGTATCAGAGAGCTAGTGTACCAAAACATTACAACTACTACAAGTAAGAAATATCTGTGAGCTAATTTCATGTAGCTATAATATCTTTAGTGTGTTTATCCATTCTGGAAGTTATATTACAGCTTGTCTATTTCATGACGATTAATTATCTAAACTAAATACCTTTGTGCTTCTCTGAGACAACCATACTGACATAAAAGATTCAGCAGCATTATTAAAATGAAAGCAAGCTCTTTAGCCAGTTGGTTTCAAAGGGCTGCACGCATCTGGCTCATATTTTGATTTTGGGATGCAAGAATCATACTCCCACATTTAGTCTATTAATTATAAATGTCTCTCTCTCTCTCTCTCACACACATACACACACACACACACACACACACCCCATTTTACTTGAAAATAACCACAAATTTCACCCACCAAAAACTTCAGAAGATACCAGGCAAAGGAGTACACCTAGTACAATATGGGCACAGTACAGCCACAAACAATTTTAGTAAGCCAGTAAAACACCTTCCCCCACCCCACCCCAATCTAATATGCTACAGATACCAGCATGTTGCCTCACCTTTTAAGAGCAGCACTGGATTCCCTCCAAAAAATGCTTTCCTATATTCCCATCCACCCTGAGACATCATCCCTCCACGCTCCATCATGGGGGAGCCACATTGAAATAAGGGGGCAGGAAAGATTAGCCTGTTCCTCAGAACTAGAGACCTCCCAACACACTAACTCCCGCCATGGAATGTGCAGGGCTGAGGACACTTTAGACTAACTTTAGACATTTTTCAGATACTTGTACTGAGCTTGAACTTATGTCATGGGTGGGCAGGGAGGAAGGAGGGCACATGGGGCATCAATGGCAGAACAGATTGACTGGGGCCTCTGTGCAAAAGGGGAAGAATCAGAAACAAACAAATGTACCTAATATCTCTTCAGACATTTTACTTGTTAGCCTTTTGATTGTAATCTCTTTGGAGCATGTTATCCAATAACGGTGAAAACCCTCTGGCTTTACCTCATCCTGCACAGAACACTATGTAAGGTATAATGAATCAGAAAGCCACCTGCCGGCTGTGTAAGGGAAGAACAAATATTTCTGCTCACATAGCTGGCATTTAAGTACTGCCCAACCATTGGGCTATCCAAGTGAGAGACCTGATTGAGCCCTGTTGCTTTGGCCAATAGTATTTAACCTGGTTACAAAAGCCAAAGCCACTGGCCAACCACAGTTTATGGGAGGAGTGAGTCATTTTCACAGCCTGCACAAACACACCCCAATCAGGGCAAGTTACAGTACAGGCAAACTTTTCACATTGCTATCCTCTAAGTGAGAGCTGATAGGATATTGTAGGTGATCATAACAGATGTGTGATCATAATAAACAGCTTTCAGCCATATTTTTAATCATTCAGATTTATGTTTAAAGTGTCTTCAGTGAATTTAATTAGCAACTTTAGCTCACACTGCAAGAAACTAGCACCTTTATACATTAGCATCACTGAGCCTCAACAGTTTTAATAGGTAGAAATAGATAAGACAGATAAATAAGAGAGCATTGAAAAACAGCAGTAACTACACTAGTTTGCTTTTCTCCATCACCAAAATAGGCATTCCACGTAATTTTGTCAACACCTTGGAGCACGTCATCTCCACATTGCACACATCCACATGCACATGTTGTATATGCTGCACAGTGTCAGAGAGCTATGTGCTTAGGCAGGCTGCATTGCTAAGAATATTCATTCATAACCCATTATGATTCACCTGCTAAAAAAGCTAACTTTTAAAATATTTGATTTTTTTTCCTGACAGAAGCAAAAAATTGGACAAATTTCAATTGATCTGTTTATTGCACTTAATATCTGTTGATGTGCCATTAGAAAGAGCTTTGATCCATTAACATTACAGTACAGTATCTGGGAGATTAAAACGGTGGAGAATTCTATCCTAACACCAAATAATGTCCTGATCTTACATTTGTCAATATTATGGAGCAATAAGAAAAGAAATTTCACTGTGATAGGCAAAGAAAATTTTACATTAAGATTAACTATCCTTTCCTACAAACACTTATATATATATATATATACATACACACACACATACATACATATATATATATATACATACATACATATCTAAAACAAAAGCAAAACAAAACCTTTTTCTTAGACTTTTTTCATGTTTAAAGATTTCCCTCTGCTTCTTTAAATGACATTGATTATATTTAGGAGCAATTTGCAAAGATTTTTGTTTTGTTTCATTTATTTATTTAATGCTATTTGGCTACTGTGTCTTTAAAAGCTGTAGCCTTTATAATATTAATAGGTTGATATTGCCAATGGCATCTTAGACCAGTGGTCCCCAAATATTCTGTCACACCCTCCCTTACCCATAATGGAACCTGTCTGTTCCCCTCCCTCCCAGCCCAAGAACTATGGCACATGAGGAACAATAGCAATGACCACAACAACTTTCACCAGTTATCATCCATCCCTTTATTACAGATCTTAATAAAGGGATGGATGATAACTGGTGAATGTTGTTGTGGTCATTGCTATTATGCAGATAATCAATGCCACAGTTATAGCTACATCAATGAAGGTGTAGAGAAACCCTAAAATGGCCAGCATTAATACATTAATTTTTATACTCACATCCCTAAAGGTAGCATAGAGATAGGTGGATCTCTCAACAGGTGGCCATCTGTGGAGAGATTCCTGATGGATTCTTCCTTCCTTATTCATGCTGGGGAACCGCTTTTATCCTGTGTCACATTCATGCCCATAACCCTTATGCATACGCCAAGGGTTTCAACCCCTTTTTCCTTACCTAAACTACTGTACCCCATAAATGGTGGGGTACATTTTAATAGGCTAACCTGTTAGTTCTCCTTCCTTCATGAACATTTATATTAACAAGTCCCCATGGTACCTTGTAGTCATTGTAACATCATGGAAAATTCTGCATCTTGCAAAAGGGACAGACACATTGTGGCACCCTTTCCCAAATATCACCCATTAACACATCTTTTAAAATAATATTGGAACTTTACTGGTACAGGGTTAACCCTGGGTCAACTAGTCACGTCAACTTCTTTCAGACCTAAGGCCTGATAAGGCTAAGCTGATATTTGACTGTTATCAGGCCTTTGGACTTTACTTTACAGCCTTATCTTACTTATATACCTAATGCACTCCCCTCAATAATATATACTTATCAATCCTATACACCTATAATACTATCCTACATATTCCTACACTTATACTACAATTTAAATCTATTCATCACACATTAATTGTGTATGGGTTAATCACAACAATAGATAACACATTTGAATGATTATATAAGATGATTAGCTACACAGCTTTTATAAAAGAGCAGTGGAGAATTCTCCTTAATCGCTACTTCAGAGCCTTGAGATAACTGCAATTGTTGGACAAATAAGGGACTTGGTTTTGTTTAAAGAAAATGATAAAACGCATTCTGTTCTAACCCTACTCTAAGGGCCTTACTGTGCTCCCATTAAGTCAGTCACAAAGTCCAGACTACTTCAATGGCAGCTGGAAGAGTCCTTCAGCCAGCTTGCAATCTGATGTATCTGCAAATAAATTCTGGTGTGCAGCTTTTATACAATCAGACTAAACAATGGTTCAGATATGGGGCCATATATCCAGCAAGAAGTTCCTCTCTGAAGGTGTGTATGTAGTCACCAGAATGCCAGGATGTGTAATCCCACAATTCACAAAAAATAAGTCCTTTTTTTGTTATTATTTTAATAGCACAAATTCTATATTTCTACTTCCATATAGGTTTTTATGTCATGCTGCTTCTCACCATAGCAATCTGACCCACATCTCAGCCATACATGTAATATTACTCCCTATCCATCCTTCTTCCTACTTCCACCATCACCTCTCTCTAGTCATGGCTGCCTCCATCATCCTCCCCAGGCCACTTCTCAAGTAGTCCCACTGAAATCAAGACCTATTATGAAGATCTGCAGAATTTGCTATGAATTATACCCTATTCAGTTGTCATAAGTGACTGGAGCATCTTATTCTCCTCCCCCACCTCCCTCCCTATCACAATTCAACCTGTCTATACAACTTTCATTATTTTGAATGCTCCTATGATGTCTCCTTTTATTTATTTACTCTCCAGGTCAAATACTCCCAATCTTTGCACTCATTCTTCAAAAACAGAATTTTTCCATTCCACTAATTTTTTGCTTTTCCCTTAACCCCTCCACTGTTTCTCCTCGATCGCTTATGAGATAAGTTGACTAGAACTGCACACAGTATTCCAGATGGGGGGGAACACCAGGGATTTATATAATGATACTTCAGGCATTATTTTCCATCCTATTCCTTATGCACCCTAATATTTTGTTCACTTTTTAATGACACCCAGGTGTTTTTCCTGAGTAGCTAAAAGTAATTTCTAAATTAACAATGTCTATAAATGATTCAGAGTATTCCTTCCAGTGTTCATTAACTTGCATTTATCAACAACCAGTTTAATATGCCATCTGCTGCCCATTTCATCTTGTTTTTCTATATTCCTCTGAAATTCCTTGGTCGTCTCTATATTTTTTACTATTATTCATATTACCAAGGTGCCTTTAAGCCCAGTCATAAATCAGGATGCTGTTGTACTAAGCACTGTTCGGACACAGAACAAACTCTAGTCTTAGACACAAACTTTAATGAGCCAATATTCTTGAGGATTCAGGAAGTCTCAGGTCCCAGTGAAATGCTTTTGGTTAGCTATCACATAAACATGATGGCTGAAACCAGATTCAGTATCTTACTTAGAGAAATCCTAAATTCTGTCCTTCGGTAGCCTACTTCCTATCAGATACCTGCAGAGCCCAAACAATGGCACTATGTATGCCGGTGCCATCTGCCAATTTGCTCTCATTGCCACTTTGATTCTTTTCTAGATCATTTGTTAATATATTTAGAACTGGCCTAAATATGGAATCTTGGAATATTCCACTGTTAACCTTCGGCTATGTTGAAAATTAACCTTTTATTCCTAGCCTGTTTTCTGTCTCAGAGCCAGTTCTGAACATGAATGTTTTATTCCCCAAATAGCCCCTTTTGAGAGGTTATGCCAAAGAATTTTTTTTAAAAAGTGCAATACACATCATCCCCTAACTCACTGAGCATGTCTGTGTAACACTTCTGCCAGGTGGTGTGGGCAGCAACAAGGGCAGGGTTCAATATCTAGGGGTTTCTCTTTACATAACAAAACAGAACCAGCTCGAGCCCCCTTCCAGAAATCTGGAAAAATTAACCATCTCCCCTACATACCTCTAAGAGGCAATATTTGCCCACTCACAAGCGCTGAGTTCGTGTATAATAAAAGAAAACATTTAATTAAAAGAAAAAAGGGAACCCAGCATTAATTTGGGAAAACACCCCAACAATGATTTAAAACTATGCAAACTATAAGCAAACACCCGCCCCACCGCATCTTGGGCAGCAGTCCTCTGCCTCAGTTTCCCCACTTTGTAGTGGGGAAGTCCAATGTACAAATGTCCCTTTAACATGCCACTCCCCTTTTCCCTCCACTGCACCCCATTCAGGGTTGGCGGTCTAAGGTCAGCAAAATCCCAGAATCCAGGAGGGCACTTACGGGGGTTCACATCCCACCCCTAAAGGGGGGAGGTGGTTGAGTGATATGCCTGTCGCCTCTCACTGCTATCCCCCCTGCTACCTCTGCCTCTGCCTCTAGCTGCAATGCAGTGTCCTGAGGTTACACTTAGCCCAGCACTTCGGCTTTTAGTGATTTCACTCGGTAGTGGAAAACCTCACTGCTGCTGCATCCTCTGCATTGCCTTTCAGCTCTGTCCCCACATCAGGTCTCAGACTCATCCTCGTAGACCAGCTCATCAATTATTTTAGTTCTAGTGATCAGCAAGCAGAAACAAGGACTCTAAAAGTATGCTTGCACTATGAGCTAAGGGTGAGACTCACAGCTCACATACACATGCGCTAGCTCTTCTCTAAGATACCGTGCTAAAAACAGTAGAAGCTGCACTAGAACAGGCATCAACACCATGGTCTAATACATGCTATGGGATACCCATCCCTTGACCTTCACTTGGATTTGGAATCACGCTTAATGATTCATCACCCACGCTTAATGAGTAAGATTAAATTTAGGGTGACCTCCCTCAATTAGGGCACAATAAATACAGTTCTACTGCCCTTTAGTCTTGGACACAGGGATAATGAAACGTTATCTTTATTGTATGACTAAAGTGAATTTTAACCTAAAAGAGCTAAAATTGATCCCTTTGGAAAAGTGGGAATGTCTGCTGATCACCTAGGCAATGTAGGTGTGTCTATGCAAATAGTCTTCTTCTGAGGACTTTTCCCCCAGTTCATCAATAGATGTCAGGAAGCATTTCCTCAATGTTGTTTGTGTTTGCTCTCTCAAGAACTTTAACACTGGTCACTCGGTCCTGCCAGCAGATGCTCATTATTGAGCGGAGGGAGTGCATGTGAAATTTCTCAAACCGTTTAATGTGCCTTCTATAAAGAGTCCATGTCTCAGAACCAGGCAAGAGAGATGTTAAGACCACTATGCTGTAGATCTTCAGTTTGGTGGAGAGATGAATGTTGTGTTGGTTAAGGACTTTTGTTTGGCATCGGCCCAGGGCCTGGCTAGCTTTACTGATTCTGGAGGCAATCTTCTGTAACAAGGGAACTGTCACTTGAGATGGTGTCATTCAAATACTTGAACTGATCCACGTTTTTCAGCTGCATGCCTTGCATGGAGATGGCTGGCGCTGGGACATTGGAATGAGGTATTGTTTGAAACAAGAATTCTGTCTTACAGAGGCTGATGGTGAGGCCAAAGAGCTGGGATGCTTCAGAAAATCTATCAGCAAATGACCTCAAGGTTGCTGTGTCTATGTGCCATCAAGGGGCAATCATCTGCAAAAAGTGCTTTGACAGTGTCTTGGTCTTAGTGTTGAGTCTTTGAAGATCAAAGAGAGAGAGAGCTAATGAGTCGATAGCGAATCTATATCTCCTGATCCAAGTCCCTTATGGCATGACTGAGGACATAGGTAAAGAACAAGTTGAACAGCACTGGAGCAAGAACACAATCTTGCTTTACTCCATTTGATATTTCAAATGCATCAGAAGAGTCACCTCTGGAGAGCACTTGCACTGTCATGTGGTCATAGAACACATAGATGATTTGTCTGAATCTTCTTGGGCATCCCAGTTTATGTACAAAATCTCATAGACCCTCTCTCTTGATAGCATTAAAGGCTTTGGTCAGGTCGATGAAAACTGCATACACGTCCATGTTCTGCTCTAAACACTTTTTCTGGACCTGCCTTACAACAAATATCACGTCTGTAGTACCATGACCTAGTCTGAAACCACACTCTGCTTCTGGCAGATTCTCCTCAGATATATTTGCAATGAATCTGTTCAGAATGCAAGCTAGTATTTTCCCTGCTGGATAGAGGAGAGAAATCCCTCTGTAGTTTCCACAGTCAGCTTTACTGCTTTTGTTTTTGAATGGGGATACAATAATAGCATCTCTGATGTCTTGTGGCATTTCTTCTTCCTCCCAAAAGTTACTCAAGATGTCATGAAATGATAGCCCTTGGGCTTGCTGCTTTGTACAGTTCTGCTGGAATTCCATCCTTTCGGACACCTTATGAGAGTTCAATTGTTTGATGGCTTTCATGACCTCTTCAACTGATGAAGGGTGATTGAGTTCCTCTTTGATGGGTTTCTTGGGTAATTGATCAAGGACCTGGTCAACCGACTGTGGATAGTTTACTGAGTATTAAAGTGTACAGCCCATCTCTGTATGATTCCTTCCTTGTCTTTGACAAGGGTTGTGCCATCTGCTGACTTCAGGGGAGTTGTGCCATATTTAGATGGTCCATAGATTGCTTTGAGAGAGTCAAAGGACATCTTTGCATTGTTCAAATCCACATGATGCTGAACTTCTGCAGCTTTCCTCTCCCACCACTCATCCTGCATTCTCCTCAGTTCAAACCAGGCCTTCCTCTGTAGGTACTTAAACCTATCTTTCTTTGAGATGGAAGTGATATTGTTCTGCCATTCAACAAACACTTTCTGCTTGTCACTTAGGAGCTTGGAAATGTCCCTGTTGTTCTCATCGACCCAATCCTGGTGTATCATTTTCTTTGGCCCCAGCACTGATTTAGTTGTGTCAATAATCACATCTTTGAGCTAGTTCCATTTTTATGTTGGATGACCAGTGAATGGTGAGCATAAAAAAAGCTTGTCATGAAGCACCTGCAGAAATTGCACCTGATAGTCCAAGAGCTTGAGCTTTGCTATGTTGAAGGCTGTTCTGTTGAGCTTAGGGTGCTTGCGCTGTGAGGTGATTATGTGCAAGCTGAGCACAATAAGCAGCTTCATTTTAGTGCAAGAGCTCAAAATTGTGAGAGTGCACAAACTGTTGGCTGCTGCTGCTCTGCTAATAAAGTAGTATTAATCCTGTGCCTGGGGTGTGTGTCCAGAGTTACCTTTTATACAACTGCACTTATCTGCTTAGTTATAAGTGCTGGGGCAAGGCACCTCCTTTGCCTCGTTGGCCTCAGCGTTTCTCTCTCTCTGGCAGCGATGGCCTGGAGTAAATCAGTCCTAATTCCGAAGGCTTTTAATTTTAAATTCTGGTTTATTTTTTAGTGTTTATAAGGGTAGGCCCAAGTAGTTCTCTTAAGTCAAACAAAACCCAGACTTATAACACAAAGAGAAATACCTCACCCTACCCCCTGTCTGGGGTGTTGCCTTATTGTACTGGCTTCTGGTTGCCAGCCCTTCCCCAAACAGCAGTTAACTTGGCTGCTTTCCCCCTATCAGAGAACAGCCTTTCACGCAGGAGGAGCCTTTTTTCCCTGCTGCTACTAACCCCGCTGCGTAGTTCATTTTTCACTCCTCCTCTCTTTCTCACCAGAAGAGGGTTTTTAAAGGTCACAGGAAGCCCTTAATTGGACTCAGGTGTCTAGTTAACCTCAGGTAACCTCTTTTTCAGTTCATAGGGAAAAAAGGCTCTCACCATTCTAGGTCTCATATACCTGCCTTTTACCACAGGACCTCCTTGTCAACCTCCTCCTAGCCCGGGCCAAAATGGCCATCTACAAGACCCGGGAGAGGAGGTTGGCTGGGGGGGACGCTCTGCGACTGTGGGGCCTACTTCCGTTCCTCTGTCCACTCGCATCCAGGCAGAGTTCCTCTGGGCGGCGTCCGCTGGCTCCCTTGACCCTTCAGGGTTCTCCCATTCTGGTTCCCTCCGTTTGACCGTGTGACCCCCACACCCGCTCCTTTTTTCATTCTTTGTCCCATGCAATCAGTTGTGTCATGGGTCCAGTGACTCCTCCCCCAGGGGGAGGAGCCTTTAGCAGTGGGCGGACTCGCCCACTTCCTGGCTCACAAATAGTCATCCCCTTTTGTAGCCATCTGGCCTGATTTTACCACAGTGCCTAAAGATGAATATAGTACGTAAGTGCCTAATTCCCAATGATATCCTACTGAAAACCACTCTCCTATAGCTGTCAAGTCTGCTTTGTCACTGTGTATGTTCAGCCAACCCTTAGGCAGATATATTAGTGAGACCATATACAAACACCCCCATATTTCACTCTATACTGTTGCAACCAACACTAGAATTTTACAAGCATGAATACTCCTGATAAGTACAATGAAGTGTATCATTGCACATAGATTCCCTGCTTGGGTAACTATCTGGCCATCTCACACATGCATTCCTGGTGACTATATTCCACACAGAAGGCATAAAACACAGCTGCTCTTTTAGTATTATGGATAGCTTGAGTCTGTTTTGTTGAAGATTTTTCAAATGAGGAAACTGATAGCGATGAGAAAAAAAACCAATTCCACTATTAAGCAGCTCATGGCTTCTTAATTTCTTTGGATGCCATAAATAAATATGTTATTCACTTCACAAAACCATTTAAGGTGGTTTGGTTTGGTTTGGTTTGGTTTGGTTTGGTGGGTTGTTTTTTTTTGTTTTTTGGAAGAGTTCAAATTTTTGTTTTGATTCTTTTGTGACTAAATCTTAGCATTTTCATTCATAAACCAACCTGAGAACCATGTTCCTAGCAAAACTTAGGAGTTTTGTGACCTTTTCTTTCCCAAAAGCACTGGAACTACCTCCCTATGTCTGCAATCATGAAAAATCTCTGTGGCAACAGCTATTGCTTAGGTGGAAAAGTAGCATTAGGAACATTTTTCATGTACTCTTAGCTGTCTCTTAAATGCAGTTCAGCAGATGGAAATAAGGAGGAGATGCCAGCACAATACACCGCCAGCTCTCTGTGGGCCACCAGCTGTCCACAGATTGCAGATAGAAACCTCTGTGCTAGAGATTATTGATACTCAGCCCAGGTGGTGTAGTTAGGTTTCCATGTATCTTAAATATGTCACAGAGCAGCCATTACAGTATTTGATTGAACATCTTGAGCAAACGACAAATAGTCTTTGCTCTTAATGCAGAGGTGATGAACAGATCTCTAAAAATAGACATTTGAGCAAAGATATCTGAAAAGCAAAAAATAAAATAAAATAAATAAAATCCTTGACTCCAATCTCTCAAAATGTCCACTTTGCCGTCAGAATCTCTCGAGGGGCTCATTGAAATTCAATTGCCTGCAAAGAGCAGAGATGCTGAATAGATTTTATCACTCTCTCCACACCTAATGTCCTTTTGGAAGAGAAGCTGAGAAATAGATAGCAGGCAAAAAATCCAAATGGTGATGGGAACAGATGTCTTTTACATTTTTTGTTCTGCATATGCTTTTTATTTTTTGGGGACAGATCTCACTAGCCAGCAGGTAGCCCACCCTGCCAGGCAGAAATCCAGAATAAATCTAGGGGTGTTTGTAAGGAATTGTCAAGGATTATCTCCCTCCTCCCCAATTTCCAGGCCACTTTGCATCACTACAGCCTCAGGGCTGCAGGCTCCTGGAGTCCCTGATCCTCCGCTTGACAGAGGAATGGTCAGTGGATCCATCAGCCTCACCCTGCTGTCAGACCTGAAACACACATGCTCAGGCACAGGTAACCTTGAAATCACATTCTCCCCAAATCTTCCTCCCCGACTCTGGGACTCTTTATGCCCTTGGATGGGGAGCAAAAATGTATCCCCTATGTATGCCCCACAAGAGACAAAAATGACAATCTATTTATATTTATCCACTGATAATTCAGGAGTTGGGTGTTGCATACTTGCTTCAATGAATATTCCATTATTTCTACTATGAACATATTGGTTACAGGTGAGATTGTCAGAGACTCTTACCTGGTGCATGGTAGATGGAGCACACAAAGGGAATGCCCCTCTCTCCCGCTGTGCATGACCTGTGCAGTCTCAGCATGCAGTGGAATACAAAGACTGCTCTTTTGATGCAGCCTCAGTGCACATAGTACCCCAAGGGGGGGGGGAGAGAGAGAGCCACAGCTTTATCCTCCACACCAGCCATGGGGCAAGCTAGCTGCACTGGAGGAACAGACAGGCTGCAGCACTCTAAATGAAGGGTTAGTACATGCAGTCCCTCTGCCTCAGGCCCTCAGGGAGGAACTGTACACAATCCTGACTCAAGCTCACCATGGAGTGGTGTAGCTCCACACTGTGTCCTGGTCTTGCCACTGACAGAATACTGCAATTTGGCCCTGATATAAAATTAAATTGCACAGTAAATGAAGTGGTAGAGAATTGTTGTAATAGAGCACCATTAGATGCTAAGTAACCACGGGCTTGTCTGCATGAACAATTAGACTGTGGCAAGCTAGGAATCTACCTGCAATAGCCTGCCACAGTCTAACTATCCACATACACCCAGCTGATGTGTATTAACAAGTTGGTTAGAGCGCTTTGATCTAGTCCTGTTTCAAAGAGATAATGCACATCAATAAGGTGCACATGGACAGTTAGACTGTGGCAGGCTAGAATGGGGTAGATTCACACCCCAGTTTGCCACAGTCTAATTGTTTGTGTCAACAAATCTGCATGATTGCATTATCCGCTGAAAACTCCCAGTACACCTCCTCTTCTAGTTAGGTTTTATATCATACCCATCACCATGGGATCAGAGCACTTTCCAGACAATTTGAGTATGAAGGCTTTATGGACTTAATTCTGCTATCAGTTCTTACCATAACTAATGAATCCAATGGAGGACATACACATGAATTTAGGTCTCATAGGTACTTATATGACCTCATAAATGTGGTATCTGAGCACCTCACAATCTTTTCATTTTATTTATCCTCAAACCCCTCTCCTCCCAATGAAATATTATCCACATTTTACAGATGGGGAACTAAGATACAGGAAGACTAAGTGATTTGTCCAATGTCACACAGGAAGTCTGTGGCAGAGCAGGAAATCGGACCTGGGTCTCAAGTCCCAGACAGCATCCTAACCACTGAACCATTCTTCCTCTCCATGGTGGAGCTCTTAAAATTGTAACACTGGAAAGAGTGGAAATCTGAAACAGACATGCCCTTAGAATATTTGGAAAAGCACCTGTTTGGTGAAAATAATGTCCAGGGTACAAAGAAAAACAAAATCAGAGGGACACACAATTAATTGAGATATTATAAAGCAATAAAAGACAATCAGAAAGAAACAACTATGACAAATAAAACCTCATACAAAGAAGAGTTAGCAACACATAGGAAATCACTGGCGTGTAAGAAATATCCCTATTCACATCACCACATGATCAGACCTAACTTAATGATTGAGATTAACTCAGAGTGCACTAATCACTCAATGAAAAACTACACTGGGGCATGGATTGGACAACAGAATGATATTATGTGAGCAAGAAAAAAGATCTTCTGGGAGACGTCAGCAGAAACCTGTCTGCCTTAAGAGACCCCTGAGGCAGATGGTAATAGAAGCAAGTTGCCTGTCCAAACTGATTCTCTATATCCCAGTAAGGAGAGGATAGAACTTGATAAAGTACAGGTAGGAACTGAAGGGAAACAATCAAATGACAAAGAGTCCAATTCAATTACATCACATAATGGCAGACAGCTAAAAAGAGACAAATTTTATAAGTGCATGTAAACAAATGCTAGAAGTCTCAATACTAAGATAGGTGAACTTGAGTGCCTGGTATTAAACAAGGACATTGCTATAATAGGCACCACAGAAAATGGGTAGAATAACCAATGAGACACGGTAATACCAGGGGACAAAATATACAGGAATGAGAGTAGATAGTGCTTGTTGGGGGAGAGGAACTATATGTGAAAGAAAGCAAAGTCAAATATTGTAAAAAAAATGTTACATGAAACAAATTCCAGCATAAAATCTCTAGGATAAAAATTCCATGCTTGAATAATAAGAATATAGCAGTAGGCATATCCTACCAACCACCTGATCAGGATGGTGATTTTGAAATGCTCCAGGAGATTCTATAAAAATAGAAAACTCAATAATAATGTGGGATTTCAACTATCCCAATATTGACTGCGTACAAGTCACCACTTGTAGGATAGGATGCAGAGATAAAATGACTAGACACCATGAATGATTGCTTTTTGGCACAGCTAGTCCTGGAATCCACAAAGGGATAGGCAATACTTGATTTAGTTCCAAGTGGAGCACAGGATCTGGTCCAAGGGGTGAATATAGCTGAACCACCTGGTAACAGTGGCCATAATATAATTAAATTTAAAATCATTGTGAGAGGGAAATATCAAAAAAATACATGACTGTAGTATTTAACTTCAGAAAGGGGAACTAATCAAAAATGAGAAAGCTAGTTAAATGGAAATTGAAAGGTACAGTCACAAAAGTGAAATGCCTGCAAGCTGCATAGAAAAATTTTAAAAATCACCCTAATAGAGGCTCAAATTAAAAGGTATACCCCAAACTAAATAATATAGTAAGAGGACAAAAAAAGTCCGACCATGGCTAAACAACAAAATAAAAATAAATGGTTAGAGGCAAAAAGGCATCCTTTAAAAATTGGAAATCAAATCCTATTGAGGAAAATAGAAAGGAACATAAATTCTGGCCAGTCCAATGTAAAAGTATAATTAGAGGCCACAAAAGAATTTGAAGACCAACTAGAAAAAAGCTAAAAAACTAACAGCAAAATGTTTTTTAAGTACATCAGAAGCAAGAAGCTTGCCCAACAATCAGTGGGGCCACTGGAAAATCAAGGTTTTAAAGGAGTACTCAAGGAAGACCAGGCCATTGCAGAGAAGCTAAATGAATTCTTTGCATTGGTCTTCACCACAGAGGATGTGAGGGAGATTCCCATGACAAATGTGAGGAACTCTCTCAGACTGATGTGTCAATAAAGGAGGTTTTGGAACAAATTGATAAATTAAACAGTAATATGTCACCAGGACCAGATGGCATTCACCTGCGGTCTGAAGAAACTCTAATATTAAACTGCAGAACCACTAAATGTGGTTAAATTAAACTGCAGAACCACTTAAATCAGCTTCTTTACCATGTGACTGGAGGATAGTTAATGTGAAATCAATTTTTAAAAAAGGCTCCAGAGGTGATTCTGGCAATTGCAGGCCAGTAAGCCTAATTTCAGAACCAGGCAAACTGGTTGAAACTGTAATTCTGTTCTTTACTATAAACAGAGATGAACACGATTTGTTGGGGAAGAGTCAATACGGCTTTTGTAAAGGGAAATCATGCCTCAACAATCTATTTAAATTCTTTGAGAGGGTCAACTAGCATGGACAAGGGTCATCCAATGCTTATAGCGTACTTGGACTTTCAGAAAATCTTTAACTAGGTCCCTCACAAAAGGGTCTTAAGCAAAGAACGCAGTCATGGGATAAGAGAGAAGGTCCTGTCATGAATCAGTAACTGGTTAAGAGATAGGAAGAAAAATGTAGGCATAAATGTTCAGTTTTCACAGTGGAGAGAGGTAACTAGTGGTGTCCCACAGGGATCTGTACTGGGACCAGTGCTGTTCAACATATTCATTAATGATCTGGTAATAGAGTAAAAAATTAGATGGCAAATTTTGCAGATGATACAAGATTACTCAGCATAGTTAAGTCCAAAGCAGACTGGGTGACCAGGCAACAAAATGGCAGATGAAATTCAATGTTCATAAATGCAAAGTAATGCACACTGGAAAACATAACCCCAACTATACATACAAAATTATGGGGTGAAAGTTAGCTGTTACCACTCAAGAATGAGACTTTAGAGTTATTGTAGCTGGTTCTCTGAAAACATCAGCTCAATGCACAGCAATAGTCAAAAAAAAGCTTGTGGAATGTTAGGAAGCATTAGGAAATGAGTAGATAATAAGACAGAAAAGATCATAATGCTACTATATAAATCCATGGTACACCCACACCTTGACTATTGTGTGCAGTTCTGGTCGCCCTATCTAAAAAAATGTATTAGAATTGGAAAAGGTGCAGACAAGGGCCACAGAAATTATTAGAGGTATGGAACAGCTTTCCTATGAGGAGAGATTAAAAAGAGTTTGTTCAGCTTCAAAAAGAGATGACTAAAGGAAGATATGATAAAGGACTATATGACTATATGATAAAGATATGATAAAGGACTATAAAATCATGCATGAATGGTGGGTGGGGGGGAGGAGGAGTGCTATTTACTCCTTCACATAACACAAGAACCAGGGGTCACCTAATGAACTTACTAGGTAGCAGATTTAAAACAAACAAAGGAAGTACTTCTTCACACAACACACAGTAAACCTGTGGAATTCTTTGCCAGGGGTTGTTGTGAAGGCCAAAAATATAACAGCGTTTAAAAAAGAATTAGGTAAATTCATTGAGGATAGGTTCATCAATGGCTATTAGCCAAGACGGTCAAAGATTCAACCCCATCCTCTGGGTATCCCTAGCCTCCGAGTGCCAAAGCTGGAAGTGGATGACGGGGGATGGATCACTCTTGCCCTGTTCCATTTATTCCCTCTGAAGCACCTGGAATTGGACACTGTCGGAAGACGTGATACAGGGCTAGGTGGACCATTGCCCTGACCCAGTATGGCCGTTCTTAGGTTCTCAAGTGGTCTATAAAAGACCTATATAGATTGCATACCAACTTGGGCCAGTGTAGGGTGCGGGTGCTGAACTCCCAATTGCTGATAACTACTTTTCTGTTTCGGCTGATTAATCCTGTGTATTAAATCTTTGATTAAGAATATGAGAATGACCACAAATCACTTATTAAAAAACTACACTGGGTGGTGGGGTGGAGGGGACAACAAAATTATCTTATGTGAGAAAGAAAACAGATCTTCTGGGAGGTGTCAGCAGAAACCTGTCTGCCTTAACAGACCCTTAATTCAGTTGGTAATAGAAGCAAGTTGCCTGTTAAACTGATTCCCAATTTGCAGCTGCAGTTTTTTGTAGCAAATGCCTCAAGAGAAGCATCTGCTAAAGATATATCTGTTACAGATGCACCACTGTCATCTGGAGCTTCACAAACAGCCCACTTTGGTCAATTCACTATTAGGGTAGGTCTACATCACCACTTAAGTCGATCTAACGTATGTCGCTCAGGGGTGTGAAAAAGACACCTCCTGAGTAACACAAGTTACTGTGATTTAAGTGCTATCCACACTGGTGCTATGTTGGCTACTGCTGCTTGGTTTTATTATGCTGACAGGAGAGCTATCTCCCATCACCACAGAGTGTCTTCACCAGATGTGCTTCTGTGGTGCAGCTGCACCGCTGCAGCACTGTATGTGTAGACAAACCATTAAAGTCATGGAATCCATGGCCTCCATGACAGAATCATAGCCTTACTCCTAGGTCTTGTTCCTCTCAGCTGTGAAGCCTAAGGGCAGGTCTACACATGAAGTGCTACATCAATACAGTTGTGCCGATGCAGCGCTTCTGGTGAAGATGCTATATGTCGACAGGAGAGCAATCTCCGTCAGTATAATTACTCCATTTCTGCAAGAGGCCGTACCTATGTCAGAGGAAGAAGCTCTGTTCACCCCGGTGCTTATGTCAGTGCAACTTATGTCACTCAGGGGGTGGCTTATCACACCCCTGAGTGACATAAATAATGCCGACATAAGCTGTTGTGTAGACATAGCCTCAGAGATGGCTGTGAGTTCTTGAAAATTCCAATAAAGCATTAGTTGAGAAAAAGTAAGAAATCACTTATTTCCTTTAAAATCTGCAGTACAAATGTCAAAAATACTGTTTTGTGCACCATTATTGCTTAGCCAGTAAGACTTTTGTAATTGAGCAGTCAAGCATGAGGAGCATGTGTGAGGTTTAGTTTAAGAGTTAGAGATAAGTACGTTGCAGAGCAAAGTGGCAACCACCACTGCTAAGCAGAGCAGTAGTAAATACCCAAAGGGAACATTTCATGAAAGTGATGGATTGATGTTTTGTACAGCATGTAATGTTCCTGTAGATTACAAGTGAAAAGCAAGCTGTGACAAAAATACAGAAAGTGCTTTGCACAAACGTTAAGTTACATGGCCTTGACTCAGCTGTGGACAAGAAAGCTAAAGTACAAAAAATAGTGAGCGAGCTCCTTTACTGTAAAGTCCAAAGAACAGATGCATCATAGGTTTACTGACTTAGCCCTGGTCTACACTTACCTGGAAATTTGGCGGCAGTCGATGGGAGTTTCGCAAGCTATGCAGAGTAGCTTATGTAACTCCCGTCGACTGCTGTGCTTCCCTTCTGCACGCCGTCTTCACTGCACTGCACGGAGAGGAACCGTGTTCCCGTCGACGCAGTGCTACGCCACTTGAGGGGGTGGATTGACTGCATCAACTTCCTGATCGATTGAGCGGGTCTCCACTGACCGCTCAATCAATCTAGAAAGATCAATCTGACGGCGGCGACTTTGCCACCGTCAGTATAGACATACCCTCATAGAGACTTCTGTACTGCTAACATTTCATGACATGTCCTCGACAACTCTGCTATGAAATGTTATCTGGAAAGTTCCTTGTTTTATAAAATTCAGTATTATATCTACCTCAGATCATCTCCAAAAAATGTAATTACCAACGTTTTCTGAAAGACATGTAAGTGACCTGAAAGAACTGCTGAATCGATGTTTTGGAATTAGTCTCATAGCAAATAAAACTACTGATCCTGAAAGACGCTACATACTGCATATCCCGGCAGTGCCCTGTTTGTGTTTTGCAGACATTTCAAGCCGACAAGGGGAAGGTAATTAGGAATTGAAGTCTTTACTAATAGAGTGTGTATGTTTGGAGACTGTTAACATTAAAACTGTGAGTCATGCAGTGTTGGAAACATGGAATTCTTTTTTGATAAGGTCACTGCTTTTGTCACTGACAATCCTGCATATATGAACAAAACCTGGGAATGAAGTCTCAAAGCGCTTTTTCTGAATGCAGTGCATGTAACATGCACGGCACATAATCTCAATTTAGTGGGCGATACCTGGAGAAAAACATTTGGAAAAGTACACGAAGTTGTCATTTCCATAAAATGTGTATTCCCACCCACAAACACGGATCCGTCAATCATTGCAGGAAAAAGGGAAAGTGCCTGCAATTCCACCTTCAGCAGTAATGACACGGTGGAACAGCTGGTTAGAAACTGTCCATTTTCATACCAGCCACCTGCAAGATTATGTGAATTTTTTTGAGGAAAAGTAAGAGTGAAGCTGTAGTTCATTTATTGAAGATGTGGTCACTTTAAGTAAATCAACAGAAATAAAAGCAGATGTTGCAGCAATAGAAGCGTTTGCACCAAGAATAATGGCAACCCTCACTGCTTATGAAAAACCAAAAAATCAAATCACATAAGAAGGCAAATGATTTGGCTGATCTTGCCATTTGGGCAAAGTCCTTCAGTGGTACGACTGGCAATGTGTTAGCTAAGAAAGCCCTTTGCAAAAACAGCAATAAACTTGAAGCCCATGTGACTTGTTCTGAACGGTTTTGTTAAACCACTGCCAGTTTTCTGAACGCTTGAATCTGAACGCTTCTGAATCCCAATCAGGCCAAACTTCTTTTGCATCCCTAAATGCATTGGAGTCTATTCCCATGTCTGAAGACAATGCGTTGGCAAAAGCCGAGTTTTGTAGCTACAGCAATGAAGTTTCTGAAATGAAGTACCTTGACATTGTGGAATTTTGGTGCAATTTAAAAGATCATTTTCCAAGTTCAGTCAGAATAGCTCTGAGGTGTTTGTTGGTGCCAGGTAACAGTGCGGACTGCGAGATATTTTTGTTTTACAAAGATATCTTGCAAGATGACAGACGCTCACTGAAAGATGACAACCTGGTGATGTACAACATGCTGTTTCAGAATCATGGAAAGTTCTAAATAAGTGACCTTTTTATACTAATAATAATCTTGTCAGTAGTCAGAATTATATTATAAGGTTTAATAGGCAATTTAAAAGCTTTTGTATTGATGTAATGAAAATTACATTACGTGTGTACATTTCCATGATTCATTGTTTTTTGCCCTCTTCCTATCTGTTACTTTTACTAAAAATACCCGTGCCAAAATCATAGCCTACTTATGGGATGTTAACACCCAAAAATGAGTGATTTAAAGCATGATTCATTGTTACATGTTTAGTTACACAGCAATAGAGCTGCAGCAACTTGAGGACTCCTGCCCCTAAAGCACAATTCACCTTGTATAGCTCTAAAAAATATTCTAATATGAAGTGTCGGAAAGGCTGGGAAACACTTATTGGGAGAACTCCTGGACAAGCACACTTTAACTAAAAGGTACTCAAGCATAGATTCACACATTGTAAGTCATGCTTTTATCTGGGGAAGATTTTTTAAAGCCATCAGTGCTGCAAAATAAGGCATGTTGAGTAGATGTAGGGCACTTACATATTAACACAGTATTGGAAAGTGTTTTCCATCAGAGAAAAATGGTTAAGGTGAAGACCAAGTCAGGTCACTATTATTAATATTGCAGTGGTGTTTACAAGTCAGGCTCAGGCTCCAGTATGCACAAAAATAGTAAAGGAGAGTCCCTACCCCGAAAGAGTTTACAATCTAAAGGATCTGAAGTCAGATATAAAATAAGGAGACCAAAGACCAGAAGAAAGATGTGAACGTTTTCAAGTTGGAAAGGCATTAAGTGGAGCACTTCAGAAAACAGAGTATCGAAAACATGATATCCAAGTTTGCCCATGAACAAAAGATCAAAAGATCTAAGAAGATTTTATGACTTGAAGGGAGGTTGAAGAAAAGAAACCTGTTACAGCAATGGCTCAATTTAAGGCTTAAAAAAGTTAGTTACCCATGGGCTGAGGATGATCCTGAAAGCAGCTGCCAACACAACTTCACTGCTGCCTACAGGAAAAAATAATAGAGGGGGAAAAGAAGAAGGAAAAAACAAGAAAATTAGAACATTACATCACGCTGTGTGGGGTGGGAGGCAGGAGGGGCATACTCTCATCACATATTCTTCATATTTGAGCAAAATATCAGATGCTAACTGCTTTTCTTGTGGTTTATGGAGAAGGCTCACATTAGAAAGGAAAGCCACGGCATAATTTAAAGAAAATTAGTGGGGTCAATCCCACTGGTCTAGACTCAGGTAGGAATTAAGTGGAAGCTTTGTCTGAATCAAAAGTGCAGTATCAGTCCCTATGGGTGCGTCTACACTGCAATTAAACACCCATGGCTGGCCTGTACCAGGCTAAGGGTCTGTTTAATTGAGATGTAGACATTCAGTCTTGGGCTGCAGCCCAAGCTCTGGGACCCTTCCACTTTTCAGGGTCCTAGAGCCCGGGCTTCAATTTGAGCCCAAACATCTACACCGCAATTAAACAGCCCCTTAGCTCAAGTCAGCTGGCACAGGCCAACCATAGGATTTAAATTGCATTGTAGATATACCCTATGTTTCCTTCCCCTTCCCTTAAAAAGCAAAAAAACAAAATCCCCATGATCTCCACCCCACCCCATTATAGTGACACTTTCAGTGAACTCTTAACTTTAGACCATGAACAAAATACATTTTAAGAACAAGATTGGGCCAATCATTCTACTCTGCCTTTTGGGAAATTTTCTTCATTCCTATCTCTCACTTATTCACCATACTGCTATACTCCCTCCTCCTTCCCAAACCAATGCATCATGGGGATCTGATCCTGCATTTGTACACACTCCAAATTCCCACTGAAGTCAGTGAGGTGCTTGGGGATGCAAATAAAATGGTATTGGGTCTAAGGTTTTTCTTAAAATAAGAGGTGCAGGCATGGGGAGGGTGACAAGCAGGGCCACAGGCCCCCCAATAATCGTCAGAGGCACAGAACTTCTCCGGGACTGGAGTGGGAGAGAGTGAAAGCTCCTCCTGGGGCCGCAGAGGAAGGTAAGAGGGGGGAAAAGCGAGAGCTCTTCCCGAGGTCGGGGGAGGCACAGGACATGCCCCTCTAAAAGGGGTCAAATTTAAATTCCTGCACATGCCCCTGTATGTTTGTTACTTCACTCCCCTTGCAACACAGAATTCCACATGTGTTATCCTTCCTCAGAAATGGTTCTGCCTCAATTCTTTGTTTCTTCTTAGTTTCCTCATTTTTTATATTAGGATGTCCCTAGGTTCTGATACTTTTTTATTGAAGCAAAAGGGGACCAACTTTATCTTTAAAAAATTATTTGAATTACTTTTGAAAAACAAAATGTTCAAAATCATTACTAAATTACAATTTTAAAAAAATACCCAGCATCTTATAGTGATATAATTCTAAGGAACACACATACATACAACAAACCCTTGGAAGGGAGAAACACTGGGAAAACGGTAAATCACCATAAATGGTCTCAATGTATGAATGAAAAGATAGTACTAAGAGATTTATTAGGCACTGTTGGTCTTACTGGAAAATGATGCCTATGCATAAAGGATGGGCTGCCCATTAACCAGAGTATAACTGTCACCATAGTAAATTAGCAAGGTTTGGGGAATTATTTAAATTAAGAGCAGGAAGAAAACCAGCAGGGGAGCACTTTAGCCAGATGTAGACCTGGTAGGGCAGTCAGTAACAAAAAGGTGATTATCTGGCAGGAAAGAAAAGGACCAGAATTATTGCTGACTTGGAGAGAGAGGTTAAGATCAGAAGCACATTCTGGAAAGTTATATGGTATCAGGCAAAGAAGCTAAATACAAATAGGCACACAGCCCAAACTAAAAGCAGTATCTCTATACCAAAGTAAGCAGCTGGAAGACAAAAGTGGGTGGAATTAAGATACCTGGCATTGAAACTGAACCTCAACATAATAAGCATTGTTATTATATTAATAACATGTTGAAATGACAAAAATCAATAGGGTACTCGAGCTCCTGGATTTAAATGATACAGGAAGGCCTATCCAGAAGAGATGTGGGAGAGTAATGCTATACCTAAGATTTCACTGACTCTAGTGAGATCAAATTCATGAATGGAGGAGCAAGTAAAGCAAGAATACTATGGTTAAATGGCAAGGTTCAAGAGATTATTCAAACCAAGTAGTCATCCATGAGAAAATAGAAATCCAGCTAAGTGAAGCTAATAGAAGGAAACAAGCTACGACAAGAAAACAACAGAAATTCAGAAAGAATTTGAAGAGCAAGTAGCCAGAAATGAACAATATGGAATTTCTTTAAGTTTACCAGAGCTCTGCTGGAATGCTAGGGAGTGAAGGGAACAATTGAGGATAAGACATTGCAGAGAAACTAAATAATTTCTTTACATCACTTCAGCACAGAGGATGTTGGGGAGAAGATACTTACTCTTTTCAGGTAATAAAAATGCGAGACTGAGACTGTAGGTTATCAGTGTTAATCTCCTTTATATCAGATAGGATCATTGACAGAAGTGATATTAAGATACTTATGAAAATGTGAACCGTTTAAATTCATATGCAAGACAGAGAGCAAATCGGATCCAGGTTAACAGCTTTACCCAGAACAATTAGCATGTAAAACCACAATTCATGGAACAATTTACTAAATGCTATGGTGGTTTCTCCATCAATGGCAATTTTTAAATCAAGATTGGATTTTTTTTAAAGGATATACTTTGCTTCAAAAAGAATTATTTTAGTTCTATGGCCTGTCTTGTACAGAAGGCCAGACTAGGTGATCACAATAGTACATTCTGATTTTGGAATATATGAAAAAAGTCCTTCAATTAGCTCAGTGGATCTCAGCATTTCCCATACCATGACCACATGTTACAACAGAAAAGTTTCAGGACCCTGCATCCATCTAAAACTCTGCCAAAACTCATTTGCACTCTCACCTGAGTGATGACTCTTAGACTGAGAACACACGGGACTAGAACAAAGAGCAGAAGACCCTTGGACTATCACTGTGAGATAAATATCTGGAAATAAAATGGGATAAGGCTATGATAAACAATCACTGTGCTTCAGTAGAACTTTCTAAGCTCCAAAACTGGAACAGGGAAAAACAGGACTGGAACTATTTCTCAAAGAAATACTTACGTTCCTGAAAGGATATGAGATACATGCAGTGGACACATTAGAACAGAAGTGTTCAGCTTTTCCAAAGTCTGCAATACTAATCAACATATTTTTCTGTATTTTGAGGCAATAAAACTCATTCTTGGCATTTCAGTGAGAGTAGTATTGAAGATGACCATTTATATCATTGTTGCTACTTCTGCTGCATAATTGCACTAAATTTGATACAAAGTGTATCGTGTAAACTGTCAATGGGAAAGTTACAATCTGTCAGGTATGATTATCGTGATTAAATCCACGTATCATCACTGTATCTGAAGTTATAAATATTGACTATGTATTTGTATCTCAAATGTGTTTGTTTTGGGGGTGACTAACCACAAGATAGTTTCATGTCCCATCTAGCCAGCCCAGTGGACCATTCAGGTGACAATGGGCCAGTAAGGGAGATCAGCTCTTCATTGAGTTTTCCTGCAGATGCTTCAGACAGGAAGGAGCCAAAGACTACCCTGGTGATTCAGCAAAACACGTAAGGGCAATTGTTGCGGACATGTGACCTCACACTCCATTTTTGCCAGTAACTTTCCATGCACATGGGCTGTGGGCTTTGTTTGGGACAATGAATTTTCATGCACATGGCAGAGAATATAAAAGATACCCGAGACACCTCCATTTTACCTCTTTTCTTGCTCCAATTCCCTGGACCATGGACTTACAACTAAAAGGAATATTTTGAATAATGGACTGAAGATCTTTCAATCTTTTGGAAGTTATCAGAAAGACTTTTTCAAGATAGCAGACTATTCCATCACTGCTATGATCCTGATCTATGAACACTGACAATCATTTATATGTATATGATTCCTTAGCCATTCAATAACTCTTCTTTTCTTTTATTAATAAAATCTTCAGTTAGTTTACTAAGGGTTGGCTGACAGCATGATATTTGCGTAAGATCTGAGGCACATATTGACCGGGGGTAAGTGTCTGATCCCTTGGGATCCATAGAACCTCACATATGGTGAAATGGGTTTTCAATAACGTCTCACTCTATTACACCTGTTTGTCTGGATGGGAGCCAAGGGCTGTAAAGCCTAAAGGGGACTGTGTTTGGCTTCTGGTTAACCCGTCTGATGCAACAGAGGCTCTTTTGTTACTGGTTTGGTGTATCAAATTATAGAATAAACCAACAGTTCTCGGGGATTGTCTGCCCTGTTACTTGCAGTCCGCCCTGAGTGTGGCACTCTCACTGTGGTCCATCACAAGCACCAAGTCACAGCATCTAGACTGAAAAGTATACAAATACTTGCTGAGTAATAAATTGTATGTCCAACATTGGGGGGAGCATCAAAAAGCTCACCAGAACAAACATTTTTACTGAGATTGCTCTCCTGAACTGTGACCATACGGTAAATAGAGATTTTTCAGTCCAATATTTTCTTTCTGTGATATGCACAGGCTAATTCACAGTTCAGTGAGACATGAGATAATGGACAGTACAACACATGTACCAGCTTTATTAATCATCTTACTTAGCATTTTGATTAAAGATACACATGCAAAGGTATTTACTGGCTCATTTTCCCCGTCAATTGGCTATTTTTAGACCTGTGTTTTACAGAGGGTAGGAAAATATTATAGCTGAATCCACTGCAAGGTGTCATTGAGTGCTGTGGTACCCCAGACACCACTAGACAGCTTGCTAGTGTGCACTGTGTACCAGGAGGTTGAAGGCAAGTGCTGTAGGTGCTCCAAGCTCTGGGTATAATAGACTCTAGCTCTTGGATGGTTCCCATAAATACACAGTTTCACATAGAGGATTATTTGCTGCCAATAAATAAACAGAGCAAATAAAGAGTACACAGTAACTTCCAGTTACTATGAAAGCTTAGAATAGTGCTTAACTCAGCCCCCAGAGGCAGTCCATACAGGGATATAAAGGTAACTGCACCACATGAAGCCCCTCAAGCCTAGTGTTAAGGATACTTTCCTCCGGTCCATCCCTCTCCCATTCAAGCCTTGGCCTACAGACTGCACCAGCCAGAGCTCCGTTTTTTTGCCTGGGCCCTTCTGGTATCACACATGCAGTTGCCCCATCCCTCCCTTTTTGAAGGTGCTGCCCTGTATCCAGCTGCTGTTACTGGCCCTTCTACCAGAAACAGGTTGGTTCCCTGCCCAACTCTAGGCTTTTCACTCCCACATCTAACTGTCCACTGCCTGGCCTTCCCTACACAGCTAGCTCCCAGGGTTGTTGCCTGCTGCCTACTCCTTGCCACACATTTCTTGCTCTCTCCCAAGCCTGATCCCATCTCACCTCAGGAGGTTACTTCATTACTCTAGGATAGTGGGATAGGATAGGATAGTTACAACCACCTTGCCCTTCCCATGTTGCTAAATGTTGGGGAGAGGGTTCCTACCATGGAAGAGGTTGAGAACCATTATTCTAGGGATTATGAAGTCCCTACTGACTATATGTTTAACTGGGTAACAGTCCCCTCTCCTAGCTAGATTGTTTCCCTTCAACTTATTCCAGTCCAGGAAAAGTCAACAGTAATGAAGCAGCCAGTTTCTAATAATATGGTAGAAGATGCCCCAAAAAACTGCAGAGGGAGAAGAGCAGCAAGACTCCCCTTCCCTCAGAAACTGCAAAAGTCCCTCCACTACATCTGCGTGTGTTTGAGATAGACAGAGGGGCTGCTGTGTGCAACATTTGTAGGCAGGCAGAACTTTGGGCAGAAATCTGTTCCAAAGTCAAAGCTGAGCCCCAGGCACTCCTCCCATCACAATTGGTACCCCACTCAGGCACAAGATGCCGGCACAGAGAGGTCTTGTCAGCACTGGCACAGCTTCCCAAGAGAGCCATCCTACAGAGATGGTGGTGAGAAGGCAACATTGCAGTGCAGACAGCCATGCCCTCCTCAAGCACAGATTGCGACCAGGCATGGTATCACCCTTAATTGTCACAACAGGCCACTAGGAACTGTCAAGCTTGCAAGCCCTATCCCTATCCTCCTCTGTAACCTCTCAAACAAAACAGGCAAAAACTAGACAGGAGTAAATTCATTTTTTTTCTCCTCTCACAGGTTATAGCCCCAGGAGAGCAGCATGGAGGCTTGTGCTCCCCCTGTTACTTCTGAGAATTTTACTTTGGTTATCCATCATGCCCTGTATGCTGCTTGTTTATCTCTGGAGAGCCACATAGTCCTCTTAAACACTAGCCTGATTTTGTTCCCCCTGCCTCGCATTTTGTTTTGTTAACAGACCAGCATAACAGAGAATGTGGATAATGGGCAGAAGTCTCAAAAACCACACACACACACACACACGAATATGGTCATTTTGGAGGTAAACAGATTTAAACAATGTTAACCACCCACAGCCATTATGAGGAAAATTACATTAATTTTACAACTGCATTGCTTGCCTGGCTGGCTTAAATTTTTATAAAAACATGGTATGCTGCAAAATATTTGCTCTCAAACACTTTCCAGATAAGCACTTTCCATTTCTACAATGAGCTGGTCTTTTTAAATAATGTTAGACTGTCATGGATCAAATTGCTCTCAAAACTCAAAATAAAGGAAAATATGGTGGGCTGCTGTCAATCACAGCTTTTTTTTTTACATAACCACACCTTTGATCAACCATACTGCGTATGTATTTATCTAGAGATCTGACGCACACAGAGCTGTTCATGCATTCAGAATAACACTTTTGTAAAACTGTGCAGAGATTAAAGAGAAGAATCCTACCTTCTAGGGAAATCTCTCACACACACACACTTTGAATAGCAGATGGTTTGTCATAGTTACAATGGTGCCAAATAAAGTCAGATTGCAAAATTATACAGCATTCAATAACTGACAGAAGTGAAGGTTTACCAGTCTTTGCAAAGAGCCAGCACAAGATCTAGGCACACTTACGCTGTCAAATGAGAGTTTAACTGTGATTTAAGTAAAGCATAGCTGTTAGCATATAGAATATAGATATTCAGGCCTGCCTGTAAAGGCCCATGTTTTGTAAGTATATCCTTATCATTTAGCTAGTTATAGGAGTATAAAACAAAGAATCAAAACCACAGGCCTTCTCTCACTGTGACAGTCTGAGGCCTTGTACTTTGGCTCAGATGCAGGAGTGGCAGCCATAAACTGGGAAGCGTGCAGTCACATACGCACATTCCAACATAACATCAAGTACCAGGCTGTTAAGATGATGATCCAGTCTAACACCTCCAGATAAAGAAAAGATTCTAGAATGTTTAAAGGAAAGTAGGTTTGATAGCATTCTGTCTGCAAAAGAATTACTTATCAACAGTTATGGTTGTAAAATCTACACTCCTTACTGTTTTGTCTTTATGGTACCCAATTCTCTGTTATCTATTTGAATGATTTCTGTCTGGTTCTTTGATTGTTTCTGTCTGTTGCATAACTAAGTGTGATCAGTTAAGATGGTGGGATATGATGGGTTAAAAAATTATGTTACAATATGTTAACATTGATTAAAGAATCATCTTGTAATATTGTTAAAGAAATGATTGGTTAAGATACATTATAAAAACTGAGATAAGACAGGAAGTAGGGGGGAAGATTTATTGGTGTAAAGGACTGAGGGTTCCTAATGAATGCTTGCTTGAAAAGATACCAAAAAACCTGTCGTATTGCCTGCTGCTGGACTCTGGACTTCTGCTTCTGTCAGCGAACTAAGAACTGAAAGGACTGGGGGGGTCTTAACAATAGCTAGTTAACCCCATTGAACTTTCTTTCCCACAAGGACCAATACCTGCTACAAGAGTGGAATATTTAAGGCTAAATCTTCCAGCTCATGACAATAAAGTAATACCCTGAATTTATGGTCTAACTGGAATGGATGAAGATTCATCTCTTTCACAGAGAAGGAAAAATAAGAATTCTAGGACCAGCAAGAAAACAGAAGGAACTTACATTTGCTTTGTCTGGTTGTCTTCATCACACAAAGTACAAGTCAAGGTTGTAAATTTAATTCCCATGTTTGGTAACATTCCAAATAAGTTGGCTCTGACTCAAAGACATGAATTCATTTTTATTGCACTGGTAGAGAGAACACTCAACTGAGATGCTTTTGGCAACATTCGTATCTTGGATTTAGCCACTGTGTATAGTATCAAGAAACAATCTGTAAATACAAGAATTAGTCCTGTTTTCAAAGAGTATTAACTCAGTATTTCAATATTGGATGTAAGAATCCTTTCAAGAGATCCAACCCTAATCATGCAATTAATACAATTAATACAATTTAGTTTTTGACTAAATATTTATCAGCTATTTACTTTGATCCAAGGCAGGAATCCTAATGGCAAAGTTATTTTCTGTAAAAATCTCATTGAGAATGGCTCACTGAAACAGGTAATTTTTACCCAAAAAAGTATCCCTTTAACAAGATGGTATTTTCTCTATTTCCACTACAGCTGGGTGATTACTGCATAAAGTAGTAGCTGTGAACATTCAAATAAAAGCTGAAAAATTCACTTAGTAACTCCCTCTCTCCCCTCCCCCACCTTTTCACAAATCTGCACCTGAGAGAGAATTTGTTCATAGGAATGTTCAAGGAAAGGAGAAATGTGACTAGTAACCCAGTGAATGGGGTTTCAGAACAAATATCTCCAAGGCCATCACGTGTGCACTTTGAGAGGTTGGGAGTCATCAAGTTAAGAAGCAAAAATACCGTATTTCTTAAATAACCAATCACACAGCTAGTTGTACCAAAGCAATAGTCAAAGCAGACAGACCATGATCAAATTTATGTGTCAGAACTTTGCTCTTTTTTTGTTGCACCTGTATTTCTGGGGAATCTGCCAGCATGCTGGGAGGTCCTCCATTTTGTAGTGGAGTTTCACTTCATGATGGTTGCTGGTAGTGAGTCTCACACACTGTGCTCTTTCATGGAGACTTTATTCTTATTGTTTGGTTTTGTTGGTTTTTTTTTAATATTGCAAGGACTCTATTGAGCAGCAGAATCATTGATTTTCCCCCCTTTCCCAAAGAGATACTCAGTTGGTCATAGGTCAGTTGGTCTGCATCCAAAGGAAAAGATTGTAGTCTTCCAGTCCAATACAGTCAGTAAAAAGCTGACTGAATTACTATTGTAACATGATTGTAAAATAAAAGCTGAAGATCTAAAGTCATCCCTAAACTGTGAACTCTAGTAACTAATGGCTGACACCCCACCTCGAAACAAAATGACCATTCCAGCAGTAGCCTCAACAGCAGCAATTTTAATTAGAGGTTTTATTTTCAAACATATTTTAAAGTTTCTGCATGGCATAGTGAAATGTTCTGTTCATAACAGATCTCAGCTCTCTGTCACTCTTCACAGAATTGATTTAAGTATTCTTAGTGGTACTTATTAAGTGACCACACAGGCATCATCTGCTCTGAGTATTGCAGGGACTTCCCCCATCATTAATCTAGTACCATTGCAACTCTGGTACTAGCAATGATAGGAGAATTAGTTTAAACCACCTGCCAAAGTGTTGTACACCATGCTATCTAACTCTGCTACATGAAGGTCTAGATGACATTGTGGTAAGAAGGCAGTGGACAGACTATAATGCCATTCTCACTGTTGCTAGCAGTAATGGAGATGAAATGATGCTTGACCAAGAGTGGTAGAATTCCCTACAAGTCTCACCTGTGACAAACCAAGATGCTGAACAAACTGGACACAGTTTTCTTTTGTCAGAACTCCCTTTTTAAGAATATAATGTATAAATACCATGAGTTGGGTGACTCTCCAGGATACAGCTAGACCTCAAAGCTGGATTTCAAATCTATTTTCAAGATGTCATCTCCCTTTTGTTTAGCACGAAGAGGTACCTTTACCCTCTCCATTATTTGAATTACAGATCATGGCTCTATATTGTTAAGCCCTGTACGTACAAATAAAGAGACCGTCTTTGCCCTGGAAGAACTTACTATCTAACATAAAAAAGGGGAGGGAAGGAGAGAGGGGAGCAGAACTCAACCAGTGTCCCACAGCAGATCAGTGAAAGAGCCAAGAATAGAACCTCAGTGAGTGAATCCCAAGTGAGTGCTCCACCCACGGGACCCCATCTCTCTCTATTGTACAGAGAAAGTTTCGTGGGAAATGACTAACACCTGAATACAATTTGTTTGCTGTATTTCTTAAGAGACTTGCGAGAAAGGAAAAGTTAAAGAAGCTCAGCCACTGATTTGAAATTTGCTGAAATACTGCAAAATAACTATGTTTCTGAATGGCAAGTGTTTTACTGTGAGCCATTCTTCTAAATCCTTATATTCCCATTTTAAGCAGTAATGGAATACAGAACTATAACATTGCACTGAGCAATCCTTGCAGTCTAACTAGCCAGAAGAGATACTCATTTCCTAGGATGAACGGCATACACAATAGAAAGATCTGTATGTTTGAAAGAACTGGCCCAGCTAGAATAAGGTGAAGCAAAATGGCTAATCTTCCTTTTCTTAGCCCTGTTCAGAATTTGAATGTCACATAGCATAATCGGTAAAGTAGAGATTTTTAGTAACGGTAATGTAAGGTGTAGGTTCCATGACTTAACTGTGGTATTGCAAGTACTGGCATTTTTTATATCATTCCCAGAGAAATTGATCCCTGAAAATTATAACTCTAGAAATAAACCTGATTCTCCTTTCATGTGGGTGAAACTCCATTGATTTCAATGCAGTTCCTCACTATTTACATTGATGAGAAAAGAGAATCAATCAGGCTCAGTTTGTCAAGCCAGAAACAATGATCACCCAAGAGTGCGACATCTAGAAATTTCACTATTGCACAATACCACAACAGATACTGAGTTTGCAGATACATGATTCCTACATTCACTGGAGGGTAGAAGATATTATCTCTAACCAATAATTATTGCAATTTTTTAGATTATATGATCCATGAATCAAAATAATGTGGAAAGAAACCCTTAATCCCTATCCTATCCAATATTTCCATGAATGCAAGAGATCAATTTTGGACAATTAGGCTCTTCAGAATGACATCCAGACACTTCACTGAGGCAGTCTTGACGTCTCAGTGGGAAGTCTAGTCTAAATGAGCATCAGCCAACTAGATATAAAATTCAAGAAGGCTTGCTGAATAATTGGATGGAAAAACTTTAGGGAGAATGCAGGTAATGGTGATTTAGTAAGTGATACTATTCCTTTAGAGTCAGTAATGAACCAGTGCCACAGCACGGCATGGAGTAGGAGTGGAGGAGAACTGTGTTCAATTTTGACCAGTGGCAGGCTACAAGCCTGTAATGGCCATGCCCTCCTTCCTGGTCCAACTGTGCAGAACACAATTTAAAAAACACATGGGAAGGAGATCATCTCAAAGTTTTTCTTAATGAATCTCATTACGCAGCCCTCCCTTCCACAACATCCCTATGTTACATGCAGCACTCTGCTTCCAGGGGAAAGTAATATTAGGAAATTATTCATTATTGTACAGCATTATTATTCATTGTATTCATTGAGTTAAATGCATTTCAGCAGCTGGCAATGAGGAATTTATGCCATGTGACTAGCCAGCTCTCTACAGTCTAACAGCAAGGGCTCCATGGACCACTAGTTTGTGAAACAAAATCTTGACTGGGAGCTTTCCAGCATAAAACCCATTCACATCTCAATCTGTGTTGAATTTGCCTCTGAAGTCTAACATACTGATCTAAAGCAAACAGCCCAGGTAAAAAACATTGGGTCAGGAATCTTTCAGTGTTTTTATAAAATGTTTCTATGAGAAGATATACATAATGACTCTCCTAATGAGATCATTCTTCAGTCATTCATTTTAGAAACCTTTCAGTGTGTCTCTTTTGGCAAAAGAGGGAGGTCTTCATTTGTTGGGTCTAGATTATGTTAATCTGCTTTTAATGGTGGCTGAACCCTACTGTTCTGCTTCCTCCTAATGGGCTAGCACTACAGGGGATGTCTACACTGCATGGAAAAACTCCACAGCGCAGGGTCTCAGAGCTGGGCCAATTTTCTCAGGCTTGCCGGGCTAAAAATAGTTGTGTAGACATTTACACTACACTATTTTTAACCCTGCAACCTGAACCCCTGAAACCAGTCTATTGATCCTGGCTCTGAGACTCAGTGATGCAGGCTTTTCTTTGCCACGTAGATATACCCACAGAGACCCGAGGGAACAGCCTGTAGGGATTTTGGAAGTGTGGAACTACCTGTCTCAAGGTTGCTTTCTAAAATAATATTTTGTTTCTTTCCCTTATCCCTTTTCTCTACAAAATGTAATACCCTAAAGCTTTGCAATAAGAGTATTTACACAATATGTATAAACATTAACTAGTCCATTGACTCTTTACAGTAAACTATAATACATTGCCTATTCTGTACACATCGTGATTAGGGCTGGAGCCACTGAAAACATGACTGGTTATGTTAGATCCTATAGCCAGTGAATAGACAATATTACAGTCAAGGTCAGTACCATCCTAACAGAATGGTCCTGACCCTTTTTTAGTGTTAGCTAAGGCCACATAATGGAATAAGAATTACACAAGTTTCATTTCTGTAGTTTAAATGTCGTTGCACTGAAATTTAAAAACCCCTCATTTTAAAAACACCCCTCATTCATTCTCTTATTCCCCCCTTCCATTACTCTTGCCTCCTTTCGCTGAAGTTACACCCGCCCCTTCATTGTGTACATACACTGAAGTTACACCTACCTTTTTCCATTTTCAGTCCATAAATACGGCAAACAAAGAGTTCTCTCTAAAGCTTCAGCTGTTGAAAACATTAAGATACTTATTAGGTGACTCAGTCTTAGTACTTCAGACAGGACTGGTGTATTTAATCTGCTTGCTTGAATCTTAAAATAGCACTGCTCCCTTGATCAGTATCTGTTAGATCAAAGAGCTACTTCTTTCATGTGCCATAGACATCAGAAGAATGAGCAAAAAACATTTTGTTCTGATTTTTTTGTCCTATACATTTACCCTCCCCAACTTTTTTTAAAAAAAGCTTCAGAAGTCCTAAGCAGCATGATGACGAGGTGTGATTTTTCAGTTATGTATTCCCTACAGAATGTATAATTATTTTCACAATGTCTTGTGTTTAAAAACCTGAATTCTCAAACTGGGCAGGGGGGGAATGGTTACATTTTTATTGTTCAAGGAAAACGGCTCTATTGCATGTGAAACTATTTGAACTCACGTGGGTGAAAATGGGGCGTTAGATAGCAGTTTGCAAAGAAAAGGTTTTGTCTGAGTCATTGAAGAGGGTAAAGAAACTGTCTCTCAGTCTGATAAAGATATACTCAATACTGAGGATGGGAGAAAGATCTCAATATTAGGTAATCTTAGACTACCAAGAGACACTTGATCTGTTTTTGATTTAAGGTTCCCAGTGGAAGGAGATGAGGATTTAAAAAGGAAAATCCCTGGTATTGTTCTACCTCTTCTTCCCATCATCCAGAACTCTAGAGACTATGAACCATACCCTGGCCCTGCAGAGCAAAGGTACCTCTGAATTTTCACTGGTGAGAATTCCCCTTGTGAGAAGGAATCCCAGAAGGCATAAGAACAGCATAGCCCTCTGTATGAGGAAAAAGGGGGTCAGGACATACTGCATTTCAGCTTTCCTCAGCTGGAAGACAGCTCTGTGGGCTCTAAGCTCCAATGAGGTCAAGGCCAACATCCAGGACTGGAGAGCTTCCCAGTGCTCTGCCACGTCCAGAGAGTGAGCAGAGCAAAAGATCTGGACCACAGAGTGCTAGATAAGATCTCAAAGATAATGGACAGTAAGTTTTAATAACTTGCTCTACATTATCCTTCACAGAAGGATTTCTGCCAGATGTATTATAAAAGCCTCCTACTTTTCCCTAACACAATTTCTGTCTAATTGACTTTTAGAGTCATGTTCCCTCTTGCTTTTGGATTTCTTGTACATAGTAATCAATACCAAACCTGATTATGGTTTCATGCTGGTAAGAATCAGCAGTAGCTCCATGGAAGTAATTGGAGTTATACTGGTAAACTAGTGTAAAAATCAGAATCTGACTCAATCCCTAATATTAATAATCGTCTCTACACAGTATTACCATACAGGAAAATCTGTTCAATCCTCATTAGTTGGGACAGACACAATCGATTTAGACCCAGAGCCTAAGCAAAGTTCATGTTTTACATTGGCAAAAAGCCAGAGAATTTTCTCCAGTATGGTGTAATCCAAGAAGTCTTACACTTTTCCAGTCATTTCATAAGGGTGAGTGTGGAACAGACATTTTGTTGAGGCGACGAGAGAACTAACACTCAGAGTACAAGTAATGTGAACTTGAACTCCTGTTAAATGATATTGTAGTCAATGAAGATACAGTAAGATTAAAAAGCCACTTTTTCAAATAATAGCCAAATGATTGGTGCTCTGTAATAAAAAACTTGGTATCAAAGGTATTTCTTCTAGCAATGAAAATCTTGATCTTATAACAAAGGAAAGAAGATGTGGGATTTTATACATCTTTGTACTGTATTATAATAAATCAAGCTTTTTTAGCATTAATTGAGGTGTAGCACTTCAGAGGCATAGAACTTTGTAGCATGATATAATCGGGTGCTGGCAGTTGAAAAGTTAGTACTCACTTCTTAGAAAATTCTAATTTTTTTCTTCTTTCAAGCCTTTGTGAACACTGGAACTGACACAGTACAGTAATTCCGCAGTTTGACATTTACAATATTTAAAGACACAGACAAACTTTATCAAGGTTATGTACTTTCATGATAACTCTGCTTCAGACTTTATCTGCTGAGAGTTACCCAGATTTCAAAAATATGTGATAGGCAATACAAAAGAACCACAGTAGCAGTACAGCACTGACTGTAATGCTGCAAAAATGCAAATTAAAATGCACAAACTTCAGTGTGTTTGTGGTTCCATCAGTGTTACTTGGAGATATGCTGGCATCAAGTTAACCTGTATGAAAAACACAAAACATTTTAATAGATGAAGAGGAATGGTATTTAGGCTTCTTCTGTCATGCTAATGGCTCTGAGGGAAATTAAATGAAGCTATTAACCTCTTAGTGGAAAGTTCAGATTTTTATTCCAGACATTTTAGAAGCATCATTACCTTCAAAATCTGTTATGTTAACCTTTCAGAATAATTTTGATTTTTGTGATTTAAAAATGTCTTCTCAAAGTAGTACTTCAAAGCACTGTATGACTTCATTTCAGAAAGCAGAAGTATTGTATCTATCACCAATACACTGATGCAAAAAATCAAGAAACATGGTTACAGCCATGTCTTCCTCTAATTATAATTCAATCCTCTAATAATTCAAGGTAATGAGTGGGTAAGCCACTAACATAGTATTAGATTAGGTAATACAAAAGACAAAGTAAGATGAGACAGTAGAATGTGTATATGTGACCATACAGAGGGACAACGGCTAGACACATTACATACAGATGCTTGAAAAAAAAGTACCAAAAAGTGTCAACTTTTTATTTTTTTAGATTGTTCTGAGTAATAATAAACCAAAAGGCTGCAACAGATGCTGTTTATCTTCATTGTATGTCAAAAAATAAGATTTCCATTTACTCAAAGTTCTTGAAAAAAAACAGAGTAATTTGGTCTTTACAGAGTGAAAGTCTGACACTAGCTAATGACAGTTAGGAACAAATTTTCAGTGGCTCACACCACCTGCTATGAATCAGGGATGCAAATCTGTATAGGGCTGGATGGAAAACTGAGTTTTCAATTAAACTAAGTTTTTCAGAGAAAGTATCTGCTTTCCATAGAAAATTTCAACTTTTTGCCAAAAACCAGACACCTGAAAACCAAAACATTTCTGGTCTTACTTAGAAACATTTAAATTCAGAAGTGCAACTGCAGTGCCTTATGGCAGTTGTAATTCAAATACCTGATATGTCCTCATTCTCTCTTTAGGCCAGGCTCTTCAGGCTGACTTCCATGTCCCATCATATTCCATGGGCTCCCCTCTTGAAGAGTCATTGTGGGGGTACATAATGGAAGTACAACCAGAGATCCTGGTGTATGGAGACAAATAGGCGGAAGAGGCACACAACCCATGGGGAACCATAGAGGCACTTCCTAATCAAAACACTTCATCTTGAGTTTTGGCTGAAATATTTTGGTTTTGATTTTTCATCTTCGCTGAAAAGTTGACGTTTTCTGTGCATCCCTCCTTCCCACCTTCCATTTTTCTTGCAGCTTTCTGAGCAGCTTTTGGAGTAGTTATATCTTTTACTACCTGACTGCAGGCACAATTCAAGTAATTAGAGGTGTAACTAAGGTATGTGCTCCCATTAATTATGAGCACAAATTGCACTAGCAATCAGGAATATAGGGCCTCAGGGCATCTGAGAAATTAGCACCAACAGTGCAGGTAGATATTATATAAAATTCCTGGTGCAGCAGCATTAATATAATTCAGCCATGCTAATTCGTTTTTCAGTCCTAGTAATCTGTGCCGACAGCTTCACCCATCATGCTGAATTATGCCATTTGTCACCTGGATCAATAGTTAAGCCTCTGTTTTTGCTCTATGAATTTAGATTCTTCACAAACTTGTTGAAATTTTGTTTCCCTCAGTGAGCTATTTTCTAGCACATCAGCTTCCTACAAAGTAGTCCCTGGCAGCAAAAGATTACTTGTGAATTCTGGAGAGGGTGGAACATTCATTTTACAGCTCTAATCTATTTAGTATGGTAAATCCCCGAACCTGTTTAATAATCCTGTGGGTTGATGCATAAAAATTGAAATTCCTTCTTGGTCACTTAAAATATTCTTCACCTATATTTCTTCTTTAAAATTGAATGTATAAACTGAAAATAGGATGCACCTTTTATCATATTAATTATAAAATTGGCATGTTTTAAAATCTTTTGGTACACTGATTTGTGCATGTGAAAGATAGTGTACGCCATAAAGCAGATAGGATCCTTACAGCTCATGGCACAAGCTGCACTGGGCTCAAGGAAAGAAAATGTAAATATAGTTCTACTGTATTCATACAAACACACCAGACTCATGAGAAAAGGAAAACCAGGAATACACTATAAATCAAAGAGATTACCAAACTAACCCTGAAGTAAATAAAAAGTAAACAGGGCCTTCTTCAAACAAAGCCTCCACCACACTGATTTCTTATGGTAAGACAGGTCTTTATATCCTCAAGATACTTCCTATCATGCTTTACTCATAAAAGGAAGAGCCCTCTTCCAAATGGAGTTCATACAGCCTTCCCCAATGCAGTACAACGAAGAGCAGAACATAGCACAATAGAAATCAGTGAGCCGCCATGCTTAAAAATGAAGGAATACAATAAATGGGGATAACTGCAACTGCTAAGAGAACAAATTATTCACTGCCAGTTATTGAATCAGAACCTAGAAGGCTGATTTAACCATATACCTGAAACAATCCCTTCCCTTGCTGGGGCAGGAGATTAATGAGTAACCTATTAAGGTCGCTTTATCATATGCCAGGTTGGCTGCCCTAGAGACACAAAATCTTGTTCTCCACAGAACGGGTACAGCAATGACAATGTCACAATGGAGCTGCTGGAGGCAGAATCCTAGTGCAGCTTTCAGCCTTGCTAGCTGCGATGAGAGAGTGAACACGATTCAACAAAGGAGAAATATCCATTGCCTCAGGAGTGCTCTAATTTGTGCCCACTTTAATGCTCTCGGTGGCCATTCCAGAAACTGGGGATTACCAGAGCATATCAGGACTTCAGCCATGCTGCCTGTGCTCAAGGGGAGATGCCCAATAGGGTATGGACTACATTAACTAGGGATTCCCAGAGTAGCATAAAGCATCTTGCAGCAAGGGCTGGAATGTGACCAATGGAACCAAACTACTCTGTCAACTACATAGCTATGTAACTTCTACTCACCTTCAATGGGAATTACAATGGATCTGTGTAACAGAGAGCAGCATTTGTCTAGTAATGCACTCTGTGTCAGAGGTTACCCAGTTGATAGGCCACTCACTGCAAAATTGCAGTAATTTATTATTGATCGTTATACAATAAAAGCTTCACAACTTTGGCTGCCCAGGGGTGGAAACCTTTGTACCTTTCTCTGCATCATAACAGAGAGGTGAGAGCAATGTGGATTGCTTTCATTCACAAACACCAAAGAAGAGAGTTTGTAAACTCTAGACTTATAGATGTACTGCATCAGTGAACCACAAAGGAAGGCTTCCTGAAAAATAAAGGCACTTGCAGCATTATGTTCACTGATTATCTAATCCCATTTGTAGCCAGGACATGTGCCCGACTGTGATCCTATGTACCCTTCTGTTCACATCCTATACACTACTGGAACGATAGTTCTGCAAAATATGTCTTGTGGGATATCATCTGAAAACTAATACCATACTGGTCAATAATATTGTGAAATGTATGTGTCAATGCTGGATATGAAGTTATGAATACTCACTAATACTATGATTTAAAGCCTGTGACTAAAAGGTGTTTAAAACAGGCATGTCAAGGGGAGCTGATAAACAGGTTTTCCCCAAAAGAAGGAGGCCAACACTTCAAACAAGGTGTGGTCAAATGCAGTGAGATTTGTATAGAGGTTGCAAGGAGAGAACACTTACTTGTAATACTGCAGCAGGAAGCATCACATTGGAACACACCAGGGGATCCTTTAATCCAAATGAAGTCAGCTTCCCAGAGGATACAGGAGACTGAACTCCAGGGAATCAATTTGTCCCTTGAAACGAAGGCAGTCTTTGAGATATAAAGGGACACACAAAGATTTTGGATTACCCTTCACCTGAGTAGATAAGGAAAATCAGCACCATAGAGCACGACTCTATAGGGATCCTGGCTAAAAGAGCCAGCTATTACTAGGAAAGGAAGATTGTTCAAAGTAGTTTCTTCATCAAAGACTGATGTTTGTTAAATTAGCTCTTAGCAATTTGAAAGTGTATATTTATATTGTTTTATCTTTATTCCTTTTACTTGGTTTCACTTACCCTATGTCCTTTTGACATTCATGGCAATTCGTTTTATTTCATTGTAAACCAACTCAATGCTGTTTGAAGGGAAGGGTGTGTTTGCCCTAGATAAGTTAATGTAATGTACTGACTATTTAAAAGAGCAGCAAACTTAATACCTGCTGTGAATGTACAGTGATAGAGGCTGTGCATTTCAGAGAAACATCTCCAAGGAGCTCAGGGACTGGAGTTCACCAATTGTTATGTAATAGGCAAGGTTTGGGCTGGGAGAGCCTTAAGGAGTTTGCTGGTGAGGAAGATAAACTGGTACGGCAGGGAGCTGAGACACTGTTTAATCTCCAGCAATGCTCACCTCTTGCTGAGGCAGAGAAGTAATGCAGTGACTCACAGCTCTAGGTGTCCCCAGAAGTGTGTTACACTGACAAAAATCTGCAGATCACCCTAGAGGGGATTCATTTTAGCCTACACTCTTCCACAGCACAATTAATAGTACATATGATTACAATTCCTTGGCTTTTATTAACACAAACCTCAAGCCCAACCCTTGTCCCAAAGTTTGAATCTTCCTAGGGTTCCTCCCTTAAGACTGCCCAGCCCCAGACTCTAGATCCCTCCTTTCAGATGGTAATTCCCCCACTTCCCTTTTAATCCAGAGGAGTTAGCAGTGAGTCATCAGGAACCAATCAGCCTCTCCCAGCAGGGCTGCAACACCTCCCAACAAGGCAGATCAGCAGGAGAATGCAGCCAACCTGTTACTGAACCAATTTTCCCTGATGCTTGGGAATCAGTGTAAGGACCCAGGTGAGTGACTATTTCTTTAGATAAGTTAGAAGGGCAAGACTGATAGACATTCATGGCAATTAATGTCTATTTTGACTTCCCACGCTTAGGAAAAAATCTTTTCAGTTGAGGGTGAGATTCCAGAATACATAGAAAAATTATCTTCTGGCTTCACCTTCCTTCCTGCAAACCAAGTTTTTGTGTCTAGACAACCTAGAAAGATGTAATGATCTCTGTGGAATGCTCCTGCAGAGCTAACGAACAGGTGGTATGTGAGATGCCCATCTGTCATCTGAACACATGCAGAGGTTTTCTAGCCCTTAACAACCTTTTTTATCTCCTGAAAGCATAGGTAACAAGTTCTACTCAGAAGAGGCCTGTGTTTGTTTGGAAATTCATTAGCTAGACTAGTTCATCTTTTCAGAACATTGGACAACAGCCAATAGTCACACAGGTGCGCCTTTCATACTTAAAACATCATTCCCACACAGAAAGCATTGCAAGTTCTGAAGGAGAACAAGGTCAGTTATGACAGTTTATGGGTCACAGATACCAAGTACTGTCCACATATTGAAAGCACAATTAAAAATAATTGAGTAGCTAAGTAAGTTAACAAACAGTGTTCATGTTAAGGTCTGATTTTTTTAAAACAAAATCTATAGGAACTTTATAGATTTTCATATACAGTTTTAAATATACATATTATATTCAGGTTTCTGCAAGTTTATTCTGGCCTCGCTTATTACCAATAAGAATATGGGGGCAAATTCATTCCTGCAATTACATCACAATGAATTTGGCCTACTGAATTTATTTTAAAATATTCCCAGGTTTTGATCACTGTGCAACGTTCCAATAGTATTTATCTGTATAAATTAAAGTTTTTGAACAAATAGAACAGGCACCACTGTGCTTTCACCCACACTGCCCCTCCCACTTTGAACGAGCATCCCATAAACACCCACAAAGCCACAGAGTTGTCCCTGTTTCAAATTCCTCCTTAAAACTCTCCTTTGACGTGATGCCTACAAAACAAGTCACATGAAAACATTTTGGCAGCTGGTGTGCTGAGACCACAGCCTATTATATTCACAATTACTAACTTATTGTTTTCTTGTGCTATACTTGTATTGTAAATTCCTTTAGGCAGGGACCAGCTTTTTGTTCTGTGTTTGCACAACACATAGCCTAATGGGGCTCCGAGGCACTACCACAATACAAGTAAATAAAATAATATGCAATGAGTAAAGCAAGTCAGGAAAAGAAGCAACCCCCTCTTTTAAAAGCCATTTTCTAAAAATCAAAATTGGAAAGATGCCAATCAGCTCTATAGTTGGTTCAAAAATTGGGGTAGGGGAGGAGAGAAGTAACAGCCAAAGTGATAGGTTTTTTTAAATTTCAAAAAATTCAAAATATTATTGAAATTTTGAAGTTTAAAATATTTCCACTGGTTGTATCAATGCCCTCTCCTGGGACAGCACCTTAATGCTGTGGGAAGACTTGTGTGCTCCAATGACCCTAAGAGCTATGCTGGTGGGAGTTTTAACTCCTCATAGGGCCACCCAAGCCGGACAGGTCAAAAGGCAGGGACCAGATGAAAAGCAGTTCATTGGTCCTCTAGTTTGGGGTTGAGCATTAGATCCAACCACCTTCCTCACAGAAAAGTCATAAAAACATAAAGGTGCCATTCTGACAAATAGCATGGCAGACAGGGATGGAGGAGCCTCGTTCGTGCTCTAAGCAACCTCTGACTGTGCGGGCAGGATTCAGATTGAACTAATGAGTCAAATCCTATGATGATAGTAGATTATACCCATCCAGGTGTTAGACATGCTCTAGGCAAACTAACAACTAACTTTTTTTTTAATTGAATTTAAGTGCTCATGAAAGGTGCTGGCTTGTCAGCTCGCGAGGATGAAGTTATCTTTTTAGACACAGAATAGGAAGGGCGTAGGCAGTAGCCAGACAAGCTTCTTCACACCACATCACTACAATGATCCAACTCTGTCTTGCACCGAGCACCACTGGGGGATAGGGGAGGAAGTTTAGTCTAGTATCCATGCCTATTTAACCCTTGGCCTCTGTGGAGAGACTGACAAGAAGGCTGCCAATATATAATGATAATTTTTCAGATATGGATACTTATTCACTTGAACATAAATTGATATCAAACACTCAATTTAGATTAGTCAACAATTATCTGAATCTTAACATTTCAAAGAAGGTTCACAATTCGAAATAAAAAGGTGAAAAAAATTCAAGTTTAAATACAATAGGGAATTTTTTGGTCAATAATTTTCACAACTCCCTCCTACTCTTTTTGGGAGTAGGTTGGGGCAGGGGGACAGGACTAAAGTTACAGCTAACCAAGAGTTACTAGGTACTACCTATAGTTACAGCCACCTTCAAACACAGAAGTACAAACAATAAACACACACCAATGGATGACTAACATAAGCATTAGAGAATGGCAGTGTGTCTGGTCCTCAGAATGTGTATTACAAAGAAAGAGAGTGGAACTGAATGCTTTTCCACATTCATTCCACTCCAGCAGATTAGTTACCTTGGCTTCTGTCACTATGCAAACAAATCTGTTTAAGACAAGATTAGAAAGAATAACAACAATCTTTCCACTTACTGAACAAAAAGGGCATCTGACCAGTTGTTGATCCCACACTCCCACTCAGGCTTTTTCTCATAATACAATTTAAAAAAAAATATCAAGGATGTTACGTTTGCAGCACGAGGCCAAGTAGCTTTGACTCATCAAAATGTTGTTCTAGGTTTCAATTTTCCAATGCCACATTTTCACTGTTTTCCTTTTTGATTTATATAGAATTTAATTCCACTTTTTAGCTACTCCAATGTCCCCACACAATTACCCCTTATACTTAGACTCCTTTCTCTCTTACCAGAGGGGTCATATCATCCCAGAGTGATCCACACACAGAGGAAGCCCTTCATGCAGAGATCTCCCATGTTCTGCAGGGAGTGGAAGGAGTTAGGGTGGTGCCACCCATCCACAGTTCCCTGAGGATGCCTCTCTCTGGTGAGGCACCATAAACACTGAGGGCAGAGCTGGGAGTTTGTGGACTAGCAGAGACTGCTCTCTGTAGCACCATCACACGCTCTGTCCCCAGATGCCATGCAGAAATCCAGGCTTGAGGTAATCCTGTTCAGAGCTGCATTGTTTCTATCTGAGTAAAGCAGAAACTATCCAGCAGGTGGATAGGAGATGCTGCCTGGGGCACTGCTGCCAAGGAGGATGGGTCCCAGAAAAGCAGCAGATGACTCCAGTCTCTGTATGGTGGTGGGGGTAATTCCCTTTGCTGAAGATTCCCTATATCTGAGTGGGAGTACAGCCTCAAAAATTCACAGCCCTGAAGCCCTTCTTATGGGGGAAAGGTTCTGGGAAAATGGCATGAAGGAAACTTCACAATTTTCTACCCCTCTAGGCACCATCCAACTCTCTGTGTGGGTGGGGGCAATCTAGGTCACTGTCTGGTATAAACCTCTGAGTGGCATAGGTTTGAAATATAGGTGGTCCTATTGTAAAGTTATTGCAGAACTGTATTTGTTTTTATCCCAATGGTTCCTATTGCCTATTGTGGTTATGATTCTCAAATATGTTTTAAAGTGAGTGTTCTTGGATTACAAAAAGTGATTACAAAATATATCTGACCTGGTTTGCATACAAGATTATGAGAAAGAGATGTATTTTTGCAAGGCAAAGAACAAAAGCAATTATATTCTGTAATTTGTGTTACTCTTGAGTATTGACCATACTCAGAAGTAAATTAACTGAATATTTTTTTAAATTATTTTCAATATACTTTAAATTTAAAAAAATAATAATAATAATTGAGGATGCCAAAGATGTGGTTTTTGTGTTTTTTAAATAGGTCTGTATGGGTGAACAGGAGTAGAAAATAAAAATATAGGATCTCTTTAGTTGAATCAAATCATTTTTGCAATTCAGAGTTCAGCTGACTTTTCCCCTCACTTATTTTTATTTCAGCACTACCCTCCCTTCCTTTTGCAGTGGGAGCTGGAAGCAGAGATACTACAAGGGAGAGTCTCTTTTCACAGTACTGCCAAGCTGGATCAGAAACTAGAACTATGAGATTTGCTGGCAGTTTCACAGGCTGAAGGGTTTGGATAATCGTGATGACTATTACAGGATGGATTACTATAAAATAAATGCATAACTGGTCAAAAGGCTATATTGCAACAGTAGTTATCAACAGTTCGCTGTCAAACTGGAATTATCTAGTGGGGTCCCACAGGTGTCAAGTAATATTTTCATTAATGACTTGGATAATGAAGTGGAGATTATGTTTATAAAATTTGCAGATGACACCAAGATGTGAGGGGTTGCAAGCACTTTATAGGATTGGATTAGAATTCAAAACAACCTTGACAAATTAGAGAATCGATCTGAGTTCAACAAGATGAAATTCAATAAAGACAAGTGCCAAGTGCTACACTTAGGAAGGGAAAATTAAAAATGCACAACTTCAAAATTAATAACTAGCTAGGTGGTAGGACTGTATAAAAGAATGTGCAGGTTACAGTGGATCACAAATTAAATATGAGTCAATATGATGTAGTTGTTAAAAAGGCTAATGTTCTCATGAGTATTAACAGGAGTGTCATATGTAAGACGTGGGATATAATTGTCCCACTCTATACTTAGCATTGGTGAGGCCTCAGCTGGAGTACTGTGTCCAATTATGGGCACCACACTTTAGGAAAAATGTGGACAAATTGGAGAGAGTCCAGAGAGAACAAAAATGATAAATGGTTAGAAAACCTGACGTCTAAGGAAAGGTTAAAAAAAAACTGGCCATGTTTAGTCCAGAGGAAAAAAAAGACTGAGGAGGGACGCGATAACAGTCTTCAAATACGTTAAAGGCTGATGTAAAGAGGATCACCTATTCTCCATCTCCACTGAATGCAGGACAAGAAGTTATCGGCCTAATCCGCAGCAAGGGAAATTTAGGTTAGGTATTAGGAAAAGCTTTCTAACTAGAAGGGTAGTTAAACGCTGCAATAGGCTTCCAAGGAAGGTTGTGAAATCGCCATCATTGGAGGTTTCTAAGGGCAGGTTGGACAAAACACCTGTGAGGGATGGGCTAGGTTTATTTGGTCCTGCCTCAGTGCAGGGGACAGGACTAGATGACCGCTCAAGGTCCCTTCCAGCCCAACCTTTCTATGAGTATTTAAACTTTAGTCCCTTACCCAGCCCTCTGAACTATGAGGTTCTCATCACTAGTGTCAGATTTACAAAGAAAATATTTTCATGGGGCCGACAGTGTTTCCATTGACGTCAATGGCAAGACTCCCATTGGAACTGGGTAAAGAACAAGGATGTGTTGTATTAGTCTGATTACATACAGTGCAATTGTGCTAATAAATTTAACAGACAACTTGAGACTCAAAAAGAGTACAGATTGAGGCATGTGCAGTTGACAACAAATGTAGAAAAACCTGATAATAAAACAGGCAAAATATTGCATACAAAATGCAATGTTTTAAAAACATGTTTTAATTAGCTGTACCACATTAGTTCATTGCTATTTTGGAAAGTAAACTAATTTATTACCAGAAAAAGCATCCAAAACTGGTTGATGGCAAAAGATTTCCTCCTCTGCAATTTTTCTCAATGAGGTAGCATTAGATTATGTAGTCTTTCTGTAATTTTCTAGGAAGAGAATGCTTTCTAATATATAAACTACAAATATCTTGTGTGTGCATAGTTAAGTATACAGACATACACACAGCCATGTGCACTGTATATCACTTTACTTATACCAGTAGTAAAGTCTTACCTCACAAGCAGCAAAGTGAACGACATTAAGTAAATAATAAGTGGCTATAGTTTGTCCATATCTAAGTCATTGGTGAGTGTCTTGGGAGCATTGCAAAACTGTTCAAAATACCTACAAATGGACACAATCCAGTATGGCTTCCATTTTAAAAAACATACTTCGCTAACACACACAATTCTCTCTTTCTATAGCCCTATCTGTTGAATCCAATTTAAAAGACAATCACCTATATGTAAGGTCACTGTGACCAAAAATTGGGGTCCTCTCCATATAAGTTTTCACACTGCTCTGGGTAGCCAGGATAATATTGATCAAAAAGTTATATCTATTTGTCTCAGAAGCCAGAAATATGTAAATACCACCCAACTGGTCATCTTCCTCCTCTCATAGGCAAACCACTCCACACTGGAAAGGAAGTCTAATACAACAGACACTAAGAACAAATGTAAGCAATCTGGAACACTTATGTACATAAGCAAGGATCCTGACAAATGCCTGGGGGACTAAATGGTTCTAGGAAGGGTCACGCTTGGTCTATGTTGGGGAAGTGTCTCTAAATACTCTACCTGGTTTTGAAACTGCTTAGAGCAGACTAACCTAGCTTTTAAAATTTTCGTTTCTATACTTGTCCTTTCTATATAAACTTGGAGCCATATCCTCCTATCAAAGTATCCCTGCAACACTTCCGTTGAACTTGCTGAGAGTGTAATGTGAGCAGAGAATGCAAGAAAATGTATACGTTGTCTTTTCATGATGGTATAACTAAAATATAGTATATAATGTGTCTATACTTGGAAGATATGACCCTTTACTGTCCTTACTCTTAAATGAAATTAGCATGAAAAAAACATGAATCTTTTCAGCTATGTAGGAAAAAATAGTTTTCGCATTTACTTTTGCGAGTATTGTTACCTTCTGACATTGAAAAACTGATAGAATATGTATCAGGAGATTCATGTACTGTATGATAACAAAGCTCTCGAATATATTCATCTGCCAAGAAACCTATTTAGCACTTTATGCATCATATGAATTGAATAGAAAAAAAGATCCACGTTTTTTCAAGATACCTGGATCATGGATGAATGTTTGCCCAGTCCCCAAAGGGCTTTTGTTGAGACTAACATTTTGACTTTACAATTTTATCCAAACACAACAGTTGTCATATTGTGGGTGAGAAGTTTGCATAATCAGATAGCCCTAAACTAAGGATATAAATGTATGTCTGTGCAAGTAAGTGCTCAGTTAATTAATTATTCTGCTTCTTTTGGCATCATCTGAGGGAATGATCATTTATAAATACACACTCTGAACAAAATATATTTAATGTAACCAGTTGCTCTCTGAAGTGCTTGGTTCAGTTTGTGTGGGTGTCGTGATTAGTTCTATGTGCTGCCATGCTAAAGACCGAGGGACAAATTCTGTTCAATTGCACTGCTGTCAGTCTGAAGCAACTCCACTGACTTCATTATAATCGTTCTATTTATACCAGGTTAACTGGAGGAGAATTTGACCCACAGACCAGTACCCCCAGAGGCAGCAGGGAGCGGAAGTGTTGTCTGGAGGAAACATCTTTTCTGGGGTAGAATGAGTACCTCATATTGCTTTGAAGAGTCACCCGTGACAGAAATGGGAGTATTACTGAATGACTCAGAAGGCAGTGCCATTTATTCCTTTTAAGCCAATATTACACAATACTCTTCACTTTATCTCCAATTATACATAAAGGAAATGTCCTCCACCAAACTGAAGTCAAAAGAGAGCTCTGCTTAAAAATAAATGGTGCAATATTGTCTTGGTGATACTGGTTTGATGTTTACAAAAACCAAGATATAATATGACTGCAGTATCGCCAAAAACAAAATCAGACATCTCATCTTGACCCATTTCTAGTAAAAACCTACTCAAACTCATTTCATAATTCAGAAATATTTCCCCTATTAACTTTATGCTTAGCTTCCATGGACTTTTGGTAGATCTGTTGCTGAGATTAATCCTGTGCGGAGCAGATAGGCAACAGCAGTATAGTATTCTCTATGCAGTGAACAAGGTTCTTCTCATCATATAAAATTCACAAAGCAAGTTACTCAGATATGTAAAATTCAGTAAATGCTCAGAAAGAACAAAGGAAGACAGGGGGTTCTCAGGGCTCAATCATGAGATGGGAAAGAACAGGATTAAAATGTGCTTACCAGTTATTTCAGACAATCTTCTGACCATCTCAGAGCTGAAGTCAATCTACCAAGTTCAGACTTTTATAAATATTTGCAGCTTAGTTCTCTAACAAAAATTAGGGACCTCTACAAAAAAAAATCTGTACAGAATAAGGGAATTCTTCCTCTAAGTACAAAATGGTGCAAATCCAAATATATTTATTTCAAAAATTCTACTGATGTTTTATTAAGACTCAGAATAGAAATCTTTTTCTATGTTTCATAATAAGTACAAGAATTTCAGACAGATTTTACAGCAGCACCATTCATGTTCAACTCATTTTGCATAAAACATGCAAAATTCAAATACTATATGAATTTTAATTTCTGTGGGGGTTTTTTGTTGACATTTATACATTTCTGAAAAATAAATGCTTAAAACTCCTATTGAAATGACAACTCCGATGTGACTATGGTGACATCTTATGGTCATCTAATGATGACGAGATAGTGACACCATCGTTGTGAAGATACTGTCCTAGCTTCCTCCTCCTCTGTAGGTCTGCTAACTCTCATTCTTCATCTGTAAAAATTCTCTAAATCTGATCCCGAGCCTTTCTTAAGCTAAAGGTGACAAAATGTTCCAAATTGCATGCTGTGGAGAAGTAAATTCATTTAATTACCTTGTGTCACAAATCAGCACATCTCCTAAATTTCACTGCCACAAATCTACTTCTTGGTCTGCTTCACATAAGAAGGGTGCTGCTACTATCAAACTTGGTAATTGGCCAATTCTTCATAATAAACTGCATTATCTCTTCATTGCTGAAATTGCAACATCATTTCTCTTGCCAGTCCTCTATACATCATACATTGGTAAATGTGATCTAGTAACTGAGATAAATCCACAAACTCATTTTCCACTTATGACTTGAAATAGATCTTTAACTCAAATCACCAGAGATGAAAGGTAAGCAATAACCATTTTCACCACCCACTGTGCTCATTATTCAGTCCTCTTATTTCAAGTGTTGCCTGAGTTAGGATATCAGGATTTAATGCATGTACAGAAAAGGTGCATATTTCTGTGAACAATCCCATTGGGTTCAACTATTACCTGGATTAGCTAGTCCCTCAACTGTGGAAGCAATCCTTGCAAACTGTCTATGATTAATGAAATACAATGAGCCAAAATGATAAATTTTTAATAACAAAACCTGATAAAATAGACTGAACTCAAAGAAAAGAGATATGGGTTCCTTATAAAAAAGAACATGAAGTTTGTATATTTCAGCTATTAACTTTGACTCATTATTGAAAAAACAAGAACAAATATAGTCTTAAAAATCCAAACATCTTTCCTATCCTTGTGATTGTCTGTAGGAAGAAGCAGGTCCCAAGTCTTCTGGTTGAGATAATTTGGAGCAGTCTTGGTCAGCAAGTTAGAAGGAGCAAGAAAACCATGCAACCACCCTTTCTCATTGACAGCGTCAACTGACATCTTTACCACCACACAGAGGTCTGGAGGCTTCCCCTTACTGACTGACAGCTACTCCCGAACATATTTGTAAAATTGCTATTTCAGTTTTTCACCCAATATGTAAAACTGCCTGCTATTAAGTGAACGTGAAATTAAATCCTATCATTACATACGGGGGAAGCCTATATGAGTCTTAACTCCTAGCTTTTATGGGGTTAAAGATCTCAAATCAGAAAAAAAAATAGTTAACCCACAACTGCTTCAATACCAAAAATCAAGAAAACTATTCTATGTTTAGGAAGCTGGGGTTTAACCTAATACTGCTTTGGATTTTTGTTCACTTTTTTTTAAACCAACAGACCCAACTACAGCAAGTCAAAATTTCTTGTTATATAGGAGCTGTTCAACTTCATACCTATATTTCCATGAGTTTTACAGCTCATCTCAAATTCATAAGAACATAACTTTCCCTAAAAATTTCCTCACACATCCATGCAACATATCTGCTCTCACACAAAGAAACACTTATAAACTAATCAAATATTTCTTCTATAGGCTGGGAAGAAAGAAAAATTGGTATTAGTGTGTCAGTTCACGGCAACTGTACCTGTATTCCCTCTCTGGTCCCTTGAGGACTGGGAGCCAGCAGGGAGTGGCCATCTTAGAGCGGCTGTATTACCCTCTCCCACCACTAGAGGGTGAAAGAACACCAAAGGGTGAAGCAGTTCCCTGACCTACCGCTAGAAGGAAGCACTGGACCCACCGAGGTAGAGGAAGAGCTTTGTCACACAGGTGATCACCAGACAATGGCCCACTACTTAGGGCATAGCTTCAAAAGGCTGGGAGTTTGCATAATCAGAGGTGGGGAATTTGCATTCATCTCTCCCTAAATATTTCCCAGGAAAAGCACTCTGCCACTTTTTGTTCCAAAAGTCCATTCTTATCTGGAATATTTTCATTATAGTCCTTTGAAACCCCCGCTCTCACATCTGTCACATCTCCCGCTCCCCCCTTGAGAGATTGCATACAACCTCGGCCCACAGTAATACATAAACCACCATTTCATGCAATGGACCCCAAAGATACTTAAGCTTAGGTCCCACAGGGATATGGCAGAGACTTGTCATCTCTGTCAGTTAGCTACTTTGATTTTGAAATATTTGGCAGCATTTGATACTACAGTGAGGAAAACCACAGGTACCTAGACATAGAGATCTGCATTTCCTTTGCATGAAGCTAGTGTCCCCAACACAATGCAACTGACAGGGGAGGAAAGCAGCTGCTATTCTGCCATTGAAGCTGCAGCCCAGCCCTTCCCCTGTTTTGAAAAAAATGCATTTCACCTTCCCAATCTCCTCCCTCACTGCACAAAGCTCAGTTACTCTGACTTTGAGAGTGAAATGACATAACCTCTAGTTTATATCAGATACCCATATGGTGTCCAGGAGTGATTCATTTTGTATTTACCTCTGCAACATAGTAGACACAGATCTGTTATGTTACAGATAAGCCAATGGCCTTATTGACAATACATCTGAGCAGACCTGGGTGTTTATTCTAGTTAGCACATAAACAGGGGTACATTTTCTATATAGCCAAAACTAAGGAAAATGAAGAATGGAATCTACTATTAACCATTCAAGGCACCATCAAAACACCTGGGAGAGAGAGGTTGGTATACTAGTTTCACACAGGAGTATATCCTAAACCCCAACTATCTGCAATCAGACATTTAGGACCAAATGTATGATTATGTTAAACACCTAGTTGACTTGGTGAATTTACTCCTTTCATCATGATGTAGTATTTTTAGACACACACTGTTTGACAAGCCAATTTAAACCCTCAAAAATGAAAAGACTTTGCTGATTTTTGGTTATTTCCACTTGTATATGCAATGGGATCATTAAGAACCCCATTTAAAAGACATGAGTCTCATTATATGTTTATTATCTCTGTCATCACAATATACATTGATTTCCCCCTCCCCAACCCCCCTGTGTAACTATAGCTCTCCCATGGCCAAGGTGGAGTTCACTCTGTGGGCTGGCTCCAGCCAAGAAAAGTCACACTAAGTAACGCAGCACGGAAACTCCTTTCCACCACAGGACACCTCTTCCATCCCCCACATCCAGAGTATTAAAAAACAAAACAAATAGACACACACACAGAACAATAGTTTAACAAATATAGGAAAGGGATGGGATGAATGGTTAAAAAAACAACAGGGAAAGATAGGGGGAGCAATAAAACAGGGTTACATCACACATAAGGACCCACGGGCCCAGTGATACCACAATATAAAAGGATAGATGCTGAGCAACACGTCTGATCTCAGAATTCAGGAATTCCTAGGAGAGTTCCAGTCTGGCAGAGTGTCTTGGGGGCTTCTGGTCATCCTTGGTGCAAATAAACTTTCTCCAAACAAACCCGTCTGGTGCCCTCTTTTGCTGCTCTCCACAAACCCACAGAGAACAACAAACTCCCTACTTATTCTCAACGAAAAGTCACAAACCCAAATGCTCAAGGCCCCATGCAGTTCTTGGCGATGGTGATACTGAGTCCAGCTACAGTTTATCCTTCTCAAGTGATTCCTTCCTGGTACTGTGTTCCTCCTGCCTCCCATCCTGGCACATCCGAAGTCAACCACTGGTCCTTCCCAGGCTCCAGGCTGGTTCTTGAATGCTTCAGTATATGAGGGACTGCTTGCCACAGGCCCACTTGTCTGGAGCTATCAACACTCACATGCCTGTCTCTCTCCCTCTCTCAACACCCCCTCTCTGGAACAACCAGTACTTCCACTCCCTTAGGATGGGGTTTTAAAGGGCTGGGTTTGATAAACCCCTGATGTTGCACCTATGGACCACAAAGCAACATGGCTGTGATCCATTCATTTCCTTGCTCATATGCAAACTTAAATGGTATCAACACAGCTCTAGCAATGATTTGTTAGTGCATATGTCCTCCTTCCACAGCAGCAGAGCACAGAACATTGTGGTAACTATGTAAGCAATTTTAAAATAAGTTTTCATTAATTAAGTAGCGATTTATTACTTAAAAGCAGCCATTTAGGAACTGAGGTTTCTTGAGCAGGTCAACATATGTGACTAAGCTACTTGTCAGTGTCCCTTTTAATTCTGGTCTACTGTATCATTTTATAACTGTACTGCATTTGATTATTGACATTTATACGCATTATATATTATCAGACTTCTGATATTAAAAATGCATTACTTTAGTTGGTGTATACAAAAACATATGACTTGTGAACTGTGCCACAGTTAACAGCTCTGCTGATTGAGGTGCTTTGTTGAGCCACAGCACAGGTAAAAAACACTGAAAGCTTTCTCCATGATCCCCTGGATGTCTCAACCAAGTTTGAGGGACTCCTTCAGAGACATTTATGTAATATATAGACACTGCTTATAGAGAGGTCAGTTGTGATGGCAGTTCTTGTGATGTCAGGCGTCCACTGGAAATTGGACTGAGGCCAAGAGTTCATTTCACATATTATAAGTACAGTGAAAACTGTAAAAGAGGCTACCCTTAATGGCAACATCCTTTCGGAAGACATTTCCCCAAAGAATCTTAGAACTCTGATCCACCTTTGCTGGAAGGCAACCAGCATTAGGCAGTCAGAATTGTTTTTGGGTTTGGGGGTTTTTTTGGTTGTTGGTTTGTCTGATTGGTTGGTTTTTCATTTTTTGGTCAGTCTTCTGAGTGGTCACTTAAGACAGATTTCAACATATTTCTTTTTACATATTTCACAAGTGGCAGAATACCGGGGAAATGAGCAAAGAGCTGCCTCCATTATTAATTACATCTTGAAATTATGCTATTTACAGAATTTCAGAGCTCTTGCAAATCCTCCCTCTGCTTAGATTATTTAAAACCTGTTGGATGCATATTCAGGAACACTCCCTGAAATGCCAGTCAAATGATAATCTGATTTTAATCACTTGTAAGACCATCCACTCCCTTTGATAATACATTCAGTTCTGGATTTTTTCCTATTGACCCAAAATAAGCTATATTTTTAATACAAAAATTGAGCTGCAAGTGCACTATGTTGAGATGTCTTTGTGATGCTCTTTGCTATGATGTTATGAAACTACAAATATAGCAACTATTTCAACTCTAATTGGAAAGGGAGCAAGACAGGATGAAGCACAATATGGATAAAGCATATGTACCGTATGACTTGCAAGTAGATGCACAAGGTTTCAGTTGGAAGATAATGCCCATTTCAGTGTGACTAATTGAATTTGGATTTGCACATGGCAACATCTATAAACAGGTCCCACCAGTGTAAGAAAATTTGTTTTTCTTCTTGTCACTAATCTCTATGGTATTTGCATAGAAACACTGCTGTTATCTAAGACTATATTCTGAATTCTTTCTGTGTCCCTTTAATTGCAAACTTTTCATATTTCTGCAAGTGGCCATTTTAAATTTATTGGTTTAATTATTTTACTTCATTTTAACTGTCTATCCTCATTGCCCTTAGTGTATGTTTTTCCTTACACAATGGGCAACTACATACGTTCAGTCAGGATGCCCTTTATTTTTACATTGAAACAACAAAACAGAAGACAAGTCCCCATAGGAGCACATAGTGTGTATCCCTCTTCAGTAACAGGTGACTTGTGACTACAAAATGGAGCAGCCTCTGCTGCAGGGATGAGAGACTTCCTTCCACTTAATGGAGCCATATGTGGAAATACCATGAGTTATTTACATTGTGAATATTATCTGCAAAATATTGTAATAGGATTCTCCTCCTTCCAGTAGCAAGGCTGCTGGCAGCTGTGGTTTGGAAGGGACGCTGGGAGAATCGAACTAAAACAGAGTGTTATAGCGGCAGGCGGAGCAACCTGCCACTGGCTCTTGGCAGGCACTCCCACCTTAGGTCTCGACCTGGGCAGGAAATTGTTTGTCCTGTGAAATTGTTTGAGATTTCAGAAATTTTCTCCTGTTCCTCATCACGATGAATCCAAGATCCTCTGAAATTTTTCCTGAAAAACTAGAGACACCCACCCCAGAATGGCCAATAGCCTGGAGAGGTTAGGGCAATCATGCGAGGAACCCAGGTTCATGTCCCTGCATCTCCTGTATCCCAGGTGAGTGTCCTAACTACTGGGGTACAGAGTTAGTCATTCTCTCTGGCCCAATGAATATTTAAGTTACATAACGTGGAACAGCCCTAACAAGAGAGACAGAGGTCCACCACAGATTATATCCCTATATCCCAGAGGTTAGGCCACTCACCTGGGAGGGAGAAAACCTGGGTTCAAGTCCCTGCCACAAATCAGACAGAGCAGAGACTTAAGCCTAGCTCTCCCGCAACTCAGGTGAGTGTCCTGACTATTGGAGTGGGTCTCTCTCTCTCTCTTTTGTTTCCCCAGACATTCCTTCCTGGCCTTAAGAAACCTTCCCAGAAGTTTCATCAAAGCCAACCCTTTTCCACCAAAAGTTTTTGTTTAATGAACTGTCATTTTCCAAAGAAAATCCTTTTTGTTGAAAAATTCCTGCTCAGCTCTCGTTAAGATGCAGGCTACGATAAAAGTTTCTTGGGTTTTAGACAATGGGGTTTTACCTCATTCAATCAGATACCCCTGATGGTATAATATTTTGCACCACTCTATAATACATGAGAAACAAAAACCTGTATCTAGGGAGGCAAAGCCAACAAAGCGAGCATTATATTTAGAAACGTACCAGTCATTGTACAGGTTCCAGTGAAGACCAAAAAACACAGCTAAGAACAGCACACTGCTTTTTTGCTGTGGAACAGCTGACACCAAGGGAATTTGCCTTCCCTAAAAATGTCCCTTCCCAAGGTAATCTTTTATTCCACCACTGCCTTTAATTCCTTCATCAGATCTGTGCAGCAAAAAAAGACTTTCAAGGCATCACACTAAACAGTACCACACACTGAGATAGCTTGGGATTCTTCTGTCTCGGCTTTAACGTTGCTTAAACAAAAATACAGTTAAAACCACTATAGAAAATAGTACTGCTATAGGCTGATAATGGGAAACCATCCCTCTTCTGATCGAAAACTTCTTCCTAAAAATATTCCTTTTCCAACTTAGCATGACTAACTAAGCTATGTAGCTACTCCCCCACAACAACACTGAACTCTGGCTTTGTAACCAGGCAGCGATCAGTGATGTGATTGTGCCGCACTTGAAACATATGTGCTTAATGCAGACTGCAATGAGCTAACCACTCCACTGACTTTAATGAATTTGACCCATAACTCTTTTTCTTAAATTAAAAAGAACTAATCGAAAGTATGAGGTGAGAGGACAGAAGGATTATTTAATATGGTCAAGAATCATTAATAGCTTTTCTACAGTCATATTCTTTACCATTTAGGGCCATTGTCAAAAGTGTCACGGTTTGAGTCATTTTCAGGCATGCCAGTGAAGTAAAATGCATACTGCAGCAGACATGCCACAGAGCTCAATATATGATAGGACATAACATGCCATGCTGAAAAAGCAGCATCTGACAAACATTTCGTGCTGGTGAAAGGAATACATTTCCAGAATTAAACTGCAAATTCTTGCTGAGATTGTCTAAATAATTTCTATTTTGTCGTGTTCCCTCAAATTCTTTTCAAACCATTAGTTACCATACAATGAAATTAGTATCTATCTTCATGGTGTATGAAGTAACTAAAACATTAAAATGAATTTTATAACCAATGCATTACAGCAGATACAAGTTAACTAGACAGATCTCAGATAAGACCAGTGGAGCCTATTTATAATGTTGCAGACTCCATGCAATTTCCAAATGCAAGAGTCTGGATTTTGATTTAGTGGACAGATGGGCCAGAACTCATGTACCCACATGTAACATTCTTGGATCTAGCATCTTATCATCCCTAAATTCAGTAATTATTCTATCTCTGGCCTGAAGCAAGTGATGATCCTGAGATGAATTTAAGATCCTTTTCAGATGACAGGATGTGTCTTATTTAAAGGATACAATGCCCACACACTAAGCAATGTCATGCTTGTTCTTACAATCTCCCAGCTCTTTAAATCAGAATTAATTGGAAATCAATAATAATCAATAACCACTAAAGAATCGGACAACATAGATGATAACAGTCTCCAACTGGCTCTTCTACAAGCTGCAGCACTCTTTGCTTGCAGCTGACAGGCATTTTAAAAGCAAAGAAAACCAAAGAAGTAAATTTTTATCTAATCTTTAAAACTCACTCATCGCCATTCACTAGAAGATCCCATACCGGGCAAAATCAACAATGTTGAAGCACCGGTTACAAGAAGTTCTCCTTTAAAAGGTTATTAATGCCGAGATCAGAGAGCAGGGGAAATGTTAACCACATCTCTGAATCACTGTGATGTAGCCCTGCTAATGTCCGTGTTCCTGAAGCTGCAAAAAGCCATGCACATGTGTAACTGTTTACAGGATCAGGGCCACATTTCAGGAACACAGTTAAAACATTGTTCAGTCCTATCAACCTTTGTCTTAACAATCTCAAGAAGCTGCAGTGTTGTAACAAGGATCCAAACACAGTTAATTATACAGTGCAGATGGCACCCAAGAGAGGATACATATATATATATATATATGTATCACCAATAGCAGCCATAAAAGGATGCTACACAATATAAGAGCACCTAGAAATATTTATAAATCTCAACATCAGTTAGCATTCTGAGTAAGCATATTTGATTGCTGTGATACTGTGCTAGAGAAATTAAGAGCATCTTTTCTCTTTACTTTCTTTGAACAGGGAATTTAATGCTATAATAAAAATGACTGTGCGATTTCTGCTCTGTATAATGGCACATTTTATGTACTACTCATATACTGTAAAACTGTGTGATAAATATTATCCAGAAGGAAAAAAGTCAATGAGGTCTGCCCTATGCACCACACTTCTAAAAACATCAGGCCTGTCACAATTAACAATTAAAATTAAATAAAATATTTAGGAGGCGGGGTAAACTTGAAAAGCGATTCAGAGATGTGCAGTAATGTAAATTATCTACGTTCCAAATTATTGTTCTTGAGACATTTCAATTCCTACAAAGGTCAGTAAGCAGCACAGATTGCTAGACAAATTTTTATTTAGAGCAGGAATTCTAATCTAACAAATTAGTATCAGAATTAGTATCAGTAACAAAAAGTATCAGAATTAGGCACTGAAGCATAAACTGTACACATCAATTTCATGCACCGTTCTATTCACTTGTGCCTCTTATGAAATTCAACTTTTGTAAATTGGTAATGTCAGCCACTATTCTACCATTTGTATTTCCGCTAAGAACAAGTCTAATTTTTGCATGACTCAGGAAATAACAAAGTTACCGTGAAGCTGTATCATTGCTATGAAAGCATTAGGTACCTGACATTATCTTTGAAGCCCTGCAAAAAGATACCATCCTGCACTGCAGTCGCTTTTTTCACAAAACTCATCTTGACAAAATAGATAAATAAATAAATAAATACATTTAAAAAATCTATTGGAAATAATTGTGTAAAGAGATTATTACAAACTGATTATTTGCTATGTTGATACAGTACCACAGTTACACAACATTGCTGGCAAATCAATAACGAATGTGCCTATTTATAAGGCGCAAGTTACCATTTCTGATTATAGGTTGTGCTACTACACTTGGTATAAGTTGTAATAGTACTTTCATTACTAGTCCTCTTCTCCCAGTATTTATAACTTGGGGCAAGAGAGGGCTTAATAATAAAACTTAGTTCACAGGTCTAAGAGCAGAACCCTGAAATTGTTGTGTGTAAGATATCTACACAAAATGATTTAGTTTTCACATACTTTCAATCACCAATAATTGACAATTCCCAGAGAGAACGTACATCTGAGAACAGACAGCAGGACTAGGCAGAGTTAGTCTTACAGTTTATTGCTTAGCTGATTCATGCATTATAGTTCTATCCCCTCTAACTCTTTATTTTATTATATTTTGTCTAGAAGTAAAGATTTGCTGTTGAATGTTCCATTACAAGTGTTATTTCAATAGCATGAGGACTGTGTCTACAGTTAGGGGAAAAAGTATTAAAAAGACTAACATTTTAAAGTTATAAGACTAAGGGCCAGATTCTCCCCTCAGTTACCCCACTACAATGCTACTGGAATCACAGTTTATCTGTGAGACCATACTACCACCTCAACAATAAATAAAGACAGAAGTTATAAGTACGTTAAAGCTAGACAACAAAAAAACAGCAACCTGTTACAAAATGGTCACTTTAGAGCTACACCTCTCTGTTTCTGGTAAATTTAAAGGGCCAGTCTCTGCCCCCACCACTCTGCCCTGAAAAGCATGCAGGGAACAAGTTCTTAAAGAAGAGCAGTGTTGCAGTAGAAAGAGTTAGTAAGAACTAGCTACAATACTTGTAAAGAAAGTTATGTCTCTGAAAAGAGGCTATTATGTGTTACAATTCTATCATATGGTTTATATGTATTGTATACAAAGGTGTTACAAATTTTGTAAGCTAATAAGATAAACCTTCAAAGTTAATTTTTTGCTGTTTTTCCCCTCATAGAAGTGATAATCATCTTCAATAATGCTCTTCCTCTTTCTCTTAGCTATTGTGATCCATCATAACAGGGTCTTTAGTCTGATCCGAACTGGAACTGTTTCATACAGTGATTTTAAGCACTCCTTTTTTGTTCATGTATTTATACAGCAAAATATTCTGACAGGATCACAGTAGTTAAGTACATTGTTGATTTACAGACTGTTGAAGATTTCGAACAAAAGTGAGAGCTGCTTTTTGTTCATGACAAATTCTTTTTCTTAAAAACATCCTAGCAGTTCAAAGGAGAAAGAAATTACCATCTTATTAGATTGCTGTAAAAAAGCATAAAGAACCAAGGTAATGATTCAATTGGAGATGGATGAGGTCAACTACATTGAACGGATAGGAATTTGAGTGTGATTCAGAGCCTGCAAGTCTTGTGACTGTGGACATCTGACTTGCTGAAGAACAGTTATATTTAGAAGAATCTTGGCTTTTGTTTTAAGAGTTCACTTCTATCCTCGTCCTTTCAATTACATCCAGAATCATGAAATAAAAGTAAATAGACAGCTGAGGTATAAGGCAGCTGAGTTACACTTCTGCAGAAGACAACTGGAGCTGACTTAAAGATCCTCCAAACACCTGCCATATAAAATGAGTTAAGCTTGTGGGAGGAGTGGTATATTCCAAAGAATCATTTTGCTAACCCTTCCAAAAGTTCTTAGGCTGTTCCAGGCCATAATGGTGTGAACATGGGAGACAAGGATGTCATTTGGTGGAATGAAAATGGTTGTGAAAACCTGCCAAAAATGTTAAGGCTAGGTGAATTATAGGGCTCCTTTTTTTCAAAGGTGAAGAGGTGTCCTCGAGAGGGTGGCTCTTGATGACAGGGCAGAAGTGCTGACTGGGAAAGCCCACGTGGCCCACACTGACTGTGTAGGAGGTCCTGGGCAGGAAAGCCCTCTGGCCCCCTGCACTAGCTTGGCAGGAGGCACTCGGTGGGAAAGTGCAGAGGCAGCTCTCGTTGACAGGGGAGGAGCTGCTGCACAAGAAACCCCAGAGATACCTCACACTAACTGGGCGGGAAAACCACTAAGGTGGCTTGTACTGACTGAGCAGTGGGCGCTGGGTGAGAAACTCCAGAGGTGGCTCACCCTGACTAGGCAGGAGGTGCTGAGTGAGAAATCCCAGAGGCAGCTAGTGCTGACTGGCAGGAGCACTGGGCAGGAAAACCACTGAGGGGCTCGTGTTGACTGGCCAGCAGGTGCTGGATGGGAGATGCCCAGAGGTGGTTTGTGTTGACTAGGCAGAGGCGCTGGGCAGGAGTGTCCACAGATGGCTCACCTTTGTGGGGTAGAGAGTGCTGTGTGGGAGAAGTTCAGAGGTGGGTTGAGCTGACTGGGCAAAAGGCGCTGAGCAGAAGAGCCCACATGTGGCTCGCGCAAACCAAGCAGGTGGCTTTGGGCAGGAAAGCCCCTGCAGCGGCTCGCAGGGACTGGGCAGGAGGTGCTGGGCAGGAAAGTGCAGAGGCAGCTCTCACTGACAGGGGAGGAGCTGCTGGACATGAAGCCAGAGATACCTCACGCTGACTGGGCAGCAGCAACTGGGCCCGAAAACCACTAAGGTGGCTCGTACTGACTGGGCAGCAGGCACTGAGTGGGAAACTCCAGAGGTGGCTTGTGCTGACTAGGCAGGAGCATTGGGTACGAAAACCACTGAAGGGCTCATGCGGATTGGGCAGGAGGCGCAGAGCGGGAAAGTCCCTGCAGCGTCTCACACTGACTGGGCAGGAGATGCTGGGTGGGTAAACCACTGAGATGGCTTGTGCTGATTGGCCAATAGGTGCTGGGCGGGAGAAGTATGGAGGCAGATCGTGCTGACTGGGTATGAGGAACTGGACGGGAAATCCCTCAGGTGCCCTGCACCGGCTTGGCAGGAGTCTCTGGCCGGGAAGTCCAGAGGCAGCTCATGCTGACAGGGCCAGAAGTGCTGGGCGGTAAAATCACTGAGGTGGCTTCCGCTGACTGGCCAGTAGGCGCTGAGTGGGAAAGCCCATGGGTGGTCCACACTGACTGGTCAGGAGGCCCTGGGAGGGAAAGCCCTCAGGCCGCCTGCACTGGCGGGAACGTTCAGAGGGAGCTCGTGCTGACAGGGCAGGAACACTGGATGGGCAAACCATTGAGGTGGCTCACACTGACTGGGAACGAGGCCCTGCGCGAGAAACTGCAGGGGGGCTCACCCGGACTAGGAAGGAGGTGCTGGCTGGGAAAACCCCTGCAGGGGGCCAGGCTGACTGGGCAAGAGGCGCTGTGTTGGAAATCCACTCAGGCAGCTCATGCTGATTTACCAGTAGGTGCTGGGCAGGGGAAGCCTGAAGGTGGGTACAGCTGACCGGGCAGGAGGGCTGGACAGAAAAAGTGTGGAGGCAGTTTGTGCTGACTGGGCAGGAGGCACTGGATGGGAAAGTCCAGAGGTGGTGGCTCATGATGACAGGACAGAGGTCTGGGTGGGAAAGCTCACAGGTGGATCATGCTAACTGGCAGGAAAGCCCAGAGACAGCTTGAACTGGCTGGCCAGGAGGCGCTGGAAGGGAAAGTCCAGAGGCAGCTCACGCTGACTGGGCAGAAGCAACTGGGTGGGAAAACTACTGAGGTATCTGACGGTGACTGGACAGAAGGTGCTGGGAGGGAAAACCCTTGCAGTGGCTCACTCTCACTTGGCACGAGGCGCTGGGTTGGAGAAGCCCGGGGGTGGGTTGAGCTTACTTGGTAAGAGGTGCTGAGCAGCAGAGCCCCCATAGAGACACTGGCCAGGAAAACCCCTGCAGTGACTCACGCAGGAGGCAGGAGGCACTGGGCAGGAAAGCACTCAGGTGCCCTGCACTGGCTTAGCAGGAGGGGCTGGGCAGGAAAGTGCAGAGGCAGCTTGTGCTGACAGGGCAGAAGCAACTGTGTAGGAAAACCACTGAGGCGGCTTGCACTGATTGGCCAGTAGTTGCTGGGCGGGAGAAGACTGGAGGTGGGTCGAGCTGACTGGGCAGAGGTGCTGGGCGGGAAAACCTGGAAGCAGCTTGGGCTGACTGGGCACAGGTGCTGGATGGGAAAAGGCCAGAGGTGGGTCAAGCTGACTTGACAGGAGTGTTGGACGACAGAAGCCTAGAGGTGGGTGGCGCCGACTGGGCAGGAGGTGCTGGGCAGAAAAGCCCTCAGGTGCCCTGCACTAGCTTGGCAGGAGGCACTGGACGGAAAACTGCAGAGGGAGCTCTCATTGACTGGGGAGGAGTTTCTGGACAAGAAACCACAGAGATACCTCACGCTGACTGGGCAGAAGCCACTGGGCAGGAAAACCACTGAGGTGGCTCATACTGACTGGGCAGTAGGCACTGGGTGGGAAACTCCAGAGGCGGCTCACCCTGACTAGGCAGGAGGTAGTGGGTGAGAAAGCCCAGAGGTGGCTTGTGCTGACTAGGCAGGAGCACTGGGTACGAAAACCACTGAGGGGCTCGCGCTCATTGGGCAGGAGGCGCAGAGCGGGAAAGTCCCTGCATGTCTCGCACTGACTGGGCAGGAGACGCTGGGTGGGTAAACCCCTGTGGCGGCTTATGCTGATTGGCCAGTAGGTGCTGGGCGGGAAAAGTGTGGAGGCAGATCGTGCTGACTGAGTATGAGGAACTGGATGGGAAATCCCTCAGGTGCCCTGCACTGGCTTGGCAGGAGTCTCTGGGCGGGAAGCCCAGAAGCAGCTCGTGTTGACAGGGCCGGAGGTGCTGGGCAGTAAAATAACTGAGGTGGCTTCCGCTGACTGGCCAGTAGGCGCTGAGTGGGAAAGCCCATGGGTGGCCCACACTGACTGGTCAGGAGGCCCTGGGCGGGAAAGTGCAGAGGTGGCTCAAGCTGATTGGGCAGGCAGTGCTGAGCGGGAGAAGCCTAGTGGTGGGTCACACTGACTGGGCAGGAGGCGCTGGGCAGGAAAGCCCTCAGGCACCCTGCACTAGCTTGGGAGAAAGCAATGGGGAGGAAAGTAGAGAGGCAGCTCTCATTGACAGGGGAGAAGCTGCTGAACAAGAAACCCCAGAGATACCTTGCACTGACTGGGCAGAAGCAACTGAGAGGGAAAAACCAATGAGGCGGCTTGTGCTGATTGGCCAGTACTTAGTGGGCGGGATAAGATTGGAGGTGGGTTGAGCTGACTGGGCAGAGGTCCTGGGTGGGAAAAGCCCAGAGGTGGGTTAAGCTGACTTGACAGGAGTGTTGGACGAGAGAAGATGAGAGGTGGGTGGCGCCAACTGGGCAGGAGGCGCTGGGCAGAAAAGCCCTGAGGTACCCTGCACTAGCTTGGCAGGAGGCGCTGGATGAGAAAGTGCAGAGGCAGCTCTCATTGACTGAGGAGGAACTGCTGGACAAGAAACCCCAGAGATACCTCACACTGACTGGGCAGAAGTAACTGTGCGGGCAAACCACTGAGGTGGCTCGTACTGACTGGGCAGTAGGTGCTGGGTGAGAAAGCACAGAGTCGGCTTGCGCTGAGAGGCAAAGGCACTGAGTAAATATGCAGAAAGGTGGCTTGTGCTGACTGGGCAGGAGGTGCAGAGCAGGAAAACCACTGAGATGGCTTGGGCTGATTGGCCCAGTGAGTGCTGGGCAGGAAAAACGTGGAGGCAAATCATGCTGACTGGGTATGTGGCACTGGATGGGAAAACAGTCAGGTGCCCTGCACCAGACTGGCAGGAGTCGCTGGGCGGGAAGTCCAGAGGCAGCTCGCGCTGACAGGGTCAAAGGTGCTGGGTGGGAAAGCCCAGAGGTGTCTCACGCTGACTGGGCAGGAGGCACTGGGCAGTAGAACCCCTGAGATGGCTTGTGCTGACTGGCCAGTAGGTGCTGAGAGGGAAGGCCCAGAGGCGGTTTACACTGACTAGGCAGGAGATGCTGGGAGGGAAAAGCCCAGAGGTGGCTTGTGCTGACTGGGCAACAGGCGCTGGGAGGGGGAAGCCTGAAGGTTGGTTGAGCTGACAGATGAGGAGGCACATGGTGGGAAAACCACTGAACTGGCTCAGGCTAACTGGGGAAAAGGTGCTGGGTGTGAGAAGCCTGCAGACAGATCATGCTGATGGGGCAGGAAAGCCCTGGGATGTCTCTTGCAGACTGGGCAGGAGGTGCTGGGGGAAAAAACTCCTGCAGTGTCTTGCTCTGACTGGGGGGATGAACTGGGTGAGAAAAGCAATGAGATGGCTTATAATGACTGTTCATGAGGCATTCGTCAGGAAAACCCAAAGATGGCTTGCACTGAGTGGGCAAAGCACCTAGGTCGGAAAATCACTGAGGCACTTTGTGTTTCCAAGGCAGAGGGCACTGGGTGAGAAATCTATGCAACAACTTGCACTCAGATGACAAAAGGTGCTAGGCAGGAGAAGGCTGAAAGCAGATTGCTTTCACTAGGCAGCATAGACTGGGTAGGAATTGGAGCAAAGGTTTATGGAAATTTGACGCGAAGACATAGGGCGGAAACCTCTCAGGGATCTTGTCCAGACTGGATGGAAGCCCCTACACAGAAAATAACCGTGTGGGCCTGAGCTGAACGGGCAAGAGGAGATGAGTTGTACTAAAAGTTCACCTGCCTTCTGCCACAGATTAGTGCTGAAAACAGGGGACTGGGTTAATTTAAAGGAGGGGGGATCCTCGTCCATGTAATCTGAATTTACCTTGTAAGTGTGGTGTCCACTGAGCCCACATCTAACCCGCTTCACCGCTCTCTCTCTCTCTCTCTCTTTCATTCTAGCAACTTAAAGGACAAACTGGACAAGATGACAGAAGCACCAAAAGAAACTGCAAAAGAGAGAAGAAAAGGCCAGTCAAATACGACGCACACGTTGCCCTCCCTGCAATGAGGGCTCGGGATTGACACTTCTCCAAATAGACTTAATCCCCCTTGAGGTACCAGGGGAAAGGACCTCCCTGTAAACGGGGATCGAGGTCCACTCCTTGCCAAGAGAATGCCTTCAGGGGTCCATTCCATACCTGAGAC